>NC_137079.1:73961035-74312330 GCF_951640355.1 Cnephaeus nilssonii | reverse complement strand
TCTGGCAAGTCTGGGGAGGCCAGTTCTTCTCTGGAGGAAATGGTCCGAGTTTGCTATGGAGCAGACCAACTGATGTACACAGTATTGGGGGTCACTTCTGATCTTTTATAGTTTCTATTAAACGTGAACTGAGAAAAAAAAATTGGGGGCTAAACTTTGAAGGACGCAGGGTTGAGGTAGTGGAGGTAAGAAAGAGTGACAGGAAACGTTCTGTACATTGTAGGTTAGTTTATTCAAAAGTAGTAAAGAATAAAAAGGTCTTTTTCTGCAATACTTGCTAAATAGCTCATATTTTTAGAAGATAACTCTCCCCAAAATACTCTTAATTGACCAATGTCGTGTCTTGACCTTAATTCCTCCCCTGGCATTTTACAAAATCTTGCTCTTTCTGATGTCAAAATATTAATGGCAAAGGTATTTCTGTATTTATTCCAAACATAAGCCCATTAAAAATGACACCTTGCTGTGTTCCTTAATATTGACTGTTTGCAATTTTTATTCTCTTTCTACATTACAACAAGTAAAATTCATTCAGGGACTTCTAAAAATAAATCAATGGCCTTTCAGAAATTCATTCAGTATTTGAGTTCATGCTTCAGTTCAAGGCATCGATTTGGTGGGTGTGTTTCGGGAGCATTCAAATCAAATCACTGTGCTACATTTTCAGGCAACTCTTCTGTCCTTCAGTAATAAACTACTATGTCTACTGCTTTGTCCAAAGATGCCAGAGGGGCCAGGTCTGTTATCTGCACTTCAGGCTGGATGGGGAAACTATGAGGATTCAAACAAGGGACATAACTAATAAGGGGTTAAGGCCCATGGTTAGGGAAAGATAGGTGGAAACCTGCATTTGGAGGAGGATGAAGATGTGGGAAAAGTACTCTTCAACTTGCAAGAGAGGTCATTACTAGGGCCAGCAGTCAGAAACACAGATAGTTCCAATGGGGGTTTATAAGAATCCACTAAAAAGTAAGAAACTAAGAACACAGTAGATGTAGCCCCTCCAAAGACAAACATCTAGAAAAATAAAGAAAAAAATGCATAAAGCTATATAATGAGAACAAAAAACTAGTATAGCAGGTAGATAATTAAGCAGTAAAGGAAAGGACTATCATGCAGCTAATTGAACTTTTTTTTTCTTAAGTTCATTCCAAATATAGAATGCTTCAAAAAAGTCTCGGTAAGAACTTAGGAAAAACATAAAGATAGTCAAAGAAACCCATAATATAAAGCTGCTGGATCCTAAATCCCTTCAGAATATACAAGCATTCAATCCATCAGAATGATTTCAGAGCTTTACTGTGGCTAGTGGTCCCAAGGGGACCTACTTACAAAGCAAACGTTGTTAAATAGGATTGAAAGACTCTACTTGCCTGTAGCATGAAACTTCAGTAATGCCACATAGATTACTACAGGAAAAGACACATAATGTGACATCAATAAATTTAAAAAATCAATAGAATATTGGTCCTATCATAGTTTCAGCAGAAAGCCACAAACTATGAGAACTCTTAAACATATTAATATTTATACTAAATCATGACTATTTAATGTATAAATGTGAGTCAATGCACTATCAATACACATATACATGCAGAAATTGGTTTTCCTAGCAGACAGGAATTTGGACAAATATTACAATAAGACAAATAAGTTGGTAGTGGTGATGCTGGTGGTACAAAAGTTAACATCAATTTTTCACCAAAGGAAGGAAAATCACTTTTAGTAGTCCCTATCCCAACCCTTAAATAAACATAAAATGTGGACTTGGATACAATATAGGCATCCTTGGTAAAGAAAAGAAAATAGCATTAATATTATATAATAGCTGAGTTCAGGACAGGAAACTTGACCCAGTATTAGAGAGAGAAAAATAAAATAAATGCATTTATCCTTTCAAAATATCCAAGTCTGCTTTGGAAGATAAGGATGTTTAATGAAACAAACAATTTACTACAAAATAAAAATACAAGCAGAGCAAAGAGGGAAAAGAAAAAAAAATAACACAGACAAGTAATATAATGAGACACGGGATCAAAACACCACCTCTTTCTGTCTCAGGAATCAAAACGCAAATTTAGTTAAATAAAACTTTATACAGTTGCTTCTGGATACCACAGCACGGTTTTCAAGGGCTCTCACCCTTAGCATCAGAGTGCCCGCCAGCCCCCTGTTAACCAGGGGACAGAGAATAAGGGAGAGGCTTCTGGAATGAAATCTGGCTGGGCCACCTTCCAGAAACACCTACCTCGCAGGCTCTGCTAGGAAGGTCAGAACATTTCCCTCCCATTTTGGGCCCCGAGTTTCTGGAGATGATAAAGGTTAATATTTATTTTTTGCAAAAAAATGTAGGAACAGGACTGGTCCTGAGCAAAATCACACTGTTGGCTAAAGTATCCTGTGAAACCTTTCCTTTGCAACCAGAGACCTTTCCCCACCTCTTACATATACCCACTTTTTTACCAATAAGTCAAGAGTTTTATACTTAGAAACAAAACAGTGTGGTTAAAACAACATAAGGAAATGTGGAGTCAGAAACTGAGTTTGAATCCTTCTCTTCTGTTTATAAGGGGTGTGTGTCGGGGAGGGTGAGTCTTGGTTAAGTCACCAATTCCATATGAGTTCCAGTATTTGCAAACTCAAGAGGCTGTTGTGAAGGATATGCACAGATAAAGTATACAACATACTGTGGGAAGTGTATATCACTATATAAATTTAAATAATATAACCGTCATACAATTACTTGGCTCCTCTATGGCTGCTCATTTTGTGTAATAATTATGCCATTGACCTAAAACTCCAAAATTAATCTCTCACACTGCTCCTATTATCCAAACCCTCATCTTCAAAGATAACAAGTTTCCAACACAATATTAAAAAAATAATCAGACTAAACTAATGTCAAGTAAGATTTTAATCTCCTCTAGGTATCCCATTCCATGACATGATTTACAAGCAGAAAGCTAACCTGCGGTTTCATAATATCTCAGATAGTTAAAAAAAATTTGCAGGGTATGTGTGTGTGTGTGTGTGTGTGTGTGTGTGTGTGTGTGTGTGTGTGTTTAGAGGAGTGGGGTCCTTGAACAAACTTTCTATAATAACCATCAAGCTGATGCTGTCTAAATCTGGGTGATTTTCATGTTAGGGTGTTCCTAAGGTCAGGCTCAGGCCCTCAGTCAGATATACTTCATCACAGACCTAGAGGTAGAGAGCTTTGAAACTTAAATTTCTGACTCCAACATGTGCAGGTTACGTTAGAAGAGAAGCTTATTCTAATCAGTTTTTCAATAATGTGTCTTGAACTCTTGGAGGTTATTCCCAGGAATAGAAAATAATTACTCCAGAACCAGGTCTCAACATGAGATCTGAAGTCATGATAACTGATCATAATTGAAATGTTCATGAGTCAGTACTTATTTTTATGTCTAGTTCTTTTTTTTTTAATTTCTTTATTGATTAAGGTATTACATATTTGTCCTCGTCCCCCCATTCCCATCCCACCCATCCCACACCCCTCCCCACACATGCCCCCACCCCCCTGTTGTCCTTAACCGCTGGTTAGGCTCATATGCCTGCACACAAGTCCTTTGGTTGATCTCCCCCTTTACCCCCACCCTTCCCTACCCTCCCCCCGAGGCCTGACAGTCTGATCCATGCCTCCTTGTTTCTGGGTCTGTTCTTGTTCATCAGTCTATGTTGTTCATTATTTCCCCTAGATGAGTGAGATCATGTGCTATTAGAAATACACTTATAAGAACCGAAAATGAGACAAGCAATAATGGTTATGGTGTATGTCTAGTTCTTAACGCATCCCCTTGGCTGCTTTGTGTGACATTAAATTGTGTATATTTAGAAGTCAAAGTACAAAAAGTCTAGAAGGTGTTCAAAAGGAGTCATTAATCAAATAGAGGCCCGGTGCATGAAATTTGTACACTGTGGTGGGGGGGTGGCAGGGGGTCTCTCAACCCGGCCTGCACCCTCTCGCAATCCGGGACCCCTCGGGGGATGTCGGACATCCCTCTTGCAATCCAGGATCGCTGGCTTGTAACCGCTCACCTGCCTGCCTGCCTGATCACCCCTAACCACTCTGCCTGCCTGATCACCCCTAACCGCCTCTGCCTTGGCCCCCACTGCCGTGGCTTTGTCCGGAAGGACGTCTGGAATGACGTCCGGAAGTCCTTTGGCTGTCTGGTCGGATTAGCAATATTACCCTTTTATTATTATAGATAATTGTGTGCTGAATAAATTGACTAAGAAAGAGGGAGGAAAAAATATATATATATAAAAAAAGCCTAGAAAACAGTATCTGAGTGAGACACTTATTAAAGTGTTAAAAGAAATGGGAAGGGAGCCAGGGAAGGAGTCAGAAAAGAAGCACAAGGAGCCAGAAGAGAAAACAACAAGAAAGCAGATTATGCTAAAAGGGTGAAATGCTGACCACAAGGCAAGAACACAAAGACAAGAGATGAAAGGACATATGTTGGATCTGGAATTATGAGGTTGTCCAAACACTGAGAGAGTAACTCTTGACAATGATGAGAGCAAAAGCACACACATGCAAGACAATCACAGAACAGTGAGAAAAATTCAAAATGTAAAATAAGGAATAGCTGAATCACAGGAGTAGAAAACATTCAAAATAAAAATATGATGATGATGACAACAGTTACAAAAACTGGGAACTTATTATTCACTCTTGACTATACACATGCATAGTCTCCTTTAGATATCATCTAATAAGATAATTTTTAAAAATGTAAGTGAAGGGTAAGAAACTTGTCCCAGTGTTTCATAGCTACTCTATGGTAAGTTAGGAATTCAAACCCAGGTCTAATGAGACTAGAAATGTAATAAAGAATATTTGAAGGAATGTGAAATATCAAGAGGTTGTTTTAAACCAGATTCATGTTTCAATACTAATAACATGCTTCATGGCAAGCCTCAGTGAGCCAACAGCTAAATGGTTTTAGTTTTACAGTATTTAAAATAAATTATCAAGACCTTCAGGAAAGTTATTTATTCATTCATCTGATATTTATTACATTCCAGGCACTGATCAAGACATTAGAATTCATCAATGGATACCCAAAAGAATGATTCCTGCCATTATGGACATTCTTATAATAGGTTCATAGATAGGTTAAAGGATAGAACATAATACAGAAATGAGAAAGAAGATGAGTACTTAGGAGAACAAGAAGTGCTAAGGGTAACTGGATATGCAATTTCAAATAAAATGCTCAGAGAAGACCTCCAGAAGTTGCCTGAGAAAGCAAGACAGGAGGAACCTGAGTGAGGAAGCCATGTGTACGTCTGAAGGAAGCAAGGTCCAAAGAGAGGCAACACCAAATGTTAAATCCCCAAGAATGTGACTGGCACGAAGGGAGTATAGATATAGAGGCCATGTGTTTAAAGCTGAACTAGCGAGGAGAGAGTGGCAGAAGATGAGGCATGTAATGTAGAGCACTGCAGACATTTCACAGGTTTAGGCTTTTGTTCTGAGGATAGCAGCCAACAGTGGGTAAAGGTCAGACAGAGCATTATCTTACTTAAGTCACTAGTTTACTGTGTTAAGAACCGACTGCGTTGAAGATAAATGAGATTTCTTAATATTACCAAGTTTTTCACACATTTTACATGTGTTTTATATAAAATAGGCAAAATTGTGTACCTTTTGCCACAAAGTGAAAAAAAGTAGAAAAGATAGAGATTAAATCAGTTGGAAATTCAAACTTTTTGAGAAACTTACAAGACTTACCAATTCAATGAAACAACATATATTCTGATCATGCTGTGTTTTTATTAGTTCTAATAAATTAAAGAACTGCAGTAATTTAATATAGCTAACATTCTACTAATTTCAAGGGAGCGAGGGTAACAAAAGCTCAGAAGAGAATTCACTCAGAGTTCAATTCCATTTCTCCTCCCACTCTACAGAGAATACAATTGCTACTATGTTAGTGATTTTTCCCTTTAATGGCAGAACTTGATATTACTATTTTGAGGTAGATTTGAACTAAATGAACTCAATCCCTTTATTTAATAAGTTATTTTACTTATCGAGTAATATGCCTGCACATTTTTGGCACTTTTAACTTCATATTAGTTTATAATATAGGCACTATATACTGATTATTATGATGTATTAGAGATTCTACTTTTTCATGAGAGCAAGCCTTGGAGGCAAAAGCAGATTTTTCTTTCTTTCCACAAACACCTATTTTCATGACCACTAGCTTCTTTCCAAAGGTCCCTGATGAATTATAGCCTACAAATGCCAAATAGCCCTTTCATCCCAGCTCATGCTTAGTTTTTGAAACAAACTGCAGTAGTGTCATACTATAAAATCACCTTGGACAATTCCCTAGGTCATGGATTGCAATTTTCCTCGGAGAGGTGGTAACTAGCAGCAAAAAAAAAAAAAAAAAAAAAAAAAAAAAAAAAAAAACCAAAACCTTGCTGACGATAAGTCCCCTCTCGAGAGAGAAGACTAAGAAAAACAGTAAGGTTTGCATATTTTGCCTTTTCCTTCACTGCCTCCTATGTAACATTTCTAATTCACTCCCTTGGTGATCTCATCCATTCCACAGCTTTAAATGCCACCTGTTTGAGAAAGGCTCCCAAATTTATACATCCAGCCTTGAACTCTGAGCTTACTTCATATGTCCACTTGGATGTCAATAGACATTTTAAGTGATCTTCCCTCCCACAATCTGCTGCAAATCTCTTCCTTCTCTCTGTAAATGGAAACGCAGCTTTCTATTTGCATCCAGCAAGAACCCTGGAGTCATCCCTGACTCCTCTCATACTCCCAATCCAATGGAGCAGAAATCTTGTCTTCCCAATCTTCCAAATTCTTGCAGAATCTGACCACTTCTTATAAGTGACAATGCCATCAAACCTGTCAAGCTAGCACTATTTCTCACCTTAATTATTACATCATTGTAACAGCATGTTAACTGGCCATTGGCTTCAATTTATATCCCCACCTCACAATCTGTTCCTTACACAGCTGCCAGAATACTTCTAAAGCATCAATCTGATCATTTCACTTCTTTGTTTAAAATGCTCCAGTGGCTTCCTTAGAATAAATCCCACAGGCCTCATGTCATGGTGGCAATGCCTTCTCTAATGTCATCTCTTCCCACACCTCCTCATTCACTCTGGCAGAGCCACTGGCCTCAATGAACTGTGCCAAACTTACCTGTCCCTCAAAGCCTTATGCTGTGGCCTCCCCTCTCTATAACATGCTTCCCACCTAACTGAGGGCATTTAGATTTCTGCTCAAATTTTACGTCTCCAGAGAGGCCTTCCCTAGCCATGTTAAATCAAACATGTAACACGGCCCTCACCCCACCATTTCCTGAGGAGTATATAATACTAATAGATTGCCTTTACTTTACATTGTGATTATGTGTATACTGTTACTGTATTCAACTAAAATACAACACCAATAAGGAGTAAGAGGAATGTTCATTGCAGTAAACTCAGAACCCAGAGAAATGCCCAGCACAGTGTCCAATAAATATTTGCCAAATGAGTAAATCATTGCTGAACCAAGAAAACAATCTATTCAAATAAAATGTATCAGACAGTGGTGTGGTTACCAATATAAAGTCAAGGTCTCAACTCATCCATAAACTATCCAATAATACAAAAGGCTGAAACCAACACTAAGGGAAAGCTGCTACATAGAGTCATTTCCTCGAAATCATCTACTGGGGGCTCAAATTAACATGAGAACAGTTCTTAACCATACTCAATTTTTAAAAATAAATAAGTAAAAATGAAGAATATGAAGATATATACTCAATTTTCAGCAGTGAAACCATGTTAAATTCAAACATAACAAAGCCTCTGATTTTCTGTGGATTTCATTATATTTATTTAAATCAGTAAATCTAATATACACTATTTTATACTACCTGTTAAACATGTAAAGAGAAGATGTAAATGGCCTTTTAAGAGTTTTGTCAATGTATATATCCATTGTATCATGTGTAGGAAGAACTAAGAAGAAACCTGTGAGGAATAAGATCTTCAGAGAAAATAATAGGATGGGCAAGGTAATGTTATCTTTCAACTGACAACTGATTTTAATTTCTTAAACCATAAACTTGCAATAAGCTTAATTAAAAAATCAAATGGCATTGTGACTATTTTAACATAGACTGAAGGAGATGTACAGCAGAAATCAGATTATAAGAAAAATTATAGAAGTAATAAATGCTGGAAGAATTTCAGGCTACAAATCAATCATAATTGAAATCAAGCTAAATTAATAAGCCCTGCACTAGGTGAAAGGAAAACCATCTGTGCTAGTGAGCCTAGATTAAATCCTGGATCCTGGCAGAAGCATGTCAAGAAGGTTGCAAAGCAATGTGACAAGAATAACTGAACAACAGCTGAATGCCTATGATCTTCAGAGAAGCAGATCTCTAAGATTTAAATAGCTAGGACTATAGTTATAATATTTTATTATTCTAAACAAATGTCCTTCCTGGGTACTGAAGGATTTGCAGATGAGATTGCCAGAGTGCTGTCTAAAATATCATGAATGTTGAGGGAATATGGACAACTGGACAGGTACCAAAAAGCAGCAGCAAAAGGCAAATAGAACAATTTTCCAGTTGGTGAGGCTGCCTTTGACAGACAAGATCGAAGATGAATTATTAAAGACAAAAAGAAGCAGAAATTACAAGAAGCCAAAACGGGTGTTGAAGAAGAAATTATATCATACTAACTCCATATCCTTTGTTAAGTTTTAAAGTTATAACTCTGTAAAACATGATTGACTTTATATCTGGACATTTGCAATGCACTTGAAATAATCAACACCTAAGGAATAAAAGAAAGACTTGAAGATGTTTAGTCTGAGAAAGCGATGGTACAGGGAAGATAATCTTTGAGGTTCCTTATCTATCTTGGTCAGTATTTTCTGAAGGTATTTCAGTAAGCCATCACTGTTAAACCAAAATCATAATTTCCTCAACACTTTTTAGAAAATAAAACCACTGAGGCCAAAAGATATTGTATAGGGTGCATTCAGTATTCATGGACAAAGAAAAAATGGCCTTCTGAGTTAAAGGAAGATCACTGGAAAAAGTCCAATGGAGGCGTGGAATCAGAAGAAAAGTAAAAGGCTGACAAGTGTACAAGTAGCAATTGTTTACGGTGGTTAAGTTGTAATTTTTTTTGAAGTGTGATTTTAGACTTTTAGGCACAAAAGTGTTGGTTACTTGGCCTAGTTTGAATTAATCCATTCTTACACACAGAAGTCAGTATTTAGATTCATTTTAACAAAAGTTAAAATGATTACTTCAAAAATAATCAACATTTTTATTTTAAAATGTGATTTTAAAAAACATTTGTTTTAGGACAATAAAAATACTCAGATAATATCATGCTGATGTACACACAATATATATTTGTCCAAATCTATACATCAAGAGTGAACCCTAATGTAATCTGTGGACTCTGAGAAATCACTATTGTGTCAATGTAGGTCCATCAATTGTAACTAATACACCACTCTAGTGAGACATGTCGATAATGGGGGAGGCGATGAATGTGTGTGGGGGAAATCTCTGTACCTTCCTAATTTTGCTGTGAACCTTACACTGCTCTAAAAAATTAAAAACCAAAAAAAAAAAAAAAAAATTCTAACATTTTAAATTTTATTGTTCTTGCTATATATTGTCCTTCCTTTCTGTTCATCTCTTCCTTGTTTCATATATTCATTTAGCCGATATCATGTGGCCACCATGTGCTAGAAGATGAGCATGATATACTCCAGCTGGTCAAAATGTTTTGAGCGTAAATGGAAACTGTAATACTCCAGGTTAAGAAGAGCCATTTAGATATATGCACAGGGCATTATGGTAACAAAGAGGAAGAATACTGATGTTGTAGGGAAAAAGAGTTCATGAGAACAAGATGATTTACACATAGTCCTTACATCAATTTATTTAATACTCAATTAAGACCATGCAGTGGAGGTGGGCACTGTTATGGTCCCTGTGTTTGGCAAAACAATTATCCACCAAATATGGCCATGTACTAATCACCAAAACTTTTGAATATGTTATCATACAAGGCAAAAGAGACTTTGCAGATGTAACTAAATTAGGATCTTTGAATGAGGAGATTATCCTAGATTATCCAAGTAGCCCAATATAACCATAGGACCCTTATTAGAAACTAGAGGCCCGATGCACGAAATTAGTGCAAGAGTAGGCCTTCCTTCCCCTGGCTGCCACCACTGGCTTCCCTCTGGCCCCCACTTCATCCGGAAGGACGTCTGGTCTAATTAGCATACTGCCCTTTTATTATTATTATAGATTAGGAGAGGGTCAAA
This sequence comes from Cnephaeus nilssonii, assembly GCF_951640355.1. Taxonomy (NCBI): domain Eukaryota; kingdom Metazoa; phylum Chordata; class Mammalia; order Chiroptera; family Vespertilionidae; genus Cnephaeus; species Cnephaeus nilssonii. The sequence continues at coordinate 74,301,973 of NC_137079.1, read as the reverse complement.
GAAATATATATATATATATATATACACATATATAAATATATTTATATATGTATATATATACACACACACACACACACACACACTAAAGGCCCAGTGCACAAATCCGTGCACTGGTGGGGTCCCTCGGCCTGGCCTGCAGGGATCAGGCCAAACTGACTCTCCAACATTCCCCCGAGGGGTCCTAGATTGCAAGAGGGTACAGGCCAGGCAAGGGACCCCACCAGTGCATGATCAGGTCTGGGGAGGGACCGCGGGAGGGCTCCAGGGCATGTCTGGCCCAACTTGCCCAGTCCTGATTGGCCGGACCACAACAGCAAGCTAACCTACCAGTCGGAGCATCTGCCCCCTGGTGGTCAGTGCATGTCATAGCAACTGGTCAAACTGTCGAACCATCGGACACTTAGCATATTAGGCTTTTATTATATAGGCTATACAAAGATGTATGCAGAATTATTTCTTTAAACCCTGGAGAAAATAAAAAGGAACCATCCTTCATTAAGAGAACAGTTAAAAGAAAAGTCTTAATATGGACCCTGAAATACTACATAAGAAATTTAAACCAGCATATCATGAAAAGAATCCACAAAATATATTTTATGATAAAAAGGTTCCAGAAAAATGTATTTTTAAATGTGCATATGAATATGCATACATTTGTAAATACAAAGAAATAGATTGGAAGTCCAACAAAATGATAACTTGTATGGACTGCAGTGGGGTAGTGGGATATAAGGAACTTCCAAATTATATTCAATATTTTTATGTTATCTGAATGTTTTACAACAAGAATATTAGGGTGTACTTTAAAATGAGACATTTTTAATGCAAGGAAATATGCATGAACTTCCTACATCATTTTTTTATTTAAAAAAGAAAAAAATGGAGGCCTTTCTGCACAAAGTTGAAAAGCCCTGCCCTACAGTGACACCAAATGGTGGCAGATCAAAATACAACACAAAGGCAGGACATTTGTTCAGCTTAACATTCCTGTAAGAGGTTTGATTCCCTTTGAAGAACAGCTTACCAGAATTAAATAATATAGAGACAGATTCCCAAAAAACTAGAATTTTTAATCAAAGTATAGTGCACTAAGCTTCAAATGCAAATTTTTAGGCTTTTTATAAACTTCAGCTAATCTTCTGATCCCACTGAATATTTACATATCTTATTTCTCACAGTTAAATCACGCCACTGTGTGCACAGTGATTTTAGTTGGTGGTTTAGTGATCAAAGAAACACTGCAAATATGTTTTAAACTGCAGTCATACAACTAAAACTAGGTTCTACTCAATGGGAACCAATCTTTTGTAAGTAGTCAATATTTTGGAGGGATGAATGAGGAGGTGTAGGGGCTGACAAGAGAAGAAGGAACCCAAGAAAAAGGCAGGCAACTAATTAGTCTAATGAGGGAGTTTCTAGGAAGTATATTTTCATTTCTTCATCTTTTTAATAGAAAATTAAGTTGAATAAAGCATGAGGCTGGGTCATGCCAAATATAAACTGATTTATCAATAAAAGTTTTGTCCTGAACTGTCCAAGGAAAATAAGCATATCAATCAGTACTCAGTGTGCTCTGCCCAGAACATAAAGTAACAAATTCGGCATGTACACTGTCTCATTCATTTCAAGTCACACAAAAAAATACAGAGATGGAGCACCTAAATTCGGCATGTACACTGTCTCATTCATTTCAAGTCACACAAAAAAATACAGAGATGGAGCACCTCCAGAGCACTCCTCTAAAATACCATTTTACCAGAACCTCTGGTCCAGAATTTTGGATGGGTTATTTTTCATATGCCAAAATCTCCTGGAAAATATAGGACATATAAATATACTGTAATCAGCTACAAAAACAAGTCAATAATATAATTTGTTTTAGGCCCTGAACTCATAGCTCTGGATATCAATTCTATAGGCACCAGACACCAAGAACCACCATGTCACCACCACTCCTATAGCACCATGTATAAACAGGGACAGATCTAGAACTCTGAGTGGTGTGCTGATCAGACTGGCTAATGCTCAAATCATACTCATCTGCAAGGAGTATTAGTTCAGGAAGATACCTAAAAATTCTGAATTATCAGAAAAAGCAGATGAGCAACTAAACCCTTAGTTTCATAAAAGTACCTGTCTGGTACTCATGCATGAAGACTGTTCCTTTAGAAATGGAAATAGTATCAGCATTAAAATAAATAAATAAATAATTCTAATTTCAAGGGAGAAATAAATAAAAGTGTATGTGAAACTTCATATTATAGGAACCCTGGAGAGAATATAGACATATCAAATGCTTTACTGGTTGAAAGAACACCTCAAGGACATATAATTTAATGAATAGTGACATAATATTTCTGAATAACATATCTATAATAATAAAAGCATAATATGCTAATTAGACCAGACAGCCGAACATCCTGAAGGATGTCCAGAAGGTCGTTCTGTAGGAAACCAGGGCTGCCAAGGCAGAGGCAAGCCACCGCGGCTGTGAGGGCTGACGCCCTTGCACAAATGTCATGCAGTGGGCCTCTAGTATATATATAAAATTCTATAGAACACAGCCCTGGAAAGTTGTATGTAAAGTAAACAAAGATAAGAAACTCCTACTTCTAATTTACATGTTATATCTTACATATTCTAATTGGTGTTTAATGGATTCTGGTTACTAGCATTCTGGATGTGTTACTTTTGCACAATGTCTTTCTATCAAAGACAAAATAATATAAACAAATGCCAAAGTCGTGGTATAGCTTATTGTTTTCTTTTTTGCCTAGTTCTTGGATGAAATTAAAGCTGGTTATATAATGCAAACAACTGTAGGGACTCTATCCATTACTGTATCAAATTGGAGTGTATGTTTATATACAACACACCTGCAAAATCTATAATTTACAAGAATCAAATTAATGGATAAAAGAAATAGTGAAACTCACCAACAAGTAATATAACTGCAGAATTTTAACTGATTTTTGTTAAAATAAAAACAATGCTAGAAATCACAATATCAATTTATAGAACCTGAAAATGAAACAGAGCTAATCACAAGTCTATGGTGAAACAAATGAAAAGGCAAACTGTGGCCCTATTTTGGGGTGCAAATGCTATGTCCACCTGTGATGATTCCTTGTTTATGACTCTGATGGTTTATCAGCTTGAAATGATTAGTACTTCAAATATAGGTTCAGTCAACAAGTAAATGTTTTTCTAATATATAAAAGTCACATAGGAATCTGCAGTTTACATTACCTCAAAGTTAATAGCCCATCTTCTATAACATAATGCAACATACTTTCATTAATTTTGTTACTTGAAACAGAAACTTGATATTATGGGAATCTTTCAGAAATATACATAATTATAATCAGTTTCCTAAACCCACCAAATTATTATATTATTTATACAATGTTGATAAATTGAAAACATATCATGCTAATGAATTAGTGACTTAATATTGAGTTTTTAATCTAGAAAGGAGAACAGAAAACTATGGGCATTCTACATGGTTCTACACCTTTTTGTGTGTGTATGCATTCCCCAAGTATTGTTTAGAACTTTAGCAGGATTCCTTCTCCATTGGGAGAGTTGAGAAGTAGGCGAAACTAAATTGAGAATGCCAAAAAGTTAAAATGGAGAAAGGCAAAGTTGAAGAACATTACTATTTGACTATACACACACACACACACACACACACACACACACACACACACACACACACATATCCTATCTAATAAAGAGGGAACATGCATATTGACCGTCACACCATCACAAAGATGGCGGCGCCCAGTCCCCTCAGCCCCACCGGAGTCCCCCAGTCCTTTCAGCCCCGCTGAGGGGGTAGCAGGTGTGCGGTGCGGCCGGACCCACCCTCAGCCCCCCAGCCGCCCAGGGCCGGCCCAAGGCGCAGGCAAGCCTCAGATGTCAGCTGCCCCGCCGCCAAGGGCCAGCCCAAGGCACAGGCAAGCCTCAGATGTCGGCTGGCCAGCTGCCCAGGGCAGGCCCGAGGTGCAGGCAAGCCTTGGATGGCGGCTGCCCTGTCGCCCAGGGCTGCCCGAGACTCAGGTAACCAGGGCCGGCCGAAGCTTGCACTGCCAGCAGTGGCAGCAGCAGAGGTGTGATGAGGGTGTCACCTTCCCCTTATTACAGGGTCGCCTCCCTCCCCTGAAGGCTCCCGGACTGTGAGAGGGGGCAGGCCAGGCTGAGGGACCCCCCCGTCCAGTGCATGAATTTTCATGCACCGGGACTCTAGTATATATATAGTTTTCATTTGACCCAAACTTTATTTCCCCTTTCCTCACCAAAACAATCATATTTTAAAATGTTAGTACTACACAAACCAGAACTTAAAACATTGTGTTCTAGAATAGTCATAATCAGCCAAAACCGGTTTGGCTCAGTGGATAGAGCGTCAGCCTGCGGACTCAAGGGTCCCGGGTTTGATTCCCGGTCAAGGGCACGTACGTTGGTTGTGGGCACATCCCCAGTGGGGGGCGTGCAGGAGGCAGCTGGTAGATGTTCTCTCTCATCGATGTTTCTAACTCTCTATCTCTCTCCCATCCTCTCTGTAAAAAAATCAATAAAAATATTTTTTAATAAAAGAGTTAGAATAGTCATAATCAACAGATGATAAAGCACTGTTCACATTGTCCATAGCAGATACTTTTCAACAGCATTACTCTTTCCACATAAAATTCCATTTGCAGTCAGGTATGACCTGCGATGGAATGAGTAGATTCAAGGTCAAGTTTGAGTTGACATGTCCTAAAAGGGAAGTGGTCCATCACTGCCTTAAAATCAAGACTATAACTTCTAGCACTAGTATCTGGGAATATAATTATTTTAGTGATCTGACCCTACGTGTACACTGCTTGTAAATCACAGCTTTTTTATTTCAACTATAGTTTTTAAAGGAGAGCATCACCTCACTATTTTAAATAAACCTAAAATATTTGCTAGTTTGAGTTAATTCTTCTGTGACAATCACTAGAATATGGGAATAGTTTTAAATATTGTAGTGATATCCAACAGAAGTTATTAGTTAAGTAGACATTTGCATACAAACTTGTATGTGTTCAAGACTTAAGATATGTGGGAGATATTTCAAAATTATAATTTTACATTTTTTTATTTTCATTTAATAGTAAAAAATAAAATAAAATGGCCAAAGATCAAAACTCTAAGTAGTCTGTGGTTTAAAATTTAATGCAAATGCTCCCTTATTCACTTATTCTCATATGGAAGACAATGATAAGAAGATCATTATAAAGGGATTAAGAGATAGGGAAAGTGATCAGGTTAATAGAAAATAAAACAAACAAGAAAATACAAGGTGCGGGGAGGAAAAAAAAAGAATACCCTGAAGAATTGGATAAAAAAATAAAAAGCATTTTTGCAAATATAGTAAGCTAGAAAGTTTTATACTTAAAAGACTATGAAAGGAAAAACCCTGCCTTTTTTATTCTGTGTTCTCTTCAGAGTTTTGTGAACTTGGGGGACAAGAGTTAGGAGGAGGCACTAAAGGGAGGGCTGAGTAGAATGGATTTATGAAGAGACAGGAAGGAATTTAAGAGCAAATGCCTGCAAAATATGGTATGAAGATACAGTCCTTTAGTTAGTCAATCCAAATTTTCAAAATTTTATCACATGCAAATTCATCATGTCCCTGGAGGTTAGTAATAATATAACTGAAGAAAAGAAAAAAAAATCATATAATAAAAATGAAATACAATTTTAAAGTATCATCATGATAACTGAGTATATAACCAACCTCAAAATGGTGATTTAATGGTAGGAGAAAAGAGCAAGAGAAAAAAAGCTTGATAAAAATCTTAATTTTAAGTTGCAACACAGCTAATATATAACACTGGCAAGTCATCTCACCTCTTCAGACCCTAACTTCTATAAATAGAAAGCTGGAACAAGATGATTATCAAGGTTTCTGAAGATTTTTTAAATGTATTCATTTTTCAACCTCATTGCTAAAAACTAAACCAAAACAAAACAAAATATATTTGTAATTTCAAATCTAAAATATGAGATGAATTGAAGTGAGTGATTAGAAACAGAAACTGAAGCTACTCTTGCAATATGTTGGAATACATAGCTCTAGAATAAGTCATAATTTTCATTTTACATTTTGACATCAAATAGAGAATGTGAAATCATGTGTATACTTTTTAAAGACTCCTTGGATTTCATTAAGGCTAGAATTCCAATACATATTTTAAATCAAGATAATTTCCCATAAATATCCTTAGGTTAAAAATAAATGGACATTAAAGGTTTGTGAGTAATAATGATGAGAAAAAACTTTACATTTTCTTCCCTGTTTTCCACAGTATTAATTAAAATCCCCTCAAAAGAGAGTTAACACTGAGAGTACTCACCACAACAGCAAACTGCTCTGGTTCACTTAAGTTGTTATAGTCACTCTTGAACTGAGACAATGAATTTAATTGTTCTTGATCAGGAAGATGCTTTAATAAGTTCTAAAAATGAAAACCAAAAGAAAATATCTTCAACAAATGTGCTTCTTGAATTCTAGTAAATTTATTACTAAACTCTGGGATGAAAATCAGTAAAAAAGTTAATCTTTAGTTGTATTTCTAGGTAACCTCCCTTTTATGCAAAGCCTTAAGCTGTATTCTCTGCATCTTGAAAGCAATTTCCTTCTTCTCTATCCAGAGTTATTATATATTCAAATCAAGCACTACTGAATGTTTATTTGATTAGCTGTATAATTGAGAAAGAAGAACTCAACCTATACCAAAGAAACAGCTTTCTCACCTGGATAAATGTGATCAATTACATTTCAGCTTTAGGGAATTAGACATCAGAAATTTCAGGCAAAGCCAAACATATTTTAACACTTCACTTACAGGAATAAAAGAAATTATCATATTGCTACTAAAAGGCAAGGGAAAGAATCAAAAAGAAATCAAGGGAATTTTAATGACAGTTCTTGCAAGATTTAACCAATATGAATATGGTTTTAATAATAAAAATAAAGATACCTAAAACAAAGTAATTCTTCTGATGTGAAAGAACATTTAAAAAAGCACTGAAGACACACAATGATATACCTCCAGATAAAAGCAAAAACATATACAGATCCTTAAGTGCCTGTGGCTGTAATCCCCTTTGCCTGTGTCATCTGCAGTCTAGAAACCACAGATTCCTGTGGCCATTCTGATTCCTTGTCCAGGCACAGCCTTTCCCAAGCCACACACGCAGGAAAAAGAAATACTCCAATGGAGAAAAACCAAGGAAATACATATAAATATGCTTCCCTGTTAAAACTTAAATGATTATACAATCTCTCGGACAAACTCTATATAGATCCTTCTGTGTCCAAATATAATTGGCTATAATAATGTTATAACAAGTTAGCATATTGATAATAAAATTAAGAAGAAAAAAAAAAGGTGGTTGGTAATCACAATCCCAAATTATAGTATCAGTATATTCTGTGCAAGCCCAAATTCAAGTAAAATTAAAATTAAGCCTATATCATGCTATACATATTAATGGGGAAATAAATCCCCAAAGGTGTTATTAGTTAAAAAATAATGTTAGAAAATATTATATATCAAAGTAGTTAAATCAAAGAACAAGTTTTTGACTCACTGTGTATCTTTGAATAAAAACTTGGTTGGCTGGCCAAAAACAAATAAAAAGTCACAATTTAAGATCATCCCTAAAAAACATATTCACTATTAACACTACCAACTGAATAAAAACATGCAGGTAGTATATGATTTTTCCACATAAATAGGAATTTCTCCTAGGAGAAATGCCTGAGACCAAAAAACTTGGTTATTTATATTTTCTTTTAATCATTCTAGTTGACAGCTGGATTATTTTAATTATTTATTACATCAGGCTTCTAAATTTCTCCAGCACTCTTTATATAACCATCCAATCCCCCTGAATATTTTTAGTTAATATATAATTAAATTTTAATATCTCATCAGAAATGTATTAATTTATCACTTCAGTATTTTTGCTTTCCAAAGTAATAAAACTATGGTGATTTGTAAGAGCACATCCCCAACCTAGCTTTGTGTCTCCCAATACACTTTACAAATCCTAAGATCCTATCAAACTAAACTCTTCACAGTTTCCCACACACCGCCAGCATTTCCCTCACAGCTCAGGGTTTTATAACTGCCAGGATAACTGCCCTCACTACATTACCCACTCAGTCCTCTGCCCTTTTCCACATCTACACTGTGTTCAACCTTCAAGTGCCCTTATCTTTATACATACACTAGAGGCCCAGTGCATGATTGAATCATGCACGTGTAGGGTTCCCTACACGTTTTCGATTTCGATCATGGGGGAGCTGGGTGCCTGTCCGCTGGTGCACCAGGCCTTTCGGAAGCCTCCAGCTCGGCGGAGGCTTCCGAAAGGCCTGGTGCCGGAGCAGACAGGCACCCAGCTCCCCCGCTTTTGATGGTCCGTGGCGGGATGTGAGCTCGCTGCCCCAGAGGCCCCTTCTGTTCCGCAGCACAGCCATGGCGCAGACGGCTACCCCGGCCACCCCGAGTCCCGCCCCCTGTGCCTCCCGCTGGCCCAATCATGGGCGTAGCGGAGTGATGGTAATTTACATATTACCATTTTATTAGGTAGGATACACCTGGCACTCCCCTCACACATTATGTATCGTAAATCAGCTATGTTTGTCTTGTATTTTTATTTTATACTAGTGCCCCGGTGCACGAATTCGTGCACATTGAAAGGAAATTAATTAGAAGGTGGCCAGTGGGGTAGGACGGGGTGAGACAGGCTAGACACGCCCTGGAGCCAACCTCCTGTGGTCCTTCCCAGGCTGGCCGCACCTAGGGTGGCACTGCGGCTCGAAGGGCAGCTACTGTCATTGCAGCTCGGCAGTAAACCAGATTTGGGGCCTACAGTGCCCCAGAAACAACATAACCTATGGCCGAAGGTGGAATCGAGCAGCCCTATGAGGAATGTCTAGTTCCGGGTTGCGTCACCCAAGGACCGCTGCTGCCAAGTCACTGCAGCTCAGCAGCTCCTGCGTTAACCATCTGCCCCCTTGTGGTCAGTGCGCATCATACCTACTGGCCAGATAGCCGGTAAGACAGTCGGATGGTTACTTAACCTTCTTACCTAATAATAGACAAATATGTAAATTGACCGTATCTTCGCTATGCCCACAGCCAATCAGAGTGAGTGAGTATGCAAATTAACCCACCAAAGATGGTGGTTAATTTGCATACAAAGGCAGGGCAGGCAGCACCATGGCCTGCTTCCGGGGGTACGGGTCCATCGGGGGCGGAGGAGGCCCTGCGGGCAGCGCCAGACACCATCACAAGGTACCCATCCATGGCCAGGGAGGCGTTGGGTGGGTAGCGCCAGACGGCACAGGAGGGGTCCGGGTTCATCGCAGGCCACAGAGGGGCAGCGGCCTGTCTAGCCGCTCCCCGGGGTCCCTGGGAACATCACTGCCCCATGGAGGCAAGGCCAGACCCGCCTAGCCGCTCCCTGGGGTCCCAGGGAACATCACCGCCCCGGGGAGACAAGGCCGGACCCGCCTAGCCGCTCCCCGAGGGTCCCTGGGGAAGATCGCCACCGAGGGGAGGCAAGGCCGGACCCGCCAACCCGCTCCCGGGGGTCCCTGGGAAGATCGCCGCCCTGGGGAGGCGAGGCTGGACCTGCCTAGCGGCTCGAGGGGTCCCTGGGAACATTGCAGGCATGTGGTTGCTGAGACCCAGACCTGGCCTCTGGCCACAGATTCATAGCTTCACGGAGACCTAAGGGCAGGGATCTGCCTCATCTGCAGAGAGACAGAGGTTCTGCAGTGCCCCCAAGACACGGGTGGGCCCAGCCAGGGATCAAGGGGCATGGAAGGACTCCCGGGCAGAGGGGCAAGGACCCTCACCCCTGAGGTGAGGGTTGAGGGGTGGTGCCACCTCAGTGGAGGGGTGCTGCACTGCAGGGTACTGGACTGACTGATGTGATTCAGACAAGCTCCCAGTGCTAATGGGCCTCGCTCAGGCGGCCTTCACACTTCAGAGGCAGTGACTCCTGCTCCTGCCTTGACCCAAAAGCAAGCCCGGGGTGCCCTGCCCCATGGCAGAGCATGCCTAGGCAGTGAGTGTGAAGCCTTCCACCAGCTCCGGAGAAGCGGGGGCAGTAAAGAATGGGGGGCAGGGGACGGGGAGAGGAAAGAATGTGGAGCATCCGCAATGAAGAGGTGCTTGAGAAAGAGGCTCGGTAGCCGGACTGGAAGGTTTGTTCTGTTTGCCGGGCGGCTGCCCCTTAGGAAGCGCAAAGAGCATGGCTCTGAGGGCTTCCTGTGTGCTGAGTCAAGTGCCACAGCCAACTGGAATTGGCCTCAGTTTCCTGGTCTGTAAAATGGATGAAATGTGTCCCAGTGCCTTCACTAAGCTTTGATGGCCAATTGAGATACTATATAAAGAAAATGAGGGAAGAAGTGAGAAAGAAAAGGAAGGACGAGCAACACAAAAGAAAGACTCAAAGGAACCTGTAAACCCATTGTCACTTAAATAGGGAATATAGTCAATAGTGTTGTAATAATGGTATGATGCCAGGTGGGTACTAGAAATATCGGGAAACACTTTGTAAAGTATATGATTGTCTAACCACTATTCTGTAACTAATATAAAACCTGAAACCAATACAAAATAATATTGAATGTAAAGAAATGAAAATTGGAGTGAAATTTTTATAAATTTCAAAGTTTAAATAAAAGCTGTAAAGGAAGGAAGGGGAGAATAAAAATAGTGTTTTTCATTTTACCACTTCATTAAAAAGACAGTTGTCTTTATATGGTGCTTTTATACTTTTATACTTTTCTAAGTCATTATCTCATTTTAATTTCCGGGCAACTTAAAGACAAGATAATTATTCCCTCCACTATTCAAAGAAAGAAAATCTTGGTGTCTGGTCCTAATGATTCAATTGTCAAGTCCTTATTGTAAAGCAGGGTTAGTAAAATTTTCTGTGCAGGGTCATATCTATACTAATAAAAGCCTTGGGGGTGATCAGGCCAGCAGGAGAGGGTATTTGGGGACAATCAGGCCCGCAGAGGAGCAGTTAGGTGTCAATCAGGCCAGCAAGGGAGCAGTTAGGGGACAATCAGGCAGGCAGGTGAGCGGTTAGGAACCAGGGGTCCCGGATTATGAGAGGGATGTCCAACTGCAGGTTTAGGCCCGATTCCACAGGGATCGGGCCTAATCCTGCAGTTGGACATCCCCCAAGGGGTCCCATATTGGAGAGGGTGTAGGCTGGGCTGAGGGACACCCTCCCCAGTGCACGAATTTCGTGCACCAGGCCTCTAGTTTATATATATATAGAAATATGTAATCATCACCCTTGCCACACTATCAATTCTAAAAATGTAACGTCTGTTTCTGATTGAGCCTCATACAGTGCCCTGCACATGGTGGGCATACACACACACACACACACACACACACACACACACAGCTAAATCTACAGTAATAAAAGAGAAAGATGCAAATTGACCGTACCTTCGTGACACCCACCAGCCAATCAGGAGTATGCAAATTAACGCAACAAAGATGGCGGGTTAATTTGCATATGCAGGTGCCAAGCGGCCGGGGGCAGGGTGGCATGCTTGTATTGTCGCCATGGCGACGATGCAGGCGTTCCGCACTGCCCCAGTTGCTCAGGGCCTCTGGGCAGCATGGGAAGGCAGGGCCAGAGTGGAAAGAGGCGGTTCCGGGGACAGCAGAAAGAGGCAGCTCTGGGGCCGGAGCAGAAAAAGGGTGCCAGCAGCCAGGGAAAGGAAGGCCCATTCTTGCACGAATCTTTGTGCATTGGGCTTCTAGTAAATTAATAAAAGACTGATGGAACAAAGGTAAATGGGTAAAGAATGAGGTGGGAAAATGACATCAATACTGACATCTTGTCATGTATGAATAAACTGATAAACACACCAAAATGAAATCAGGACAGTGAACAAAACCTACCAAACGATGATTATTAAAAAGCAATGCTCTTCCCATGCCTTGTTCAACATGGGCAGTAAGAAACATATTTTTTAAATAAAAAAATGAGACTTCAAGTGCCATGAGATTCTTGTTTTTTAATTACTATATAAAGACTTTGCATATGACCAAACTAAAGTCTTAGATTTTAAATTCATTAAGATTAGTTTTATATTAGGCAAGTATGGTAGGCAGAATAATGACTCAACCTCCCCCAAGATGTCCATATGTAATCCACAGAACCTCTGGAAATAATAGTTTCAGCTGACCTTAAAATAGGGAGATTATCCTTGATTATCTGGATGTACTCAATGCAATCATAAAGTTCTTTACAAGTGGAAGAGGGAGACAGAACCACCAAGTGAGAGGGAGATATAACAATGAAAGAAAGGAACAGAGAGAGACAATATTGCTGGCTTGGAAGGTGAAGAAAGGTGCTGCGGAGCATGGAAGGAGGCAGCCATGAGGAGCTGGAAAAGAAAATAACAAACAAGAACAAAACACACACACACGCAATGTCTTCCCTAAAGCCTAAGGGAAAAAATTCAAGCCTGCCAACACCTTAACAGTAAGACCCAGGTCAGACTTCTGGTCTATAGAAAAGTAAGATAGTACACATTCATGTAATTTTAAGCCACTAAATTTGTTGTAAATTGTTATAGTAGTTATATATATATGTAATTTTAAGCCACTAAATTTGTTGTAAATTGTTATAGTAGATATATATATATATATAACTAAATATATATATATTATAGCAGTAATAGAAATTTAGTTATATATATATATGTGTGTGTATATATATATATAACTAAATATATATATATATATATATATATATATATATATATTATAGCAGTAATAGAAAACTAATCCTATATAATAAAGATGTAATATGCAAATGGTCGTTACACCATGAAGTGTAACGACCGACCGCATAACGACCAGATCACAGATCAGCCGGAGGGTGGGGCAGTGAGCTACAAGAGAGTGGCAGAGAGCTACAGGAGGGAGCTACAGGAGGGCTGCAGTGAGATATTGGCTACAGTGGGCGGTGGAGAGCTACAGGAGGGGGCAGGGCAGCAAGCTATGAAGGGGGGGCGGAGGGTGGAATGAGCTACAGGAGGGCAGGGCAGTGGGTGGAGAGCTACTGGAGGGCGGCAGCGAGCTAGTGGTGCATGGATTCATGAGCAGGGCTACTAGTATATTAATAAGTTATATGGAACTTAATGTTCTTTGGGTACAAATTTCAATGCAAATAATTTTTTTTCATCTCTACCAAACCAAAGTCACATGATCATCCAAACCATTCATGTAAGCAAGTTAGAAGCAACTCCATAAATATTTAACAAATGCATTAAAAAAACTATGAACATGTATTAAGTAGAAATTTTTTTTTAAGGACCTTGGAATCAATTAAGAACAAGGCATATACACAATCAACAATAACAAAGACAACGTTCTAGTAAAAAGAAATGGCTAGAGATAAAGCATTTAAACAAGAGTTGCTGAATTAGGTAGTTTATGTCTCAGAGACTCACAGCAGAAATCACTAATGGGATTACAGAACTCCACATTTAGGAGACAAGAGAGGATAGGCAAGAACAAGTCCTAAGGTTACCATTTACTGATTAATTAAAATGTCTAGAATAATTTTAATGACTTGTTGACACTAACAAATAATCTTTGTTTTCTTTTCACTGCTAAAACATCATTACCCTTCCATTATAAAATACAAGATAGTAAACTAAAGTTATCATCCTCTGGCTATATAATTTGTGGTTTGATTCTTCAAATTTAAATTCTATCTAAATTTGTATTATTGTTGCTTTATGTGGAATTCAGCAAGTAACTTTGGTACCGCACTAGCATTCCTTAAATAACAGTGTGAATACAAATCATTTTAAAAATCTTCCAGCCTTCTGAACAAATTCAGAACACTATGCAAACTATCTGTAGTATGCATAAGAGCACAAATGACCCCAGTAGGGATTGTCAGTAAGGTTACTCTGAAATAAAAAGAAATCTTCCTCGACCTTATCTATAATAATAAAAGTGTAATATGCTAATTAGACGAGACGTCCTTCCTTTCGCACAAAGCCGCAGCGGGCGGGGGCCGGGGCCAAAGCCCTTGCGTGAATTTCATGCATCCGGCCTCTAGTCTATAATAATAAAAGGGTAATATGCAAATTGGTCAGGACGCCCTCACAGTAACGATCGAACAGCAGGCTGCATGGGGCGACAAGGCCGGCAGGGGGGTTAGTGAGGGATGACCAAACGACTGAACAGCAGGCTGTGTGGAGCAACCAGGCCGGCAGAGAAGGGCCGTGAGAGGCAACCAGGCCGGTGGGGGGGGGGGGGGAGGCAGTTGGGCCAGCAGGGGGCAGTAGGGAGCGACCAGTCCGGCGGGGGTTGGGGGGCAGTGAGGGGCAACCAGGCTGGTGAGGGGGGGGGCAGTTGGGCCAGCATGGGGGCAGTAGGGGGCGACCAGTCCGGCGGGGGTTGGGGGGCAGTGAGGGGCAACCAGGCTGGTGAGGGGGGCAGTTGGGGGTGACCAGGCCAGCAAACGGGGGCAGTGAGGGGCAATCAGGCTGGCGGGTGGGGGCAGTTGGGGGTGGCCAGGCCAGCGGCGGGGGGGGGCAGTTGGGGGTGACTAGGCCGGCGGGGGGGGGGGGGCGTTGGGGGTGACTAAGTTGGCAGGCAGGTGAGCAGTTAGGAGCCAGCGGTCCTGGGTTGTGAGAGGGTTGTCCGACTGTCGTTTTAGGCCCAATCCCTGGGGTCCCGGATTGGATAGGGTGCAGGCTGGACTGAGGGGAACCCCCCCCCCATGCACAAATTTCTTGCACCGGGTCTCTAGTATTAAATAATAATACAACATTAGAAGACATAAAAGTCTAAGAAAAACTAAAACACTCTAAACTATTATACAAATAAATTTAAATTAACATATTACTAGTTTTAACTGTAACAAAAACAAAAGTGTAAAATTAAACAACCTTACTTTCAGAAAACAGTCATTTAAAATAATTGAAATGTAATTATTTTGATAGCATTATATTTAGTTTGCAGTTAAAAGAACATTCAGAGTTTTATCTCCTGGCAATGCAGAAGTTATGGTAAAACTAATTATGCAGCAATGATTTTCCAGTTGAATGATTTGGTTTAAGAATTTTGCTTCACTTACAGTTTTCTGTTTAATGAGAAGCTTGCAATGAAATATTGGAACTTAAGCTCTCTGCCTCTTGTTTACCTGAATCATAGACTCTGCCAACTGTGTTTCATCCACTTCCAATATCATCATTTTGATTTCTTCATATGGCACCCGGAAAGAGCTCAGGAAGATTGCTAAAAGGAAGGAATTAGTTCATAATGAATAAGGTTAAGAAAAGAGTTTGAGATATAGTTCTATATGTAAATTCAAAAATAATTCATAAAATGAGATATTTAAAAACATTTAATAAAATTACTGTGGGGGAAACTTTCATTAGTACAATTTATACTTTTCCAGTTTTAGACCTAGTATTTAAATGATAGTCCTATATTATTATGCTGATTTCTATGTTGATTTTTAATGATTAGTTATTAGCTTATCATAGGAATGGTGCCAATTTTCAAATGATTAAAATGAAATATGTTAGGTTCACTATAAAATATCACTTATAAAGAAAAGAACCATAAAACCCCAATATGTGTGTGTAATATTTGTACTAGAAACACGTGTGTTTTTAGCTTGTATATCTTCTAGCCCTACTAAACAGTTCAGAAAAAATATTTTATATATTTTTATTGAGTTCAAAGAGTAAAAGAAAGTGAGAGAGAGATAGAAACATCAATGATGAGAGAGAATCATTGATAGGCTGCCTACCATACGCCCCTTACTAGGGCATGTGCTTGCAACCCCAGCACATGCCTTGATCGGGAATGGAACTGTGACTTCCTGGTTCATAGGTCGACACTCAACCACTGACCCACATCAGCAGGGCGGAGAAAAAATATTTTAACAAAACTGCTAAGCAGGGCATTAACACTTTTATAAGTTATAATACTTTACTGTTCAGACATTATGCCAGAGTACTAGCCATTGCATGTAACTAAAACTTAAATGTCCAATATTAGAAAACAAATTTTCATGGAAAACTATCCAAATAAATTATATGGGATAATGATTTACCGAAAATTCCAATTATTATTTACTTTGTTTTTGATACCTCATATATCTACTGTTAAAACACAATGATCTCAAAAGCTATTAAGGTGTATAGGATATTTCACAGCATTAGATTTAATGCTGTGCTGTTCTCCCCCTATTCTACTATTTTTGTGTTGTTTCTTCTCTCCAGTGATAGGTGTCACATACTCAGGAATTGCTAACCACTAGCCGACTAATTTATTTTATATACTGCTTATATCATTTTGTATTTTTTTAAATGTTTTTATTGATTTTAGAAGGACAAGGAAGGAGGGAAAGAGAGGGAGGGAGGAAGGGAAGGAGTGAGGGATTTATTAGTTACCTCCTATACTGGGAACCAAACCCAAATCCTGGACATGTGTCCTGACCAGGAATAGAACCTGGGACCTTTCGGTGTACAGGACAATACTCAACCAACTGAGTCACACTGGCCAGGGCAGTAAGTATTTTCAAAAAAGGACACTACTTTTCATAAATACTCAGAAAATATGATCTACATCTTTCTTGGAGGAAGGCTGTATTCCAGATTCCTGAGGTTACCATGTAGCATCTACAGCTAAAAAACAAAGCACCATCTATGTTTTTATCACTAGCTTCATTCACACATTTCAGAAACAGTCATAAGTCTGGTATAATAGTGCTATAAATTACCTATAAAATATGAATATATGCAATCCTTAATATCCCAAGAACAAGATGGAATAAAGGGTCTAAATGATATTGCAATAGATAGAGATTAATGTAATTATAAAAGAATACCCCCATAGTAGACATTAGAAAGCACAAAAATATGATAAATAATAATTACTATTATTCAAGAGGAATTGAATAATTGATGGCGAGGTAATAAAATCTAAATGTGAACATCATGTACAAAACTAAGAAGTTGCATATGATTATAGAGTTAAATGTAAATAGTAACCACAGAAAGGATACTAAAAGAAAATTAGCATAACAAATTAGCTCTGTTATGGTGAGAGAAAGACTTCTTAATCATAAAAAACAATGGAAAATATATACAAAGATTGATATCTGACAACATGAGAGAAAAACACTAATGGCAAAAGACTTAAAGCAATTAAAAAGCAAGGAAGCTGGGAAGATAATCCTGCTTCAAAATTCACAGAGCACTTGTTTACCTTCATTTAGCATACCATGAGGTCTAAAGAGGAAGATGGGTAAAATGTGTGTAAACTCAATTAAAAGAATAAGAAAAAAATGACCAAAATAAATGTAACATGCTAAACCTCAGGAGTAAGCAAAATGAGAAAACAAATTGTTAAAACATAATCTAAATTGAAAATTGAGTAAGATTAATAAGAATCCTTAAAATTATTATTTCCATTTGAGAAAACGTAAATTCCACTCAAGAAATCTAGTCTATGGAAACAACAACAAAATAGAGAGAAGGTTATACCATTAAATATGTTAACGAAAAAAAAAACCATTGAAACCTGTAAAGAATTTTAGTGAGTTTATTTGAGCCAAACTGTGGACATATGCCGGGAAGCAGAACCTCAATGAATTGAGATAATGCTCCGGAGAATGCAGGGTTACATCTGTATTTATACATTGCCATCAAAGGAGGGACATAGGTGGGCTACATGAAATTCATTGGTGACGGATTAAGGAGGTGGGATAAAGTCAAATGGTGGGAAACCCCTGGGATTGGATAAAAAGTAAAATGATGGACACACACTTAGGTGGATACAGGAACAATTAACATGATAATGAAGGAATTTGAGGCATCTGTCCTGGCGCCTACCACATTTGGTTGTGCCTCAGGGGCTCCAGCAAAAGAGGAAGTTACAAGTTACCCAGACTTCTCACAGATATGTTATCTTAGAGGCAAAAAAGGCAAATGGGCTCAGGAAAGATCTAAGTTGATCTTTGTCAGGGAAAATATCAGCCTAGGAATGACTGCCCATTATAACCTGTTTGTAGTTAAATACTTAATTTTCAGACCATCTTTTGTGGTTATTTTAGGTCTCTTGAGTTTTCAAGACTGCCACACAGGCCTCCCCTGAGTTTGTCAGGTTAGCAGGTGGCTTCTTTCCTTCACAAATACTAGTCATCAAAAGCACAGAATTCCTCTAAGGCATAATATAGTAATTGAGGGAGAAAGAAATGATAGTTTTATATTTTAGGCAATAGGGCAGAGAGATACTTAAAAGAGAGAAGGAGATATAAAAAATATATATTTTTAATCTTAATAGGAAATGCATTTCTGAGCTGTCCCGAAAGTAAGAAAAGCAGAAATCCTATGAGAAAATAACTAAAGAAATGAAAGAAATTTTGAAACACTGGGCAGGAACAAAAGACATTACTAAAAAGAAACAAAAAGATTTAATGGAAAAAATGTAGAATTTTTAGAAATCGTATGTATAAATAAAACTAATGAAATTACAAATTGAACATATGAATTATACATCATTAGATAACAAAGATAAAATATATTACATGAAAGACTGCAAAGAAGCTATTCAAAGTGTAACATAAAGAGATGGAAAAATACAAGGTTATGAGATATAAAAGATTAGTAATGATACCTAAAAAATATCTTAGAGTTCCAAAAGGAAATCACAAAAAGAATAGCAAAGGAGCATATATGAACAGAAAATATCAGATAATTTTGCAGAATTACAGAGACACAGAACATCAGATCAAGAAGGCTCAAAAAAAAACTCAAACATAATAAAAATTTAAAAATAATAAAAGACACACTAGATAGCTGCCTGTAAAACATCAAGCATTTGGGAGGTCATATATTGGGATCATTCAAACACTGATGGTGGAAAAGTAAACTAGTACATCACAGAACAGGTATATATTTAGAGCAGGGCCACCATACATCTCTAGAGCAGGGGTGGGGAGCTTTTATTTCTGCCAAGGGCCATTTGGATATTTATAACATCATTCTCGGGCCACACAAAATTATCAAATTAAAAATTAGCCTGTTCTATTTGGTCAAACATTTAATTAACTTGCCCCTAATGCTTTGGCAGGGCCAGACCAAATGATTTTGAGGGCCTTATAGGCCCACTGGACAGATGTGCCCCACCCATGCTCTAGAGAGACACACAGTAAATATTTTACGATTTGTGAGCCACACAGTCTCTGTCACAGCTTCTCAACTCTGCTATTGTAGCACAAAAGCAGCCATAAACAATGTGTAAATAAATGTGCTGGTTAAGTTCCAATAAAACCTTGTTCAAAAAAACAGGCAACAAACAAGATCTGGCTGAAAGGCCATAGTATGCCACTCCCTGCCTTAGAAACACCAAAAATGGGGAACCCACATTCAACCAAGCATTGGAAGAATAAAGTATGATATTCAAAGTTTACTTTGCAGATAAATATACTTTATTCCCTTACTTTCTTCTATATTTATAATTCATTCACTACTTCCAGGTGTTATTCCATAATTAAAATAGCATGCACATTAAATACACTATTTAGAAGAACTGAACTAGTTTTTTAATAGTTTATTAATAAATTATTTTGTGGAAAACATTTACTATAACTAAGAGCAAAAAAAACACAAAAGGGTTGAAAATGGCCTAATACAAAACACACTATTTAGAAGACAGCACAGATCTTATTATTTTTAATGTTTAAAAGTTGCTGAGAATAATATGAAACTCAATTAAAGCCTCCAAAAGTCTCATTAAAATTAATATTTTTACTAACATGCATTTTATCCTTCAATATGTGATTATACAGATCCCAGTGGGAAGCTTTGAGTCGGTGAAGGAGTGTAAAGTGTGCAGATTTTGGAACCAGTCACATGTTTCCTGCAAGGGACCTTATAAATATTTAAACCTTTATGCTAATTTGTAGGTTCCTCTCTTTACAGCTCAACTACCCCCTCCAAAAAGTCTATAAAGCATAAGAACCTTGTAGGACTCCTGAGCCACCTCGTGATCCTGAAGTGGCTGGAATTCTACCTTTTATGCTGGGCCCAGAGACTTTGCCAAAAACCTTGTAAACAAAAAATACAGGGAACCTAACCCACCTTTAAATAAACAGGTATATAAATGGGTGATTTTAGATCCTTTTCTCAAAATTCTATAGAATATTTCAGTTAAGAGAAATCTAAGAAAAATTATCTTAGATTTCTAAATGACAAGATAGAGTCTTGTAACTATCATAAGACTCTCTTCTCAGAATTCAGTATCTCAAAAGACTGAATTTCATAGACAAAAAAACAGCTGTGAATCAAACTATGATTACTGAAAAAATTTTAAGAAATTAAAATCTTGAAAGAGGTACCTAATGCTGCTTAAAGCTTAAATCATGACATTTGTTGCAATCAGAGAAGGCAAGAACAATACTAGCATGGATTACATCCTAACATAACACAGTGTGAACACTGAACCTTTTGATCTTATACTTTAAAACATGATTAGCAATTATATGAATGGATACATATTTTCTAACTGAAGCAAACAAAATAGTATCCTGCTCTATGACAAAGTAATTTTGTTATCTCTAAATAGGAGTCGATATAACATATACCTATAGGAAATTTTCAAAATGAGTCATCTTATTCAAGTACTACACCAACCAGATTCCCTACTTACAATGTTAACACTACTACCTATCTGGTGGGCTGTGGTAAGAACTAAGAGCCTAATACACACTAGCACGTAAAGGTAATTACTATTATAATTAAACTTGAAATACTTTTTAACACATGTTCTATAATCTATATATGTAATCTATATATATAAAAGCCCAGCAACCGGATGGCAGAACAACCCGAACAACCAGTCGCTATGACACGCACTGCAGCAGCCAACCGGCCTGATCAGGGCCCCAATCGCTCTCAGGCAACCACCTGCAACCCCTCCCCCCAGCCAGCCCTGCCCCCGATTGGCGCCCCTATCCCGATCAGGGGCACTCCGGCCAGCCAACCACTCACGACCCCTCCCCCATGCCGGCCCTGCCCCTGATCAGCCCCCCCAACTCCAATTGGGGACGGGCCGCCAGACCCCACCTGTGCACAAATTCGTGCACCAGGCCTCTAGTATGTAAATAATAATAAAGAACCCTGTTCAACAAGTCACATATTCTCCTTCTAGATGAATATGTAAGCTAATTTACCATGACTGACCCGTCTAAAAAGCACTCTATTGTCAGGAGCCAAGAGTCAATGACAAATTAATTCTAACATTATTTTAGTAAGCTAATGAAACAGAACCTCATGGAAACTTGGTCCTCACCATTGGCTTACTTCCTCATGCCTGAGGACAAAGCATTCTTCGCATAGCTGCCCTTCAACCGCCCCATCCTTTATCTATAGTCAACACCCTTTACGACCTTAGCCAAATTATCTAAATCCACATGATCCGCTCAGCCCCTATCCCTCCTAGACATCTCCCCTTCTAGAACTTCCTCATACCCCCTCCCCTGCCTGCAGCCCCTGCTGGCAAGCACTGATAGGTCCACAGTTCACTCCCCGCGCCCCACCTCCCACTCCCTGACTTGGATATAAGGCACTGCTGTAAGAATAAAAATTTGAGGCTTGATCAGAAACCCATTTGTCATGCCTCCATTCTCCGTGTCCCTTGTTTGTCTCTTTCTCTTAGGTTCGTCTCTGGTGTCCGTGTTGTTGCCCCGCGGGTCGGGGCAAAATGGCGCCCAACGTGGTCTAGAGACCCTCCGACGAGAACATCCACTGGAAAGGCCTGGCCAGGCGACCCTCGGATTGAATTCCGCGACCTTCGGATTAAATTCCGCGACCTTCGGATTAAATTCCGCGACCCTCGGATTAAATTCCGCCCTAGATCGCCGCGCACCCGCCGCGAGTCAGATCGGAGTAAGGTAAGTAGATGATTTTACAAACAAGAATTTCAGAGCATTTTCACCCCTCTCTGCTCGGCTGTTATTATTGGCTTTTCGGGTCAATTCCTCTAGCCCACTAATAAGCAGTCACCTCACCGTATTGGGGAAGAGTTAAGGGTACCCAGTCTCGGTAGTGACAACTCTGAATCACCTGACCTAGTATCCCTGCTTGATTTCTCTGTCGTGAATTTCTCACTGAGTAAATTTGCTCTCCAAACCTTGAGCTTGCTACGAACAAAAGGTCGTTCACCTCATAGACTCAACCACGAGGAGTTCACCCCCCTCGTCCCTAAGGGACGGGGGCATCAGGGATCTTCCTCGTCTATGAGGGTCCGAGTAGGCGGATTATACCTACCGACTGTTTCACGCAAGCAAGGGAGTAAAGAGCAATATTGAAAGGTGAAAGTTCCGCTTTGATTTCACAGTTGGCGAGAAAAGTCAGGCTGACCTGGCGTGGGGTTTATACAGCCCGGAGGCTTACGTGGGAGAGGATAATTACCTAAAAAGCCATCCAGCCGACCAAGAATGGGGAATTTACTGAGTAGTCATGAAATGTTCCTTGATAGCCTCAATGAACCAGATGATAAAAAACCATTAAAACAAACAACCAACCCACCAAAGACCCCCCCTCAACCACTTAATCCCGGAATCTATCCCTCATTTTCTTATAAAAATTACCCAGACCGTCTTCCCCCGGAAGATCAAGAAACATTAGACGAGGAGGCAGCACGCTATCATAATGATAACCCTTGGCGTTTGACTGCTCCCACATTCCAAAATCCTCCTCCCTATAATCCAAAATACCCCCCCCTTTCAAAAATTGCCCCTTCCTCCTTTGACCCTATCCGACAAGCCAAAATAAATCTTACCCAAGAAGTCTCTTCCCTCAAGGACCTTTTACAACAAAAACGAGAACACATACACCTCCTAAAGGAAATCCAAGCCCTTGAAACTGAGCTCACCACACTTACCCTTAATCACAACCCCCCACCAGCTAAAACTAAAACTAAAAATAAACCTCTGCTTCACGCATTCCCTGTCACTCGCAGCCATCAGTCCAAAAATTCTAGCGAAGAAATAGAGGAAGATAATTCCCAACAGGAACTATCCCCAGACTCCCAAGATAACCCAGACCAAAACTCAGATGAAGAAACCTCTGACACAGATGACCCCCCATCAAATCCAAATCAAAACTCAGGCCAAAAATACCGCCGCCTTAATCTTAAACATTTAAAAGATTTAAAGGCAGCAGTTAGTAATTATGGAACCACTGCTCCCTTTACCCTTGCCTTATTAGAAGGTTTAAGTGACCGATGGCTAACACCTAATGATTGGTTTTTCTTAGCCCGCGCCACCCTTTCGGGAGGAGATTATGTCCTCTGGCGCACAGACTTTGTAGAAAACTGCCGAGAAACAGCTCAGCGCAATAATGAAAGTAAAATATCCCGTTCATGGACGCGAGACAAACTGCTTGGCCGCAGTCCCTATGACACCAATGAAGCACAGGCAGCTTTTCCCCCTGGCCTATTACAAAATGCTGGCCTTAAAGCCTGGCGCCGCCTACCCCCTAAGGGGTCGGCTACCACGTCTCTGGCCAAAATCCGCCAAGGACCTGATGAACCTTACAGTGATTTTATCAGCCGCCTTACTGATGCTGCTGAACGCCTGGTCGGAGAAGGGGAAACAGAAAGTACCTTTATTAAACATCTTGCTTATGAAAATGCTAACCCATCTTGTCAGGAGACCATCAGACCCCACCGCTGTGGCAGTCTTTCTGACTATATTAAACTTTGTGCAGGCATAGGAACCTCACACGCTATCGGTCTAGCTATAGGGGCAGCCCTCAAGGATTTTACTAAATCCCAGCAAAATAAGACTTGCTTTAATTGTAAACAACCGGGACATTTCGCCCGAGAATGTCCGTCCACCCGAGAATACCCATCCAACAAGCAAAATGGACCACCCCCTTTCTCACTTTGCCCAAAATGCAAACGAGGCAAACATTGGGCAAAAGATTGTAGATCTAAAACAGATATCAACGGCAAACTCATCCTTCAGAACCAGGGAAACCCCCAGAGGGGCCAGCCCCCGGCCCCCTACTTGGGACACAACCAAGGGGTTATCAGGTTTGTCCCCCCTACAGAGAATCAAATTCTTTCCGCACAGGCGTCAGCTCCCTCTGCCGAGCAACCCCAGGGAGTGCAGGACTGGACCTCAGTTCCGCCACCCAGACAATATTAATACCCGAACAAGGAACTCAACTCATCCCCACTGAAACCTATGAACCTATGCCCCCTGGAACCTTCGGACTGGTTCTAGGGCGCGGTAGTTCTTCCCTAGCAGGTCTCCATATCATCCCAGGAGTCATTGATAATGATTATACAGGACAGATCACCCTCTTAGCATCAGCCCCATTGGGGCCCATATCTATTTCAAAAGGGCAAAGAATAGCACAACTCATACTGCTCCCTTTGGAGTCTTCCTCCAAGAGCCATATTTCTAACCCCAGATTAAATTCTGCTTTTGGCTCCTCCGATACTTATTGGATTCAACAAATAACACCTGAAAGGCCTCTACTCACCCTTAAACTAGATGGAAAGCCCTTCGAAGGCCTAGTAGACACAGGGGCAGATGCCACTGTTATTTCTACCCACAGTTGGCCAGATTCCTGGCCCACTACTGCATCAGCCACCCACCTTAAAGGCATCGGGCAGTCCACTAATCCCAGGCAAAGCTCAAAAATATTAACATGGACAGACGAAGAAGGCAATTCAGGCCAAGTCCAACCTTACATAATCCCCGGGCTCCCAGTCAATTTATGGGGAAGAGACATCCTATCCCAGCTAAAACTAATTATGTGTAGTCCCAACGAACTAGTAACCCAACAGATGCTAAAACAAGGCTTTCTCCCCGGACAAGGATTAGGTAAACATAATCAAGGAATTAAAGAACCCATTATAATTGACTCAAAAACTAATCGCTCAGGATTAGGCAATACAAATTTTTCATGACGGCCATTGACTTTCCTGTACCCCACGCAGACAAAATAAAATGGAAATCGGACTCCCCCGTGTGGGTAGATCAATGGCCTTTAAACAAAGACAAACTTACAGCAGCCACAGAGTTAGTACAGGAACAACTAGCCACTGGACACCTAGAGCCCACCACCTCTCCCTGGAACACTCCTATATTTGTCATTAAAAAGAAATCTGGAGCGTGGCGCCTCCTACAGGATCTAAGAGAAGTTAATAAAACCATGTTCTCTATGGGAGCCCTACAGCCCGGGCTCCCCTCCCCTATTGCTATTCCCTCCAGACATTTTAAAATCATTATTGACCTTAAAGACTGTTTTTTCACTATTCCTCTTCACCCCCAAGACAGAGAGCGATTTGCCTTCAGCCTCCCGGTCATAAACTTCCAAGGCCCTATGCCTCGTTATCAATGGAAAGTCCTCCCACAGGGCATGGCTAATAGCCCGACCCTTTGCCAAAAATTCGTTGCCCAGGCGGTGGACCCCCTCCGACCGCGGTGGCCCTCCATCTATATAATTCACTATATGGATGATATTCTCCTGGCCGGAGCTTCTCCTCCCGAAGTGCTCAAATGTAGCCAGGAATTAACTCATCGTCTTGCTTCTTTTGGGCTTCAAATAGCCCCCAATAAAATACAACTTAAAGACCCTTACTATTACCTTGGCTTCGAATTAAATAATAATAAAATCACTACCCAAAAAATTCAACTAAAGACATCCCATCTACAGACACTCAATGATTTTCAAAAATTCCTAGGAGATATTAATTGGCTTAGACCTTATCTTAAACTCACAACCGGAGATTTAAAACCTCTCTTTGATATACTTCAGGGGGATTCTAATCCCCTATCCCCCCGGAAACTAACCCCGAAAGCTCATAAAGCTCTCCAAATAACAGAAAACGCTATCCAACAGCAACAGATTACATTTATAACATATGACAAACCCTTTACCCTCATTATCTGTGCTACACCTCATACTCCTACCGGAGTACTGTGGCAGGACAACCCCCTCCTTTGGATCCACCTACCATCTTCACCATCAAAGGTTCTCATCCCTTATCCTTCCTTAGTCACAAAAGTCCTAATACTAGGGAGGGAAAAGAGCCGACAACATTTTGGCCGAGACCCTGATCAGCTCATTCTCCCTTATACAAAGGAACAGATAAACTGGCTCACCCAGAATGATGATAATTGGGCTATATCCCTATCTTCCTTTACAGGCAAAATTGATAATCATTACCCCCCCAACAAATTAATACAATTTACTCGCCTCCACCCTTTTGTATTCCCAAAAATCACCTCCAAAGAACCCATTAAACAAGCCTCCTTGGTTTTTACCGATGGATCCTCTAGCGGGATCGCTGCCTATATCATTGATTCACAGGAATTTTCCATCCAATCCCCCTTTCAGTCTGCTCAACTTGTAGAATTATTTGCCATCTTACAAGTATTCCTTAAACTGCCTAATACCCCTTTCAACCTATATACAGACAGTGCATACATTGCATTCTCAGTTCCCCTCTTAGAAACAGTCCCCTACATTAAACCAACCACCAATGCTACCCCCCTTTTCTCTCAGCTCCAAACCCTTATTACAAAAAGACAGGCCTCTTTTTACATCGGGCATTTAAGAGCACACTCTGACCTTCCTGGCCCCCTTTCCAGAGGCAATACTCTAGCAGACGAAAAAACCCGTCTCATACTCTCAGTCACCTCAGACCCTATATCCAAAGCAAGACAGAGCCATGCTCTCCATCATCTCAATGCCCGTACTCTCCGCCTGTTATACAAAATTACCCGAGAACAAGCCAGACAAATTGTAAAAGATTGCCCAGGATGTGTTACCCTCTTACCACTCCCACATTTAGGAGTCAACCCTAGAGGCATACTTCCCAATGAAATTTGGCAAATGGATGTTACCCATATTCCTGAATTTGGTAACCTAAAATATGCCCATGTCACCATTGACACCTATAGTGGATTTATCTTCGCTTCTTTACATAGCGGAGAAGCTACTAAAAACATTATAGCTCATGTTCTCCAGTGTCTCACTGTCATGGGAAAACCTCAAAAAATCAAAACAGATAATGGACCAGGATATACCTCACAGGCATTTCAAAACTTTTGCCATCAATTCCACATTAAACACACCACCGGTATCCCATACAACCCCCAAGGACAAGGAATAGTAGAACGAGCTCATCAAACCCTTAAAAATACCATAAATAAAATTAAATCAAACGACATCTATCCCACTAAAGGCTCTCCTCGCAATATCTTAAACCATGCATTATTCACACTCAATTTTTTACAACTAGATAAACAAGAAAAATCCGCTGCAGACCGCTTATGGCATCAGGAAACAAAAAACCAATATGCTAAAGTCATGTGGAAAGATCCCATGACAACCAAATGGCATGGCCCTGACCCAGTCCTCATCTGGGGACGAGGCTCTGCATGCATTTATGACACACGAGAAGAAGGACCCCGATGGTTACCGGAACGACTTATAAAACCCATAAACCCCCCCATAAAATAACCAAGTCACCTCCAGGGAAGAAAGTCCCTGAGATAAACTCTTCTTTATCCACAGATACAAAAATACAACACCAAGCCTGACTAAAGAGTGACCACTGAAAATGCTTTGGTACATCTGAGCCATCATCATTCCCATCCTGCTTATCATCTTTGCCACTGCCCTCTACAAGTGCCGCCGAAATCCAAGACTTGTTCCAGGAGGAAGGAATATGCTTGGCCCTACAGGAACGATGCTGCTTCTACGTCAACAAGTCCGGGATCGTCCGAGACAAGATCAAGAAACTCCAAGAAGATCTGGTAAAGCGACGAAAAGAGTTATTTGATAACCCCCTCTGGAGTGGACTAAACGGACTCCTCCCTTACCTTCTCCCTATCCTAGGTCCCCTTGCAGGATTCCTATTAATGTTAACCTTTGGACCCTGGGCATTCCGATGATTACCAGCCCTCCAATCCCACCGAAGGATCTCATTAAAACAAAATTTGGCCCTTGGGCATTTAGAAAAATAACCGACCTTGTAAAATAGCAAATAGATTCAGCTTTAGTAAAACCCATCCAGGTTCACTATCAACGCCTGGAAATGGCCGATAGGTGGGACTCGGTTTACCAAGAGTGCGAAAACCTCCAGACCCAGACTCGCTCCTTCCCTACGGGGACAGCATCTTAACCAGAGGGATGCTTACCTACGCTCTGGCCAGAGCCAGAGGTATGGGTATCAAACCGGGTGCAGAGCAAAGCATTGCAAGGGAAGGTTCAAACATTTTCAACCTCCTCTGGATTTCCCTGAGGGTATACCTGGTTTGCATAGAGGTTGACATCAATAAAAATAATGGCTCTGCCTCTCCTCCCCAAAAGATGTCAAGAGCCACACACGGTGGGCATACAAAGCCCACGGGAGGAACCAGGTCAATGTCTCCCCGGTTGGTTAAGGCCCACTCCCTTCTCTTAAACAGAGAGGGAGGAGATGTCAGGAGCCAAGAGTCAATGACAAATTAATTCTAACATTATTTTAGTAAGCTAATGAAACAGAACCTCATGGAAACTTGGTCCTCACCATTGGCTTACTTCCTCATGCCTGAGGACAAAGCATTCTTCGCATAGCTGCCCTTCAACCGCCCCATCCTTTATCTATAGTCAACACCCTTTACGACCTTAGCCAAATTATCTAAATCCACATGATCCGCTCAGCCCCTATCCCTCCTAGACATCTCCCCTTCTAGAACTTCCTCATACCCCCTCCCCTGCCTGCAGCCCCTGCTGGCAAGCACTGATAGGTCCACAGTTCACTCCCCGCGCCCCACCTCCCACTCCCTGACTTGGATATAAGGCACTGCTGTAAGAATAAAAATTTGAGGCTTGATCAGAAACCCATTTGTCATGCCTCCATTCTCCGTGTCCCTTGTTTGTCTCTTTCTCTTAGGTTCGTCTCTGGTGTCTGTGTTGTTGCCCCGCGGGTCGGGGCACTCTATTCAATATTTCTTCAGGACCCATAATGACTCCATTTATAGAGTCAAGACCAGGAATTTTTAATGCAGGTCATGGACAGTTTTCAAGAAAATAACCATCTCTTTCATTTCACAGAGCACAAAACTTTTTGACATTATCCAAGTTAATAATGCTTTAAACTGAGACGATGTTCCTTTAAGGGGAGAAATTCTGTGAAATATTCGTATTATGTAATAATCACAAAACCTATGGTGATCTAAGCACAAAACAAAAACAAAAAGTTATTTCTAAATCAGACTACATGTCCATCACACACATCTGAAAGACAGGGCTCTCTAACTTATGTTCCTCCTATCAGGATGATGGACTCCATTCTGATTGCCATTCTGGGTGAAAGACTGGAATTTCTCCCACCAGCCATTAAATGCTTCCACACAAAAGTCACCTCATCTCCACTAGCACTATCATTGGCACAAGCAACTCACATGGTCTACACCTAACTTGAAAGAGGCAGTCATGAGCACTCAACTTGTGGCCAGAAATAAAAAAAAAAACTGTGTATTTGCAAGCATTAAAGTCTGTAGATGAGTTCAAGGATCTCAGCAGCCTACACTGCAGAAGAGGGATGGCCCTCCATCACAGTGACTATGAAAGGAAGGAAGTTCCAGAACTTTCACAAAAGGAATGTCAACTCTGCCTTTTGCACACATAGCTTTACCTCCCTCTTTAATCAAGAACATGAATCTTTATACTCTCAACAAAAAAATTTATTCATACTTACTAAAAGCTTACTTGAGGTATATATAATTGAAAGGCAGGCTAAAAGCCATGTTAACTGTTCATGCCTCTCCTCATTATATCCCACCTGCACCATCAGAAAATATTATATACAGATATTATCTCAGTTCCAAGCAGAACTATATTTGATGCATATAAAGCATCAGTTAGAAATGAGTTAGAAGCAAAACTATTTGCCCTCTCTTCAACAGTAATTCAGTCAGGAAGACAATTCAATACTAAGCATTTAGCTCCCTGTACCAGTAATTAAATCTAAAATATTTCCCGTCAGTACTTTTGAGGAAAGGCTTTGAACTGTTCAGATGGAATAATGAAATGCATTTTACTCATGATTCCTTATTTATATTAATATTCCAACCTTCTTTGTGTGTGATCAAGTACTACAAATAACAGAGATTCAGAGGCTTAAAAGAAATAATCCACCACAAAATTTATTTCAAAATTTGTCATCACTTACTTCCTTAATTATTTATATACTTAAAAAAGAAAATTTGCCCTAGCGGGTTTGGCTCAGTGGATAGAGCCTGTGGATGAAGGGCTCTGGGTTCTATTCCAGTCAAGGGCACATGCGGGGAGTTGTGGGCTCAATCCCCAGTAGGGGACATGTAAGAGGCAGCTAATCAATGTTTCTCTTTCATCATTAATGTTTCTATTTCTCTCTCCCTCTCACTTCCTCTCTGAAACTAATAAAAATAAATTTTAAAAAAAGAGAATTTAAAGGGTACATTTCTTTTCAGTTATGGAAGATATATTTTCATTCTGAACAGTTTTCTTTCATAATATGCATTTATCTTTTGAAGAATTTAAACCATAAGTTGCCTAAAGTTATCTCTGAATTTATTATGCAAATTATTAAAAAATAACATGAAAAATAAGTCACAAAGTAAATGAAGTAATTTAAATGAACCAGCTCTAGTACTTTTACTAATTTAATTGTATTAAAATATTCTACTTACAAAGGTTCTGGGCAACTTTAGAATCTAGAAATTTAAGTTCTTTAATTTTTTTTTTAAGAGCTTTCTTCTCTTCAAAATACTCCTCTTCTCTTCTCTCTGCAAAACCAAGGATAGATCCATGTTAGGGGCAGAAAGGCATTCAATTGCTAAAGGGCAGGATGGGAATTTTCTATTATGAAATAATCTAAAAAAAGATAATACATTTTTAAATCACAGTTATAACAATAATTAAGTAATAGATATCCCAAGACCTAAACTATTTCAGATAGGCACTAGTGGCTCTTATGCTAGAAAAACTATTAAGAGTAAATATTTAAAGGTCTAACAGAAGTCACAAAAATAAACCTAATGTACACTATGGAAACCAATCCAACTGAATGTTAGCTCATTTGAACAGTATACAAGATACAATTATAAAATATATATATAAACTTACACTTAGGAAAGGTGAAGAAATTAGCTATAAAAGTGCTAAACAAAAACAGGCACAGAGCTCTTTTATGTTTGATATACCATGCTTATCTATCTATAATAATAAAAGCATAATATGCTAATGAGACCAGACATCCGGACGTCCTTCTGGATGAAGCCGTGGGGGCTGAGGAAGAGGTGGTTAGAGGCGATAGGCAGGCAGGCAAGTGGTTAGGGGTGATGAGGCAGGCAGGCAGAGTGGTTAGGGGTGGACAGGCAGGCAGGCAGGTGAGCAGTTAGGAGCCAGTGGTCCCGGATTGCGAGGGGGATGTCCCAGACTGCGAGATGGTGCAGGCAGGGCTGAGGGACCCGCCCCCAAACCCCGTGCATGAATTTTGTGCACCAGGCCTCTAGTCTATACATATAAAAAGCCAGCGACTGGAACACCGGAACAACCTGTCACTATGATGCCCACTGCGGCCAGCAAAGCAGCCTGATGGGGGTTGGGGCCACCTGGCCAACCTCCCATGGCCCCTCTTCCCAGCCAGCCCCACCCCTGATCGGCCTCTCCCACCCTGATCAAGGGCAGAGAGGCCACCAACCACCCCCCCTCGTGGCCCTTCCCCCCAACTAGCCCCGTTCCCAATCAGCCCGCCCCACCCCGATTGGCCCACAGCCCCTCCACCTGGTTGATCCTGCCCCCACTGACCCCCCCCACCCCAATCGGGTGCTGGGCCCACTGGCCAATCACCCATGGCCCCTCCCCCCAGCTGGCCCAGCCCTGACCAGGCTTTACTTATTCTTTCATTCAACAAAAAAATATCCGCCGAAACCGGTTTGGCTCAGTGGGTAGAGCGTCGGCCTGCGGACTCAAGGGTCCCGGGTTCAATTCCGGTCAAGGGCATGTACCTTGGTTGCGGGCACATCCCCAGTAGGGGGTGTGCAGGAGGCAGCTGATCGATGTTTCTCTCTCATCGATGTTTCTAACTCTCTATCCCTCTCTCTTCCTCTCTGTAAAAAATCAATAAAATATATTTTAAAAAATATATATATATCCTATATAATAAAAGGCTAATATGCAAATAGACCAAACGGTGGACCAACCAAATAACCGGTCTCTATGACATGCACTGACTACCAGGGGGCATGAGCGGAATATGGTGGGCATGGGCAGCAGGCAGCAGACCGCAGAACATGGCGGGCATTGGCTGTGGCGGGATGGTGGAGCAGGTGAGCGGGCGTGCCAGACCAAGGCAGGGCGCTGGTCACTGTCACTGGGGTGAGCCTCTGGTGGTTACTGAAAATTCTTTGCTCCCGCGTGCCACGGTCCCACCCAGTGCTCATACCTGCTGATGGCACCAGCCCCGCTCACACCCGCTGGCAGCACCCGGTGCCGGCCCCAATTGCTCAGTGCCATCAGTGGGTGTGAGTGGCGGCTGCCGGACCTGATCACCCCTCAGGGCTTCTCCACTCCCCCTTGCTCCTGAGGGGCGATCGGGGCCAGCAGCTGCCTCTCATACCTGCATCTGGCATTGGAGCCACTGCTCACACCCACTGCCGGTGCCCTGCACCAGTCCCAATTGCTTGGCACCGTGAGTGGGTACCAGCAGCGGCTTCAAGCCGCGATTGCCCCTGAGGGCTTCTCCCCCTCCCCCTGCTCCTGATGGGCAATTGGAGCAGCAGCCGCTGCTCTCACCCACTGACAGCACTGGCCCTGCTCTCACCCGCTGCTGGTGCCGGCCCCAATCACTCCACGCTGTCAGCGGGTGCAAGCGTGGCTGGTGCTGTCAGTGCATGGGAAAGGCGGCGGTGGAAGTGGGGCTGCTGGCAGACAGGGGACCCAGGGCTGTGGCAGCAAGGGCTGGGCAGGGGCAGAGAGGATGGGCTGAGACCCACCCCGGTGCCCACCACAGCCTTGCGGCCCACAGTTCCTTTCAAGGTGATTGA
Organism: Cnephaeus nilssonii; assembly: GCF_951640355.1. Classification (NCBI taxonomy): domain Eukaryota; kingdom Metazoa; phylum Chordata; class Mammalia; order Chiroptera; family Vespertilionidae; genus Cnephaeus; species Cnephaeus nilssonii. Next base: position 74,268,811 of record NC_137079.1, on the reverse strand, counting down.
ATTCGTGCACTAAGCCCCTAGTTTATTTTTTATAAGCACCAACTAAACGGATCTGTGCTAGGCAATACAGAAATAACACTAGACAAAACAGAGATACCTGGCCTCACAGAATTTAAGAACCAACAGAGGTGAACACAAAGTAAGTGGCAATTATAATACATAGATACATCTGCTATGTTTTGGTAAGAACCACAGAAAAAAGAATAGCCCCTGAACCCATACTTGTCAGGGACAGTCTTCATGGAATAAATTATATCTAATGAAAAGCTTATAAGAGAAAAAGAGATAGCCAGGTGAGAAGGTTTGGGGATGGAGGGAGAAAGGTCAAGTAGTGGAAGGAATGTAGAAAAGGTGCAAGAACATGAAGGGCACAAAAAGAAGTGAGAATAATGAGCAGAAAATACTGAATGGAAATAAATGACACCAGAAATTAATCAGGCACCAGATCATGCAAGACCTTTTAAACAAGGTTAAGAAGTCTGGATTTTTATCCTCCAAGCACTGAGGAGCCATTTAAGGTATAAGTATGTGACAGACAGCAAAATAATTGCATTTAAAGAAAAACTCAGACTGTTGAGGTGAACTGAAAGAGTGGTAAAAGTAATGGTGGAGGGTAAGACAGAAGGGAATAACATTAATCCCAGTGACAGTAAATGGCACCCTCACCTAGAGCAGCAACAACTGGGATGAAGGGAAGAGTTCCAAAAGTGAAATCCAGCCCACATCTGTCTCCTGAATTACAGACCTGAATATCCAACTGCCTACTCTCTACATCTCTACCTTGATGTCTTGTAGGCACATTCAATTTGACATATCCAAAACCACACACACACACACACACACACACACACACACACACACACACACCTCCACACGTATTCTTCCAACAGTTTTCCTCATCTCAGAAAATGCTGTTGTTGCAATTTCTCAAGTCAATAAGGGTGAATTCATCCTCCTTTCCCTGAAAACCCTATTCAAACCCATCAGTGAATCCGCCAATTCTAACTACAAAATATTCACTAAAATAAGCATTCTTCACATCTCCCTGGCTACTACTTCTCCCTGATTGTGGCTACGATTCTTTCTCACCTGGACTACAACTGCTTCCTAACTCAACTCCTACATCCAGGCTTGACCAACTCTAGTCTCTTCACTACAGTGCATCAGAAAAATCCTGTTAAACCTTACTGGAAAAGATTGCCTTAATGGTTTGTACAGAACAGCAACCCCGACAGGCCCCCAACCACTGCATTCCCTATCACCATCATTCTTACCCTTTTTTCCCTCCTCCAAAGCACTTACTCCTCACATACTATAAATTTGATATTGTATCTCTTCCCCTATTAGAAAACAAGTCCTTTAAAAGTAGGAACTTTGGCCCAGCCTGCATGGCTCAGTGGTTGAACATAGACCTATGAACCAGGAGGTCATGGCACATGCCCAGGTTTCGTGCTCGGTCCCCAGTGTGGAGTGTGCAGGAGGCAGCCGATCAATGGTTCTCTCTCATCATTGATGTTTCTGTCTCTGTCTCCCTCTCCCTTCTTCTCTGAAATGAATTAAAAAATAGTTTTTAAAAAGTAAGTAAATAAATAAATAAAAGTAGACACTTTGTTCACTACTGTATTCTAAGCACCAAGAATAAGGCCTGGAACATAGCAAGTACTCCATAAATGTCTGCTGGTGAATGAATGTATATATGTATGTATGTATGTACAGCTGTTTGTGTGTAGATATATATGAACCTGAAAAATAAAGGAGAAAGAAGGGGGCACTCAGGTTGCTTAAGCAACCAGGCAGATGCTGCTGTTGTTTGTTTAATTCAGAAACAAATGAGCAACAGGTTTGAACAAGTCCAATTTTAACCACATTCAGTTGTACAAGAGGTAGCTGGATGTAGAGACTGGAGAAGAGAAACCAGGATGGAGATACATGTTATCAGTTCTGTTACTAATCCCAGTCACAGTCAGAGGTTTCCCAGGTACCAGCAAATAATGACACATTTGTCTCGTTACTGCGAGTACTTATACCTTTTCCTTGACTTGTCATATTGGTTAAAAGTTTCGGATGAAGACTAATAAAACTTATGTTAGTGGACTCTGTTTCCTTTGCCTGACCAAATGGCCAGACTCTACTTTTGAGAAAAAATATATATTTTATTTTATCTTTATCACATAGAGAAGAGATGATTCTAATTTTTTTCATCAGTTTATTTCTCAATTCCAGTATCCTTTCACTTTCTGAAACATGTTTTAGTCCACTTAAAGAAAAGAGTAAAAGAAACTAGTAAGCTTTAATTTTAACCAGCACTTACTGAACATCTACTAGGCACTGCACTGAATACTTTATATTGCACTTTCTTGAATAATTATCAAAATAAGCATACTCCCACTACTATCATCATCATACTAACGATGCAAAAAATAATGCTTAGGTTAAAGTAAATTTAAGCAACAGGTCCAATAAAAGAATAAAGATTACTAGAATTTGACTCTAATATTCTTTCTGCTAATTATGAAATACTGTATATTAGGTGTCACATTAAAAAATAAGAAAAGTGTACCACTAGCAATCTTGACCACTTCAAACTCCAAATTAGAGACAGAAACAATTTTAATCAATTCTGCCTTTTTACAAAAATGACAAATTAGACTCTTGCTGAGTTTAATGTGCAGTATAACAATAATGCAATTAAATTATGTGGGTATTTTTACCCCTTTCTTCTCTGCTACTATATATAGTAAAAGAATGGTTGGGAAAAGATAGAACATGAACAAAGGAATAAGAAGCAGTTTTCTAAGAGAGAAAACAACAGGATTTAAAAAAAAACACACAAGGTAGAAATATGCTTTTATTGATATGAAACCAGGTAATCAGACTATTATCCAAATAAAATTATTTGGACAAATCTTTTATATAGAGAAATAATGAAAAATATTGTTGAAAAAACTGCAGCCAGATAATGGACTGCCTCAAATCAATGGAAAACCAGTGAAAATGTTTACACAAAGGTCACTGATAAAGCAGGCTCTAAATGTTGGCAGCAATAAGAGGATGCATTAAAGAGGAGTAAGAATAAAGGAGGACATTTAGTGGGAATAAAGTTTTTCACAAAATCCTATTTCAGCTACCCATGCTGACAGTATCTCTGTGACATACTAGCCAGGAGAGAGTACAGGGTCCCACAGGGAACTCAGGTTTAGAATCTAGACACCAAAGTCCTGCTTCCCCCTGTCCCGTCATATCCCAACCACTGAATCTCATTGGGGTTTACATCCTTCATCTATGACCTGGGGACACTGGTCCTTTAAGAGGAGTTGTGGGAAAGAAATGAACTGATAATTACCTTCCTATGACCTTCCCTCACTTCCAGCAGTGACAGAGAAATGGGGACAAGAATCAAAGTGCCTAACCACAACTCAGGAACCTACAAAGACAGCACATTTTAAGATTCATCCCACCCATTGATTGAGTTCCTCTTCTAAAATCAGTACAAAATACACTAAAAAAGCAACAGATTTTTGCAGAGATAAGATAAAACTCTGAATCATGAAGTCAGATTACTAGAGCCATCTATAATTGTGATCTAGCTTTTTTGCCATTAGAGGCCTGTGTTAATCTTACTTCCTAGAGGTATTGTGTAAGGCTGCATTTTTCCGAGGGAAGATTAATACTGTTCAAAATTGGTTCTGATCACTGACACAGCATAAGCCACATGTTTATAAGGGTTTTATGTCAGAATGAAGTCAAAGATGACAAAGCTTTCTATGTTGTTGAGAGCCATGAACTAACAAGTTTTTCTTAATTACATTTTCTCTTTATTCTTTTTCTATTTTTGAAGTTTCAAAAATAGCCCCAAAATTATATTTAAAAAATCTCCTTTTGAAATATTTTGTTTATTAAATTTTTATTAAAATCATAATTCCCCCGGTACATCTAATTCCAGTTCATTTTCCATTATGTTTCACAATCGCATTGATTTAATCACATGTGACCTTTTTTCAGGAATAACATTCCATTTAAGTTTTATCATATAGCATTTCACTATTGCAAACAGTTCTAGAATATGCAGTTATAAATTTGCAAGTTATCTAACAGAGGCACAAAAAGCAATACTTGAGTTTTCTCTTTTCATAATTGAGTACAGGAGTCCCCCCTTATCCGTGGTTTCACTTTCCACGGTTTCAGCCAACTGTAGTCAATGGCAGCCCGAAATAGTAAATGGAAAATTTAAGAAAACAATTCCTACATTTTAAATTATGTGCAGTTTTGAGTACTTCACATCATCTCATTATGTAGGCACTGTATCATATCACAGCATCACAAAGAAGGGTGAGTACAGTACCAGATATTTTAAGAGAAAGATACACTACATTCATATAACTTATTACAGTATATTGTTAAATAATTATCCTATTTTTAATTAATTTTATTGTGCCAGATATTTACATTAAATTTTATCATAGTTATGTATGTATGGGAAAAACATAGCACATATAGGGTTTGGTACCACCGGTGGTTTCAGGTATCCACTGGGAGGTCTTGAAACGTATCCCCTGCAGATAAGGGAGGACTACGGTATCAGTAAATACTACTAATAATTGTTTATTCAACTTTTGTTGGTGCTTCCCGGTTACATGTATTTGATTTCAATGATTTAAAATACTAAGCATTTCAATTTTTTTCTTGTGTTCATTTAGCACAAATGCTATTAAATTTTACATGCCACATGTTTTCAATAAGTTACCTTTTGTTCATTAGATTGTTTTTACACCAGCCTTGAGAAGACAAAAATATTCCTGATTAAATAAACATTCTCTATAACACTGATAGAAGCCAATCAAGTCAAATCAATTATAGAAATAAAGCAGCATAAGTCACATATTTAGGGAATGAAAACTGAAGCCTTGTACAATCTTCAAATGGGGTAAGAAGTATTAAACTAGAGATTGTTTGCATTAATTGTGTTTATTTTTTTAAAAATATATTTTATTGATTTTTTTACAGAGAGGAAGGGAGAGGGATAGAGAGTTAGAAACATCAATGAGAGAGAAACATAGATCAGCTGCCTCCTGCACACTCCCTACTGGGGATGTGCCCACAACCAAGGTACATGCTCTAGACTGGGATCGAACCTGGGACCCTTGAGTCCGCAAGCCTACGCTCTATCCACTGAGCCAAACCGGTTAGGGCTAATTGTGTTTATTTTTCTTCTTGCTTTCTAACTATTGAGGTTCTAAGAGACTAATAAAGAATGTCAAAATTTTATAGGGTTCAAATTTTAGAAGCAGAACAGCCCTGGAATATGAAATTTAATCATCTCATTTAAGTGAGGAGGAAACCTAAGCATAGAGGACTTATTTACCGATGGTCACACAAAGGGCAGCTCCCAGAAAAGAGCACTGACCATCATACCACAGGCCCAGAGCAGCCTCGGGGCAGGGAATGGCATGAGGAAAGCACTCTGCAACCAAGCACATAGAAGAGAAATAGCACCCCAGGCTCTGCATTTACCCTGATGGAATTTTCCCTTGCTGTACATGGTCTGTGGCCGAGTAAGTGGGAAGGTGAATGGACCTGAAGGAGGGAAGAAAAATGCTTGTTCTCCTGAACACAATGAGCAGGATTTAAAGCTATGGAAAAACAGTAACAACAAGACACTGGAGTTGCACCCAATTCTACTCCCAAATGTTGGCTCACTTTGCAGGAGGTTGAGTATTCAGTCACACAGTGTGAATGCAATGTTCTTGGGAATTTGAAGGGTCCAAATTTGAGAAGAGCCAAATGGCCGAGAAAGAAAAATAGAATTTTAAGAGTTACTACTACTAGTGCTTGTGATAGAAAAAGGTTTAAAAAAAAGTTTAGGCAGCTTAAAAGCAGAAAATATCTATGACATAGAAAGAAGTGAAAGCTTAAATTATTTTTTAAATAGGCAATAACCTCTTGGCAAAATGTCAAAGAAAATGATTTGGTATGGAAAACCATAAATGTGTAAATAGCTGTAGTCATATCTGGTCTGTAAACCCAGTTTTAATATTTCTAGGCACATAAATAAATGATTATGTACCTAACTACACAGAAGGGAGACACTGGATATTTCTCTATGCAAATATTAATATATGACTGCCATTACTAATCAGAGTATTTTCCTAGCAAAACGATGTCTGTTTGGCAATTCCAGGCTACGAATGATATTATATATAAGAGTGGCTGAAACACTAAATAAAATTTTGTGGAATAGATTATTTCAATTATAGCAATCATCAAAAGTACAGCAAATAAATGCATATTTCTCTTTATGTGGCATTCTATGTTAGTGGACAATGTCACAAACCAAGGACTTTTGAAGGACTTTTCTCCACAACTAGTCTAACAATGGATAGGAAGAAGGATTTCACTATTTAACAAACCCTTAATTAGGGCTGTGTCTAGATTTTGTTTTGAACCATTACTACAAGTACAAAGAGATCCCCAAGTATTTGGAATACATTCCATAAACAAATTTTTAAAATATACTTCAAAATGATAACGATTTCTACATAGTTGATCTAAAAATATCTTGTTTCCCCATCACTTTATTCCTATTATAAAATAACGAATTGGTCTAGGTGTTATAAAACTAAACTCTCATGACCTCTGAAATCACAGTAATTAACAATTTTGTTCATCTCAAAAGTATTACCACTAAAAGGTCCACTTTCTTGTCATCCCCTAATATGTAAACACCCCTTCATAATTAAATATTTAGATATCAGAAAAACAGGAATTCAAGCCAAAGAAAATATCAAGACCCTTCAAATTCATACATTCAACAACTGTTTTAACTCAGTAAGCTATGCATTGGGAATAAAAATAACCCTGAGATAGTTGATCATACTGTAATTAGTTACAAATTGAGATGAGATTTGATTAAATGGACCAAAGATATGAGGAGGGGGCAAAGCAAAGAAATCATAAAGGAGTTAAAAACTCAGCCAAAAGACCACTGAAGCCTATTCTCACATGATATCTCTTGGCTCATCACAACTACATATAACAATATCCCTACATTTTTTATTATGTAGCCTCAAGATCTCTCTACTTTAAATACCTGCCCATTATGAATTCTTCCCGAATGTTTCTATTTCCCAGTCATAACAATACATGTATTTATAAAAATAATTTTTCTACTATTGTTTTTGCCAGTGCAACCTACTTCCTATATATCCTCTGCTGATATTAGGAAAATGTATCTTTACAAAAAAAAAAAAAAAAAAAAAGCAAAGACTCTAAAAGTTAATGCATGGCATACTAATACACACACAGAAAATGTATTGAAAGGGGAAGCCTATTATAGCAAGAATAAGAACTCAGTGTTCATTCCCAATTTAGAAGGATTATATCCAAATGAAGACCAGCAATTCAGCATGCTGCAAGAATGGAAAGATTCAATAAGCCCATTTAATAGTATTTGCATACACAGTGCTGAGCATCTTGGGAACAGAATAAGTAACAATAAATTACATTAACTAACAAATAAAAAGAAATGCCATATCAATAGTGAGCTGACCACCCCTGGTATGTTACCATTTTGAAGTATATTTTAAAAATTTGTTTATGGAATGTATTCCAAATACTTGGGGAAAACATAAGAGTTTCATCAAAATGGCCAGAGTGATTATCCAAAACCTGGTAGAAGAAATGTGATAAGACATAAAAATAACCATTATTCCAAAATACTGAGCAAAAAGTTCAAGTTTAAGAAGCAGAATTTTTCACTGACATCATGCTTGTACTAGTATTCTTCAGACCCTTGCATTTTTGCAAAAAAACTAATCAGAATGTGGAGTGTCAATGCAAGTTTGTTTAGATATGAGAAAAATTAAGCTCTGGGACCCTGCCCCTTTCATAAGAACCACTCACCTGTCTCAGGCTTTGGGTTTAGCATTGACCTAGGAAAGGGGTATAAATATAACCTCCGATAAAAATAAAAATAAATGCTTTATTTTGTGTGTGTATGTGACTGAAAGAGAAGATGAAGTCAATACCTAGGTATTTGTTCAATTCCATTCAACCTTTATTATACAGCCTTTCTGATAAGTAGTTACCCTGACCCCTCAGATTTTATGTGCTTATCTCTGATAGTTCAGTTGAAAATTCAAGTCATTTCCTTCATTTCTGTTATTGAATCTCTATTCCTCTGTGTTCTAGAATGTAAACAGCTACACTTGGGAAACATTCTAGTCTCCAATTGGCCTACCTAATTGGAGCTTCATTCTGTGCCTGGTCTGTTTCTAAGAACCAAATATTCTGCTAATTTCTTTCCCAGAAGCACCTAAATTTGGAACTTTCAAAAAATAATCTGGGCTTTTGATACTTACATATCTATGTCATCTTCCCTTCAAGCCAAATCATGATCTATGCAGACCTACATAGCCATATAAAGCTCCTGGCTCATCTACAGACCTCTCCTCCGGTGCACAGCCTTCCCCATGTGCAAACCCAGTGCAGCGCACATGCCTTCCAACTGCAGGGAGAAGTTACAGGACCAGCAGGGTTCATGTTATGCTGTGACTGGGGAATGTCTTTAAAAATGATCTTTAAATAGGAGAGAAGGGAATGGGGAGTTAATTCTTAACCTTTTGCACTCGGATGTCGAGTGTGACTCGACACGGTTAGCATCGGTAGCAGCTCGTATGTCGAATTGTGTTGAATGTATCAATAATTTGAAATATAAAAAAATCCAAATAAATAAGTTTGTATGAAAAGAAACTCCAGTTTTTTATTCTATTGCCGCGCTTTGTAAAATCTGGGGTATTTAAAAAATTAAATCCCAAGTAGAATAAAGGAATCGAGAAAAAAGCAAGCGAGTGCAAAGGGTTAAAGAGTACAGAGTATCAGTGGGGAAGATAAGTTCTGTGGTTGGATGGTGGTGATGATTGCACAACAATGTGAGCACACTTAATGCCATAGAACTGTACACATAAAAATGACTTTAACTGTAAAAATGTGCTATATAAAATAACCACAATTTAAAAATAGGAAAAAAATTATCTTTATAAGGCTAAGTTTCAAATCACTCTCGTTTTTAATAATGTTAATTTGACCACTTCTTGATTTGAAAAGTATATGTAGAAATGAGGATAATTTTTTTATTTTTTTTTGGTTAATCCTCAACTGAGGATATTTTTTCAATTAGATTTTTTAGACAGAACGTAAGGGAAGGGGAGAGAAACATTGATGCGAGTGAGACACATCAACTGGTTGCCTCCTGAATGCGCCCCGACCAGGGCCAGGGATCCAGCCTGCAATGAAGGTACGTGCCCTTGACCATGGAATCGAACCCAAGACCCGTCAGTCAGCAGGCTTAGGTTCTAACCACTAAACTAAACCAAACCAGCTAGGGTGAAAAGTTTTTGTTGTTGCTTTTTAATGAAAAGATAGAAACCTAAGTAACCCCAAAATTCTCCAAACAGACCAAAATGGGATTATTTAAAATGCATTGGTGTTTCCTCAGAGCCAAAGGCAGAGATAGTGCTTATACACTGCACAGTACAGCTCAAGCACCTATGCACGGGTTTGACTGCCAATCTGATGGCACAGGTAGTGCTGCCAAAGAACCCTTTGTCTGCTGCCCCTCACCCTGGATTATCTCTCCAAACTGTATAGGACTTTAATTCTCGGCAGTTCAGTGTTTCCAGAACCTAGTCACATTTCCATTTTCTTGAATGTCACAGCCCAGCTCTCAGATATCTAAGGATATAGTAGCCCATGCCAATCACTCTATCATTAGAGCTGTGTAGTGAGAAAGCCAGGTGTACTTTTATATGAAAGGAAGATCTTAGCCCCTTTTCCAACCTCTTTTGACCCCTCCACTTTAAAGGTTAAGCGTGGAGTGTAAACCTCTCACCTTTCATTTTTTCCTTCCTAAAGAGTTGGTGTAGGTAAGAGAGCCTGACATTTTCCAGGACTGAATCTGCCCCTCTCATCTCCTTGGTTGTTGCCCTATATAGGTAGCAGGCATATGGGGAAAGTACAGTATTGGGTCCTGGACAAAAGGCCAGCAGCCTTAGGCCTCAGTCTCACACCACTTAACCAACACCAGAGAACTCTATTTGGTGTATTCAGACAAAAGCCACATTAACCATAAATGATGTTTTACCTTTCTTTGCTGTGGATTCCTGTGTACACATTTTATCAAGGAAAAGGAGAGCTAAGCCAAGACAGGATTTAAAAATCCCTGATGCTTTATCGTACCCAATGCCATAACAGAAACTTCTAAGAACATAAGTAACATTTCTACCTCCTTCTCAATGTCCAAATTTAAAGTTACAGGCTTTTTATAAAATCATGATTTCCCAAAGTCATCCAGCCTGCCTCCCAAAAAACATTATTACTTTTAGCATACTAACCTAATGTGTTATTAAAAAAGAAAAAAAAAAGGAAGTATTTAACAGAACCATTCTATGAAAGGGAAAGGGAGAAGTCTTTCATTAATGGGAATGTGGTAGCTTAAATCTTATTAGAGAATCTTACTTTAAACCTAATTGCTTCACAATGATGTTGGGCCACTGACACTTGAACAGGGAAGCATTAACATCTTAGTAGAGAAGCATCTTTACAGGAACTGAAATATCCCTTACTGTAAAGTATCCAAGTTTATTAATTAAAAACGCTTTAGTTTAAATGCTTCCTGAAAATGTCAGACATTAAAATTTACTGCTCAAAAGATGTACACCGAAAAGGTGACTATCTGCAACCCAAAGGCAGAGCCCTCGCCAGATTCCAACCCTGCAAGCACCTTTAAAATTCTGTTGTTTATTTAAATAAAAATAAAAAATAAACATATCTCAACAAGCCAAAGCAGAACAGAAAATGAAATACTAAACAGAACAACACTTTTGACATCTAGAAATACCTACTAACTGAGATTCTCTGGTGAATGTCAAAATTCTTAATCTTTACAATTTTTAATAAATCATATTCCTATTCTTCAGACTATTTTACTTGATGCCAGAAACATCGAGTTTATACATTAAATAATTACCTGAATTTCTGAAAGCGTCAAATCCCTTATCCCCAATTAAAATAACAGAAAATCATCTAATAAAAATCTCATTTTACAATAAGCAAATTGAAGCAGAAAGAGACTAAGCAGGCATCAAGATTCTGGACTCCTGCTCTGCTATTCCACTCTGGACATTTTACCATCCTGGCCATTAAGAGCCTACCTAGCTCATCAGTAGAAACTGCAAATATGAGAACTGAATGGAATTAAAGGCAGGGTGACTAAGACTAAGATTCATTCAACCTAGCAAAGAAAGTAGAACCAGAAAATAATTGGAGATGGTATCTGCAGATTAATTTTTTCCTTTCCTGAGATTTTTCCCCATAGCCTTGCCATTTTGGGATCAATGGCATTTTATTTCCTCTGGGGAACAGACAACACTTAGAATAAGAGGTCATTCCTCAACACTGAGTACCTATCCTCTCTAATAATATGGCAATATGCAAATTAACCATCACTCCACTACATAAGACACACCCACCAGCCAAGCCACGCCCATCAGCCAATCAGGGCGAGTATGCAAATTAACCCCAATCCAAGATGGCTACAGCCACAGGGAGCAAGGTTTCCCAGGTAACAGAGCAAGCCAAACTTTCCATAGCCATTGCAGGCCTAAGCCTCCACTCAAGCTACAAAGTTTCAATTATAGAAGGTAAACAAATTCAAACAAATGGCGGCAGAATGGAGCTTGAGAGAGCAGGCCAGGGTTGCCACCGGCAACAGGGGAAGCAAAGCTTTCCGCACACCCTGGCCGGTCTCACCCGCTTAAGGCTACAAAGTTTCAATTGTAGAAGGTGAATTAACTGCCACAGAGATGGCTGCTGCCCCGGAGGGAGCAGCAGGCTTGGCTCCGCTCTAGGCTACAAAGTTTCAATTGTAGAAGGAAAATAAATTCCAGATACCAGGGCCTCCTCTTGGGTTGCCAGGGGGCGTGGCCGGCCTGCAAACCACCACAGGCCCCTCGCTCAGGCCACTCCACGCCCCAAGGGAACCCCACCCTGATCCGGGACACCCTTCAGGGCAAACCAGCTGGCCCCCACCTGTGCACCAGGCCTCTATCCTATCTAATAAAAGAGTAATATACAGATTGGTCATCACTGCAACACACAATATAGCTGCCCCCATGTGGTCAAAGATCCTGCCCCCATGTGGACACAAGATGGCCACTACAAGGTGGCCAGCAGGGGAGGGCAGTTGGGAGGGACCAGGCTTGCAAGGGAGGGCAGTTGGAGGTGATCAACCCTGCAGGAGAGGGCAGTTAGGGGTGACCAGGCTGGCAGAGGAGGGAAGTTGGGGGCAAACAGGCTGGCAGGGGAGCAGTTAAGCATCAACCAGGCTGGCAGTGGAGTGGTTAGGGGTGATCAGGCTGGCAGGCAGAAGCGGTTAGGGGCAATCAGGAAGGCAGGCAGGCAAGCAGTTGGGAGCCAGCAGTCCTGGATTGTGAGAGGGATGTCCGACTGCCCGTTTAGGCCCGATCCGGGATCGGGCCTAAACGGGCAGTCGGACATCCCTCCAGGAGTCCCAGATTGGAGAGAGTACAGGCTGGGCTGAGGGACAACCCCCAGCTGTGCACGAATTTCGTGCACCAGGCCTCTAGTATATATATAATAGCAAAATATGCTAATTAACTGGGACACCATAATGCGTCAACTGGACAGGAGGAGGTTGGGAGCGCAGCATCGGGGGTCGGGCGGCAGGGGCCTTTGCGCGCTTGGGCTGCAGGAGGGCCTGATCAGCAGCAGCCAGGGCTGCTTCAAGGGCCAGAGAGGGAGGCAGGGCCAGACTGGCAGTGGCTGCAGCTGCTGCGGGGCCCGAGGAGCTAGGCAGGGCCGGACCGGTGACTCGAGGGTGGGCAGCACCACGCGATTTTGAATTGTGCGCTGGGCTCCTAGTAAAATTATATTTCTGTTAATATCTATAGTGAGACAAAAGCCTTGAAAACTACGTGGTCCAAATACAAGAGCTGGGTTCTTCCAAAGGAAAAAAAATAATGCATTCACCAAAGTTTCCTTTAACTACAGACAACAGAAATGGATCCCATCCTCAGCAGTGAAAAGATGCAGAATATAAGGTAAGGACAAAATCTTAGGCACAAGAAAGAGGAAGAAGCTCTTCTTGGGTCAAGGGAACATTTGTAGGGTACAGAGGAGACAAGACCAGATTTTATATCCAACTACACAAGGTGTGCTCCCTTTCCCCTCCCACAGAGAACAATGGGCTGGAGGAGAAGCGCCTAGGGAGTGAAAGGAAACCAGAGGGTTTGCAGCAGAGGGTACTCCCGCCAGCTTCCTCTCTTGATCACTGAAAGACCAGCACACAGGGGCCTTGTTCCAACAGTGGGCTCTGAGAACAGGACTGGTGCATGGCATGTTTAGATGGCAAGTAACCTACAAGAGTATCTTGCTCTGTTACTGGTAAATGGAGGATGTGCAAGCGGTAAAAGGGGCAGTGGACATATTTTTAGAAATATGTGGTATATTATTACATTAGACTTTTCAAATGATTGAAAAATTCACATTGGCTATAAATCCCTTGAAATTCTAGTAGAAAAATATCAATATGATCAGCAAGTATTAGACTCCAAATTTTAAAGACACAGTCAATGAGAAGGGCTGCAAAAAAAAAAAATTACTTCTCGATATGAACATACAAATGCTCAAGAGGAATGTAACACATAAAACATACATTTCTATTGACTCATATAATACTTGACCTCAAATTATCAAATTTAAAATCTTATCCACATATTTAGCCTCTTTACTTAATTCTGTAGGTACTCACAGTGCATCCTCAGCTTTTCCCAAGCTGTTGCTTCTAAGCCTGAGGAAGATCTATGCAACTTTTCACTTCATCAATTACCTCTCTCCTCACATTTGAACAAACATTCTCCCGGATAACCATTACACAGATCCCCTTCATTACAAATGGGTGTCCCTTTTAATCATTGGCACCATTTGGAATAATTAACTATCAAATGTATTGCTTTCTGAATGCAGTTTACTGGATTAATGGAACCCTGTGTATGTAATATACTTGACAAAAATGTCTTTCACTTTGGAAAGCTAAGGTCATTTCTAAGCCGTGACTGTTTGAAAATAAAACAAATGACTCACATATCTTGCTACAATTTTCAAGATACATTTATGTTGACAAGGCAAAGTCACCTTTTTACTTTCCAGTTAAACAATACACATATAAAATATATAAGGATTTTTTAAAAAGAGTAAACATACTATTCCAGCTAATTGCTCTTTTATTCTATAATTATCTCCAGGAAAAGGAAATTAATTTTTAAATTTTATTGTCAAACAATTCAAACAACATAGAAGTACACAACAAAGGTTCCTTTAACATGTCACAACTAACATTCCCCTAAGAAAACTACTGGTAAGAATAGTTAGTGGTGCCCTGGCCAGTGTTTCTTAGTGATTGGAGTGTTGGCCTGCACATCGAAGGGTCCCGGGTTTGATTCCCATTCAAGGGCACATACCTGGATTGCAGGTTCATTCCCTGCCCCTGATCAGGGTGCCTGTGGGAGGCAACCAATCAATATGTCTCTTTCACATTGATGTCTCATTCTCTCTTGTTCTCTCTCTCCCTACCTCCCTTTCCTTTCTTCCCTCCCTCCCTCCCTCCCTCCCTCCCTTCTCTCTCTCTTCTGAAAAGCAATGGGAAAAATATCCTTGGGTGAGAATTAACAAAAAATAAATAAAATAAAAATAAAGTCTACTGAAGCAAATTAAAACAAAACTTTAAAAAACAAAAATAATAAATAAAATTATAAAAAATAAAATGAACTCATATTTAGTAGATATGTAACTGAGGCCAGAGAACTGAACTCCCCAAGGCCATGCATATGACTACCTAGTGGTAGGTTCAAGACTATAAACCAGCTTCTGGATTCTAGGCCATTCTCACCATTTTCAGGCAAAGAACCCTCCAGGGCATGGTAAGAAATGGACCTGCAATAGTTGTCAGTATGGAGCTCCCACCAAGAGTTCCTTTGCTACTATAGGCAATCTTAAATTGTTTCACTCATTCACTCATTCATTCATTCACTCAATCAGAAGCCACTGTTGATATTAATGGAAGACCATTAAAAAGTAAAACATTATCCCTATCATTAAAAAATTTCAATTGAAATTGGAATAAGATGTACAGAGATAAAATTATACTATCTACATAAAGTAAAAAATTTTAGAGAATTCAGGTATCTCTTGATACTATTCCAATCAAAAGCCCAGCAAGAGTTCACTGAAAAATTAGTAAATTTTTGAATGACTAAAAGAAATGAGGCCAGAAAAATGCCACAAAAAAGGACAACTGAATATATAGGATTTAGCTTATGAATTCCTTTTATCTCATGATTTAATCAAGAATAGGGCTATTTATGTAGAATCTGTGTAAAAGCAAGTATTTACAAAAGTCAGAATCCCTGTTTTGCCTCTAATATTATGCCTGTGTACTGCTGTAAACACCGGTCAATTCGTTTATCCTCAGTGTCCCTTTCTGTAAAAACAGAGTAAAAGCTACTCCATGGGCTATCATGAGAATAAAGTAGGAAAATGTAGTCCACTGTAGGAATTAGTTACATTTAAATAAATAATCATTCCCTTCAAAATGTTTTCTTTGTCCTTAATATTTGAGAAATGTTTTATAAGGTCCTGGAGCCATTCTCTCATGTATTTAGTCTTCTATCAGACCTTTTTTTCACCCAAATTTCAGGCCTTTTTTTCAGTTAAAAGCCATTTGTTTGAACCTCACTGAGATTGGAGACCAGCAGGTTACTTTTGGGGGAATATTACTCAATAATTAGGAAAGGTCCTGCATTGTTGGACATCTCCTGATGCTGTCTGTAAAATTCTGAGCTACATATTTCAATGTACTCAATGTTTCTGTAGGAAAGAGAGCTAAGCATGCTCTGGTGAAAGCACTTATATGGTCACCACTCCAGGTACCAAGTACACTTTGTGTCGCTCAAACTGTGAGGCACATGTGTTGTTTAAAAAATAAACTTGGGTCCTCGCCAGGGTGCTTAGTTGATTAGAAAGTTGTCCCATACACCAAAAAAGTAGCAGGTTCAGTTCCCAGTCAGGGTACATACCTAGATTGTGGGTTTTATCCCTGGTGGGGGCACTGACAGAAGGCAATCAATGTTTCTCTCTTACACCTCTCTCTCTCCCCTTTTCTCCCCCCCCCCCCCCCCCCGACCGCACTTCCTTCTCCTCCTCTTTTCTCTCTAAACATCAATAAACATGTATACTGTAGTGAGGATTTTTTTTTAAGTTAAAAAATAATAGTAAACTTGCATGTGATATTTTAATTTGCTATTAAAAAACATAAATTAGACTCCAATTCTAATGGAAAGATGGAGAAGAGTGCTTTAACAGAAGTTTGGGTCATGGCAGCATTTTTCCATATCAACCCCTAATGTCTTTGATATTAAATAAGCAAAAGGAGGTGAAGAAAGAATTACTGTATTCTTAGACAGTAGGAAACTTCTTTTTACTGTTTAGTTTCTAGCTTCTAAAAGATTCTAGTGCATTGATGCAATTACAAAACAATCTTTACATCTCATTTGACCTCTTTGCTGCTATAAGTATGCAATGGATGTCTTCGGGGAAAGACTTGATATATCCAGTACCTATCTCAAAGGGAAGGAATTTTCTGAATAACTAGAGGCCCAGTGCACAAAATTCGTGCACTCAGGGGGGTACCCCAGCCCAGCCTTGCCCTCTCGCAGTCTAGGAGCCCTCAGGGGCAGTCGGACTGCCTTAGTGCTGCTACGGAGGCAGGAGAGGCTCCCACTGCACTCGCCAGCCATGAGCCCGGCTTCTGGCTGAGCAGCGCTCCCCCTGTGGGAGCGCACTGGCCACCAGGGGGCAGCTCCTGTGTTGAGCATCTGCCCCCTGTTGGTCAGTGCATGTCATAGTGACTGGTCATTCTGCTGTTCAGTCTATTTGCATATCAGCCTTTTATGCATATGGGATCAGGCCGAAACCAGCTCTCCGACATCCCCCGAGGGGTCCTGGATTGCAAGAGGGTGCAGGCCTGGCCAAGGGACCCCACCGGTGCACAATTGGGGCCAGGGAGGAACACAGGAGGTTGGCCAGCTGGGGAGGGACCACAGGAGGGCCCCAGGCCATGGCCGGCCCATCTTACTCAGTCCCAATCAGCTGGACTCCAGCAGCAAGCTAACCTACCAGTTGGAGCGTCTGCCCCCTGGTGGTCAGTGCACATCATAGCGAGCAGTTGAGCAGCCTTAGCATATCATTAGCATATTACGCTCTGGTTGAAGGGCCAACCGGTCAACCAGACACTTAGCATATTAGGCATTTATTATATAGAATGATCTGTGCTTTCTTGTGAATTTTCCTAATCTCATGATTCATTTCAGAACATACATATTTCTTTAAGCAGAACCTTGGTAAAAGTGAAGACTTATAAAAATCCAAGTAAGAATTTGTGTTCTGCTTCTAATATTTTATCTGTCTAGGGTTGAGTATGATCACTGAAATCAAGACCGATAAAGTGACTTCTATTCTTTTCCTTTAACAATTTTGTGAATCAAATATTTACATTAAGTATCTAGATAACTTTGCCATTTTAAACATTATGCTTTATTTCAAACATGCTAGTTTACTAGAATTTTTATACCAGACACAACTTACTCAACATTTATTATGTGTCATGCATTCCTTTAATTGGTTTAATTGTATGTTATGTGATTTCATTCTAAGCTTTGGAAGAAATATTGCTGTCTCAGTTTTAAAGATGGAGAATCTGAGTCTAATCATCCTGATATTAAGCAATGTGCCTAAGGTCATTAGCTGGTTTTTAGGAGAGTTGGAATTCAAATAAAAATCTACCTCATGACATAAACTTTCCATATTTGCTTTCCCTATTTTGGTTTTGGAGCACTCAGTACAGTGCCAAGCATTTAGATCAGTGATGGCGAACCTATGACATGCGTGTCAGCACTGACACGCGTAGCCATTTCTGATGACACGCAGCCGCCTCAGCGGCCGCATGCCAAGGATGAAACATTTGCTGCTCCTGAGGATGAAACATTTGTGAAATAATGTTTTTTTCCTCAAAGTGACACACTACCCGAGTTATGCTCAGTTTTTTGGCGAAGTTTGACACACCAAGCTCAAAAGGTTGCCCATCACTGATTTAGATGCTACTCAGTTAAGTTTCATTTTCCTTTAAGACTTAATTTTAATATTGTATGAGACTTGCTTCTATTATTACATTCTTTCTTTCACACAACACATAACCATATTCTTTCTCCTTTTGTGTCTTAATGTCCTTCTCCATTCTTCATCTCTACCCCTCTATATATCACATGACTATTGAATTGGATTATGTATTTTAAAAATTAAACAAAATGATGCTTGCTTAAGGCCTAGAATGGGGCTCAACATAAAAATTATGATCAGTAAAAGCTAGAAACCTTCTTCTCCCCTGCCTCCCTCGGCTGAGTACAAGACCTTCTTCTTCTTTAACCCTGCTTAGAGTAATTCCTATCTCCCTTCACATTTCTTTCCACTATTGGTCTTGTTTCTACTATCTGCACAAGAAGAGTAAATGAAAACTGAAAGATTGAAGACCAGTGCAGAAATTCCCAAACAATGCCAAACACACTTGCTGGTTAATTCATTGGCAAAAATAACTCCTTTTTTTTTTTTAATTTTTTTTTTTTTTTACTATATTTACATTTGGTGGTAACTCTGGCCCCACCAAAAGTAGATATAAATATATGAATTAATATACACATATATACACAAAGCAATAATTACTTGAAGACGTTTTCTGTAGGATATAAGGGAAAAGTTGAGTAAAAAAAAACAAAAACAAAAACATAAATCCAAAGGGCAAGAGCTTCAGTCATTTCCAGTCTTATTCTGCACAAGGCAGTTGAAGAACAAGAGGGTTTAGTTCAAGAATTGTCATCACACATGAACTCCTAGTGCATCTCTGAGATTCACAACAAACCAATCCTCACAGGGAAGCAGATTCATAACGATGGAATTTGCAGAGCAGACTTAAGAGATTTATTTGGCTTCTACTGCCACCCATGCTTTGTATGGAATGTAATTTTTGGTAGTTTATTTAAGTATGTCTATTTATTAACAAATAACTGAATCAAAAACAACTGTTTAACACTAATCTATATATATAAAAGCCTAAGTGACCATTACGACCAAACAACCGAATGACTGGTCGACCAGTCACTATGACACACATTGACCACCAGGGGGGAGATGCTCAACATAAGAGCTGCCCCCTGGTGGTCAGTGCGCTCCCACAGCCAACCTCCCGTGGTGGGCCAACCTCCCGCGGTCCCTCTCCCAGGCCAGCCGGCGGGCCCCAACTGTTCCAATAGGGACTGGGTGAGACTGCCCCAATCAGCCCCAATCACTGGCCAGGCCAAGGGACCCCACCCATGCATGAAGTTGGCCAGTCTCCAGCCTTGTAACACTGCCGCCACCACCACCACTCCTCAAATCTGGTGGTCAGCAATGTAGCAACATCATCTGCATCCCTATGTCCTCATCCAGCAGTTATTTCAGTAGCGTGCCAATTTTTCCTCTGCCCCTCTCATTATTTCTGCAGGATTAACCTTCTTCCTCCTCCCTACTGTCAAAAAGCATATCCATCCTTCAAAAAAACTCAGTTTATGTGAAGCATTTGCAAATAGTCCAGACCTCAAATCTCATCTCCTGCCATTCTCCCTCTCACATATGCTCAAGCCATCCTGAACTTCTGATGGGCCCCACATTACACATTCTTTCCAGCCTGAGGAATTCTGACCATGCTATTTCCTACACGTGGAAATCTCATTCCTCGATTCCTTGCCTGGCAAAGTCCTACTTCTCTTCTGAGTCTCCACTTACATACCATGGCCTCCAAGGTGTTCCGTGCCCACCCTCTCTAATCCAGGTCCTATCATCAGACCTTGCTCATGTCAATAACGTCATGGCATACTAAGAACTACTTAGTTTTCTTTGACTACAAATGTGTTTACTACCTTCTCCATTTAAAAATATACTACATAAAGGCAGGATTATATCTGTCTTGGTCAGCACTATGTCCCAGGAGCGAGGACAGTGCCTTTCATCAGAGAGGCATCCAATATTAATTGTTCCCAGGCTACTGGTGCTCAGCTGGCTGGTCAACATTGGCTGCATAACTTGCCATGAGTGACAATAACTAAAACCAGAGCCTTTGCTTACTGCTGGCAGATAACTGCAGCCCTTGGCATAGTATTAAGAAGTAGCTAGCCTTGAGGTTGTGTGATTTGTATATCCAATTTCACTCGCTGACAGAAAAAAGCCACAAGAGCACTAAGACTTAAGCACTGAATACAACGGGGATTACAGAGGTCCAAGAAGTAGTCCTTAAGCACAGAGCTACTGGGCTGGGAGACAAGGATACCCTCCTCTGCAGAGAAACATTGATCTTACAGAAAATACCATATTTTCCGGTGTATAAGACAACTGGGCGTATAGAAGATTTTTCTGGGTTAAAAAGTCTTATATGCCGGAAAATACAGTATGTGAAAACCAGTGCCAAGAGGTCAGTGAATATTCCTGTACTGTTTCCTTTAGAACTCAGGGTTAATGCATGAGTATTTTCTAGAATTATGAATTAATTTTATCGGAAAAAGTTAAAAACTATAAATTAAAATTTTAAAAACAAGCTCTCCACATTAAAAATATGCTTATATTAAAAATGAAAAATAATACTCTGGCTTATTATTTTACAAGTTTATATTAAGTATGCAATGAATTATAGAAAGCTGTCTCCATAGGGCACATAAAAAAGTGAGAAAAGATTTATCAATGATTAACAAATAACTCAATTATGTCAAGTGATAGTTCTACTGGCAATGATTTTTAAGTCTACTATGCTTAGCCTTAAAATTTCTCATCTATTAAATGACAAATGATGGCTATAGTTCCTACTAACTTTATAATTCTATGCTTATTTAACATTTTTTCTATTTTTTTTACTTCTGTTACAAAATGCAAAGCATTGTGATCCTTGTGTTGTCCTTTCAGCAAAAATAGGTTAAAAACAAGTATTTATATAACATTTTACACTTTACAAAGCACAGCTTCCAGTTGGGAAATCACATTATGAATTATTAATAATCGAGAAAATGATGAGAAAAAAAGCCTCATTAACACTTAATACTGTTCCTTACGCTGTCATTTCTTTAAAAAAAAAAAAGGATTTGATATCCATGCTCAATCTATAGCATGTGAAATAACATATCCACAACCATCAACCATAAAAAGCCCCTAATGAATATATATACAGTTTATTTTAATTAGCATACAAAAAAAATGATGGAAAAGCATCTGGGTCATCATTTAAAAACACATACAGATAGACATGAAGAGAAAAAACATACTGCTGATGAGTACTAGCCCATGCTTATTTTAACTGCTATTGTATACAATATTTTAATTTGGGTATCCTTGAAATTGCTGTTATTATCTAAAAACTTAAGTACATGATGGGCATGTTATTTAAAAAAAAATAAAACCTATACCACTGCCACCAGACAGAACTTTTAAATAATGTGTAATATAAAATAAGAGAATTTAGAAATCTGGTACAATAGGAAAAAAAATGGAAATTGCAAAATGAAACTGATGATGAAGTGTAGAGTTGCACCAGGGGTCAACAATACTGTGTCTATTATTCAGCTGAAACACAGAATTTGCCTTTACAAACCATCTTAATGTTAAATCAAGGACTGTCAATCAGCACCATTTGTTTGTAATCCCTCATCAGAACCCATTGCCTCAGTCTGAACATTCACAGGAAAGAATGCAGAGAGCATATCTGCAACCACTTAACCTTCATCAACCAACATTCATGCATGCTCATTAACTTTTTTTTTCATCCCACTTTTGAGCATGACACAGCTCAAATCGGAATAATAACTCACTGCTAATTGTTCAAGACAACAGCTGGACAGGCAGAGTGCAAAGGTGAACACTCTCATAGATTATGGGATGCAGTAATGCATTACAATTAGTATAAAAAGTAGTATGCTCATGTTCAATAGTTTAAAAAAAAAAAAGTTAAGGAATTGTTCTTAGAAAAAACAGCCACCTCCTCTAACTTAGCTCTGCATAGCCCACTGCTGGATTCTCTTAACACTTTATTATTTTCAAATAAACCATAACAACCATTGATCCCAGTAACTGTACCATTTCATAGGTAGAAGCAATAATTTTGATGTAGTATGGTCATACATAATCTAAATTTATTATCTAATTTAAAACTACCAAGTGGGAGGAGAGAGTTTCACATCTTTCTAATAATAATTGTTTTCTATTAAATCTTATAAGATTATTGATTATTCAAAAAAGCAGTACTGAATGCTATGCTTTCAGTGACATAAAGTAATATCATTAAAGAAACCTGGAATACCTATAAAAAAGGAATACTCGATATGGAAAGGAACTTTGAGAACATCCAGTCCATTCATAACAAATTTGACCGCTAACTCTACTTCTTTGCCATAATGCAATACAAATAAAATGAAATTAACATGATAATGATAATAATAGTTGCCATTTATGATGTAATTTGAATTGGGTAACATACTAGGCTTTCATTCAAAAGACATTGTCTCTCAATAGTTTTGTTAAGTAGCTATTAACCCTCTTTTATAGAATAGAAAATTGAATTTAACCTGAAAAAGATAGAAAATTAATCCAAAGTCAAAAAATCATAGAGACAGAATTCCCACCAGGCAGTCTAATTCCAATACTAAAGCTTTACATTATTAATTTCTGCATCAGAATCTTGCTTCCATTTACATTATTTAATTCCAACATTTTGGTTGCACAATTATTTGACTCTATAGAATTAGTCCTGAAAGGTCTTTACTCCAAGATAAAGCACTCTGTCTTGCTTATTTGACCTTTAGTCACAAATGTCTTGGAGGTGGATCACCAAACCTGAGTAAATCCTATGGTCCATTTTGCCAGTCCTACTTTAGATTAGTGATCATTGTTGTAGGAAATCACATAACCCTCTTAGGGATCCACTATGATTTAATAATATAATCTGAAATAAACTCTCCTTAATATAACCCAGGAGTCAGTAAACTATAACCTAATGGGCTATTTCTGGTCTGCCCAGGTTTCTGTAAATAAAGTATTATTTAGCATTGGCATGTAATAGAGTCTGTGCCTCTTTTGCATGTAACAGCACAGCTCAGCTAAGTAGCTGTGACAGAAGCCATATGGCCCCAAACACTAAAATATTTACTATTTGGGTCTTTACAGAAAAGCTATGCCAGTCTATGATATTCGTAACCTATGATGGGAATCCATAACAGTATCACAAATCAACTGGATAAAAATAAAATGCCTTTATCTTTAGCCTAAAATCTAGACACAAGCCTAATTCACGCTATAAAGCTCAACCATATTGTGCTCTGCAATTCTTTCTAAAGTCCACCAGCTAAATCTGGTTGCTTATACTTTTACAAAACTCTCGCATATCTTTTGCACTCGTATGAAAGTAACCTAGATTTATGACTCCACCACCAATCGCCTGGGTAATTACAGGAGTCTCTTAACTGGTATACTAATCTCTGAACTTGATGTACTACAGCACAGAGCTCCCCAATATTAAATTTTCATGGTCAGGCATTTTGTCATGCTATGTCTTTATTCAAAACAGTTCAGTATTTGTGACAGAATATAATTTAATATTTTTTAAAAATGTGCAAATATGTGACAAAACAAAACTTAAAGGCCTAAATTTTGCATATAAAAAAGCTCCCTAATATGGACACAACTCTTTTTTAAAAAAATATATATTTGATTGATTTTTTATAGAGAAGAAGCGAGAGGGATAGAGAGTTAGAAACATCCGTGAGACAGAAACATCAATCAGCTGCCTCTACTGGGGATGTGCCCATAACCAAGGTACATGCCCTTGATCAAAATCGAACCTGAGACCTTTCAGTGCACAGTCTGATACTCTATCCACTGAGCCAAACCGGTTAGGGCTGGACACACCTCTTTCTAGACTCATCTTCCAGGAACATTGACCCATCTGTCTTCCCATCACCATAGAAACCGAAACACATTCCATATTACTCTTCAGCAACCAAGCTGACATATTTCCCAAACATACACAGCACATGTATGTCAATGCCTTTGTTCACACTCTTGGCTCCCTCTCCCTGTGTGTTCATTTACTTGTCCACCCAACAATCTAATTAAGCACCAATGAACATCAGACTCTTGCTTCAGAGAAGGGAAAGAAGTAGGGAGAAGACATAGTCCTGCCCATGGGGAGATTATTGTCTAATAGGGAAAAAGGGCATTAAATAAACACACAAGGGGATGCAAGGATAGTACAATATCCACAAATCAATAAATGTGATACATCATATAAACAAATTGATAGACAAAAATCACATAATCATATCAATCAATAAAGAAAAAGCATTTGACAAAATCCAACACCCTTTCTTTTTTTTTTTAATAAATATATTTTATTGATTTTTCACAAAAAGGAAGGGAGAGGGATAGAGAGCCAGAAACATCGATGAGAGAGAAACATCGACCAGCCGCCTCCTGCACACCCCCTACCAGGGATGTGCCCGCAACCAATGTACATGCCCCTGACCGGAATCGAACCTGGGACCCTTCAGTCCGCAGACCGATGCTCTATCCACTGAGCCAAACCGGTTTCGGCCAACACCCTTTCTTGATAAAAACTCTCAGCAAAGTGGGAATAGAGGGATCATACCTCAACATAATAAAAGCCTTACAGCCAACATCATACTCAATGGGCAAAAACTAAACTCATTTTCCCCAAGAACAGGAACAAGACAGGGATGCCCACTTTCACCACTCCTGTTCAATATAGTACTGGAAGTGCTAGCCATAGCAATCAGACAAGAAGAATAAGTCAAAGGCATCCAAATTGAAAAACAATAAGTAAAACTGTCCTTATTCTAGATGGCATGATACTACACATAGAAAACGCCAAAGACTCCATCAAAAACTACTAGACCTAATAAACGAATTCAGCAATGTAGCAGGATATAAAATTAACACCCAGAAATCTATGGCCTTTTTATACACCAATAATGAACTCACAGAAAGAGAAACGAAGAAAACAATCCCATTTATAATTGCACCAAAAAATTAAGATACCTAGGAATAAACTTAACTAAGGAGGTAAAAGCCCTGTACTCAAAAAACTACAGGACATTAAAAAAAGAGATAGAGGACGACATAAACAAATGGAAGAACATACCATGTTCATGGATTGGTAGAATCAACATCATTAAAATTTCCATACTACCCAAAGCAATCTACAGACTCAATGCAATCCCCCATTAAAATACCAATGGCATATTTCAAAGATCTAGAACAAACTCTCCAAAAATTCATCTAGAATAAAAAAAGACCCCGAATAATCACAGCAATCCTGAGAAAGAAGAACAAAGTTGAAGGGATCACAATACCAGATATCAAGCTATATTATCAAGCTATGGTTCTCAAAACTGCCAGGTACTGGCACAAGAACAGACATATAGACCAATGGAACAGAACAGAGAACCCAGATATCGACCCAAGCCATTATATTCAATTAATATTTGACAAATGAGGCAAGAGCATACAATGGAGTCAAGACAGTCTCTTCAATAAATGGTGCTGGGAAATTTCGTCAGATACATGCGAAAAAATGAAACTAGACCACCAACTTACACTATACACAAAAACAAACTCAAAATGGCTAAAGGACTTAAATGTAAGACAGGAAACCATAAAAATCCTACAATACTCCATAGGCAGCAAAATAGCAGATATATGTCGTAGCAATATCTTTACAGACACAACTCCTTGGGCAATGGAGACTAAGGAGAAAATAAACAAATGGGACTACATCAAAATAAAAAGCTTCTGCACAGAAAAGAAACCATCAACAAAACAACAAGAAAGCCCACTGCATGGGAGAACAAATTTGCCGATGATATTTCAGATAAGGGTTTAATCTCCAAAATTTACAGTGAACTCATACAACTTAACAAAAGGAAGATAAAAGATCCAATCAAAAAATGGGCAAAAAACTTAAATAGACACTTTTCAAAAGTGGACATACAGAAGGCCCAGAGACATATGAAAATGTGCTCAAAGTCACTAATCATCTGAGAGATGCAAATCAAAACAACAATGAGAAACCATCTCACACCTGTAAAAATGGCTATCATCAACAAACTATAAGTGCTGACAAGGATGTGGAGAAAAAGGAACCCTCCTGCACTGCTGGTGGGAATGCAGACTGGTGCAGCCACTGTGGAAGACAGCATGGAGTTTCCTCAAAAAGTTAAAAATGGAACTCCCATTTGACCCAGTAATCCCACTTTTAGGACTATATCCCAAAAAATCAGAAACACCAATCAGAAAGGATACATGCACCCCTATGTTCATAGCAGCACAATCTATAATAGCTAAGATTTGGAAACAGCCTAAGTGCCCATTAGCAGATGAGTGGATTAAAAAACAGTGGTACATCTACATAATGGAATACCATGCCGCTATAAAAAAGAAGGAACTTTTACCATTTGCAACAGCATTGATGGAACTGGAGAGCATTGTGCTAAGCGAAATAAGCCAGTCAGAGAAAGATAATTATATCACATGATCTCACTCATATGTGGGATATAATGATCAACATAATTTGATGAACAGGAATAGATCCAGAGACAAATGGCAGGGGGCGGGGGGTTAGAGAGCAACCACAGGACTTGTATGCATGCATATTAGCATAACTAATGGACACAGAAGACACTGGGGCAGTGGGGGCTTGTCCTGGGTGGGATTGGCTGGGAAGGGGGGTCAATTGGGGAAAAAGGAGATATATGTAAAACTTTAGACAATAAAAAAAATTTTTTTAATCAGTTCAATTATGATAAACATTGCAAAAAATAAAAATAAACACACAAATAAAAATTTTATTAGAATCACAAGCCAGTGCCATGAATGAAAAATAATGAGTAATGTGAGATTGGATTACAAGGGGATTTATCTTAATCTGGGAAGCACAGAAAGCGTTTCCCGAAGGAAACAACACAACGCCAAGAAATGAAGTATCCATGGGATCAGTAAGGTGAAGCTACCTCCTTTGTGAGGTCTTTTCTAGTTTAAATCAACAGATTTTAAAATATGTATAATAGTTGCAATATAATGAGTACATATAATACTATATGCTCAGTCAAGACATTATAAAAGCTATTTAACAGCATGTCAAGCATGTATGAAAATAACAAGAAACTACAGTGAATATGTAGGGTTATTAACACTGTTAGTAAAATATGAATGTTGAAAGGATAAAAGAAAATATAGCTATATCTTGTAATGAATTCAAGTAGGATACAAGTGGTATTTTTTCTTTCATACATTGCTGCTAGGAATGTATAGTAATCCAGCTGTTGTGGAAAACAGTTTGGTAGTTCCTCGAAAAGCTAACCATAGAAATACCATTATCACACAGGAACTGTACTCCTATGACAAAAAGAATTGAAAACAGGTATTCAAATGAATGCATGTTCACACATGCTCATAGCAACACTTCACAATCACCAAAAGTAAGAAACAGCCCAAATGTTCATCAAAAGAAGAATGGGTAAACAAATCATGGTGTATATGTAAGGGAATAGTACTCACCCATTAAAAATAATGCAGTACTGATACATGCCACAATGTAGATGATGCTCAAAAATACTGTGCTGCCCTAGCCTTGGCTCAGAGGATAGAGTGTCCAATCAGAGCGAGTATGCAAATTAACCCAACCAAGATGGCTAAAGCCACAGAGAGCAAGGTTTCCTAGGTAACAGAGGAAGCCAAGCTTTCCGCCTGCCCTTGCCAGGCCAAAGCCTCCACTCAAGCTACAAAGTTTCAATTATAGAAGGTAAACAAATTCAAACAGAAATGGCGAACGGAGCTTGAGAGAGCAAGGCAGGGTTGGTCCCGGCAACAGGGAAAGCAAAGCTTTCTGCACACCCTGGCCGGGCCCACCCGCTTAAGGCTACAAAGTTTCAATTATAACCCCAACACAAATGGCTGTGGCCGCCGCGGAGGGAGCCCCAGGCTTGGCTCTGCTCCAGGCTACAAAGTTTCAATTGTAGAAGGAAAATAAATTCCAGATACCAGGGCCTCTGTTTGGGTTGCCAGGGGGCGTGGCCGGCCTGCAAACCACCACAGGCCCCTCTCTCAGACCGCTCCATGCCCCAAGGGAACCCCCACCCTGATCTGGGACACCCTTCAGGGCAAACCAGCTGGCCCCCACCCCTGTACCAGGCCTCTATCCTATCTAATAAAAGAGTAATATGCAGATTGATCATCACTGCAACACACAATATAGCTGCCCCCATGTGGACACAAGATGGCCACCACAAGATGGCCAGCAGGAGAGGGCAGTTGGGAGGCACCCGGCCTGCAAGGGAGGGCAGTTGGAGGTGATCAACCCTGCAGGAGAGGGCAGTTAGGAGTGACCAGGCCGGCCGAGGAGGGAAGTTGGGGGCAAACTGGCAGCGGAGTGGTTAGGGGGTGATCAGGCTGGCAGGCAGAAGCGGTTAGGGGAAATCAGGAAGGCAGGCAGGCAAGCAGTTGGGAGCCAGTAGTCCTGGATTGTGAGAGGGATCCCAGATTGGAGAGGGTACAGGCTGGGCTGAGGGACAACCCCCCCTCCGTGCACGAATTTCGTGCACCGGGCCTCTAGTATTTCAATAAATAAATAAAGGAATGAATGAATAAATGTATCCATCTTAAAGCCTGGTATTCAGGCTTAAAAAATATGAAATAGTAAGGTGGCAGCAGCTTCCATGAGGAATTTTCCTAGGAGAAAAAGAATTGGTAGGGACAAATAAAACCATTCAGAGTAAGTGATAAAGACACAGAGAGGCAAGAAAATGCACAGGCAAATTTAGTGAAAAAGTTACTAAAATGTCATCTGTAAAACAGAAAAATATTAACAATACAGGTAGAAATACAAGTTGGACCTGACTGCAGAGGCTATAGAAGAGCAGTCCTTTTTCTTTGTATTCCTTTAGAATGTGTGTACATATGGGATATGCTAAATGTGATATTTGTAGAGATGATAAATCTTTAGACAGATAACATTACTGTCATAAAAAAGAGAGAATACGGGAAAATATAGAGGGTATTTAAGAAAAAACAATTTGGAGAATGTGTAATGAATGAAATAGCTATGATAGTTTTTAAAGTTTAAAGAACCAAAATAGATGTCATTGTATTACACAGGTAGTCAGGGTAGCTGATAACAAGGTGTTTTTCATACCAATGCACATGGACTTCAACTAAGGCTCCCTCCCTCCCTCTCATGCCCATCCCTCCCCCTTTTCTCTAGTGTCCCCACAGGAGACTGGAAGCAACACAAGGTATGAGGTCAGAAGCAAGCTCTGTCTAATGATGCAGCCTTGAAGGCCAGATTTACAATTACTCAGAGCCTCAGCCTCATCCCATTAAAATGGGACGAGGCAGGCACTCATTTTCCCCTTTACTGTGTACTAGTAAGTCTGCTACTTTCTCCCATTTCTTTTTTTTCTTTTTCCTCCCTAGCAGCTGCTCTGGCCTTCTTACAACCCTAATATAATCAAGAATAATGAGAAATTTTGATTTATTGAGGTTGTAGGTTATGCTTGTTCATCAAGAACACATTCACAAAAATAGCTTTTTGATGAAGTACACCTCAGAGATACAAAAGTAGGCATGGGTGATCATGTTGCCTTCCCCACACTCAACAACCCTGCCGAGTTAGAGAGATGCTAAAAAAAATGAAACAGTAAACCACTGATCAGTCCATTTTAGATTAGCTAGTTTATGGAATAATATTCTTTCATATTATACACATGTATATATATTTACATATATAGGTACATATAAACTCCATTACAAAAGTCTTTTACCACCCAGAAGCTGACACAAACTGCTCTTTTGCTTGCCACTGATATTAAAAACACTGCTAAATCTCATAAAGCAGGTAATGGAAATACAAATGATTGGTCAATTTAAACAATTCATATTCACTTTTATAAAGATAAATAACATTTTTAATGAAGTAAATAAAGGGAATAATTTTAAAGCAGAACAACTTAAAAGCTCTAAAGACTAACATCCCTCATTTAAAAACAAATACAATTAGTTATTTTTCAACTCTTTTGGGTTAAATCTTATGCTATGGGAGCAGAGAGCCAAACTGTCCCACTGTGTACTGTGAAACCCAGAAAAATAATTGGTTCTCTAATTGAAAAAGAAAAGAAAATTAAAGAAGGGAGAAGAGCCCTGCTTCAGGAAGAACTAGTGTAAGGCAATATGATAACAGAAGAGTGGACTGTCAAATAACAAAGAGCCAACAATTTAATTAAAATAAATTGCTTATTTTGTGTGAAATGAAGTTGTATTTGATCTTTTGATAAATGTGATTTCCCTCAGT
The DNA here is from genome assembly GCF_951640355.1 of Cnephaeus nilssonii. NCBI lineage: Eukaryota > Metazoa > Chordata > Mammalia > Chiroptera > Vespertilionidae > Cnephaeus > Cnephaeus nilssonii. The sequence continues at coordinate 74,238,255 of NC_137079.1, read as the reverse complement.
GATGAAGTTTTTCCAATTAAAATGAACTTTTTCTATATATTTTAAATTATCCAGTGAAATATGCAATTACAATTTTTCCAGGTTATAATGAAATTATATATTCATATCCATTTGTAGATGCATATTAGTTTGAGTAATAGTTGAACCAGGAAAAGGCCTCTCTTCCCAAAGCTGCTATCAATAAAAATAAATATTTTTCAGATGAAATGTTTTTTAAAACAAGAGTAACAATCAGTATTTTAAAATAAAAATGCAAAACTTTAAGGTAAGGAAATTGTTACGTTTTTTTCAATAGGCAATGTAGAAACAGTTATCTCCCAAAAGTTAATAATATATAAAATATAATAATACATTTTGCATGCATATAAGCATATCCAATAGACACAGACACTAGTGGCGGGGGGTGGGGGTGGGGGAGGAAGAGTGGCAGAGGAGGCCAGGGGAGGTCAATAGAGAAAAAGAAGATATATGTATTACTATTTGTAATACTTTAAACAATAATAAATAAATAAATAAATAATAAAATAAAATAAAAATATAATACATTTCTTTTCTTAAATTAGAACCAGTCTCGCTTTCTTTCTTAAAATAGGCGGTATCAAGTAAAAGTCAAGAACCAATTTGTTTTTAAATGCTAATGGTTCTTTACCCTAGGATTTTGCAGGGTATTTCTGGTTTGGGAAAAAAAAGACTATATAAAGTTAAATATATGTAGAGAAGCCTAGACCAGTGTGGCTCAGTTGGTTGGATCATTGTCCTGTACATTAAAAGGTTAAGGGTTCAATTGCCAGTCAGGGCACGCACCTTGGTTTCGGTTTGGTCCCGGCTGTGGCATGTACAAGAGGCAGCCAATCGATGTCTGTCTGTCTCTGTCTCTCTCTCCCTTCCTTTCTCTAAAACCAATGAACATGTTCTCAGGTGAAGATTCAAAAAAGGCACCGGTGGTGGTGGGGTGGGAGGAGGCGGGGGCGGGGAGGGAGATAACAGAGTGAGAGAAAAATTTAAAAATCATAATGATACCTGTTGCACGTTAATTAAATATAGCATATTTGAATAAAGAAAGTGAAAAACGTTCCTGGCACTTGGAAAGACATGTTATAAGAATTTTTCCTAAAACTCCAGAAAGGCACTTAACTGTGGTAACAGAAACATATGTTAATGTAACGTGTAAAGATCCAAAGCTCAAGGAAACTAAAGGAAACTGACCATTTTAATGAGTGAAGTGACCAGGGCCAAGTACCTTGTGATATGTTCAGATTTTTATGGCTTCCAGTTGTCCTTGCCCCCATCCTCCTCTGCCAAAGATGTCTATGTCCTAGTCCCTAGAACCTTACATGGAAAAAGGAACTTTTGCATATATGATTAAGGTTAAAGACCTAAAATTGGGAGATTAGCCTGGATGATCCAAGTGGACACAATTCAATCACAGGAGTCTTTGAAGGAACCTTTACTGGCTTAGGTCAGTCATCAAGGAAGTCAGGTGAGAGAGATGGCCCCTGAGGACTCACCTCCCTGCTGCTGACTTTGAAGATGAGAGACAGAGGCCACAACCTGAGCAATATGTGCATAGCCTCTAGAAGCTGAAAAAGGCAAGAAATAAATTCTCCCCTCAAGCCCCATGTGTGACATAATGATTACTCCTATCTTCACTGGCTAAGCTGTGCTGAAACCGGAGAGAAAGCTCAGGAAATAAACAAGAAGGCACCAGAGTCCTGACATCATTGGGATGTTTATAAACTCTGAGACCACCAACCACCAGACCTGGTTAAATCACTTTTAGCTCAGTACTGTTCCCTGCAAGCAAATTTCTTCCTAGATTCAACAGAAAAGACTGATTTATATACACAAATGCAGCATGTAAAATTCCAAGGTATTCCAATCTTACATTTGGGGGCTATAAATCATTCTGAGATAAATACTTTCTACTTCCAGAGTTTTGCACCCTTATCCATTACTTGACAAGCTATTAGAGAAGTAGAAATACCAACAGTCATTTTCAATTAAGCTATAAACTAAAGACAGCTTTTTATGTATTTCCTTAATTTGTCATCAGTTTCGGAAACAAGAATTAGGCTGAACCAAATGAAGTTCTCAATAGATCAAAATGGTAGAATTTCAAAAAAATGCATATGATTCATCAAAATAATTTCTTTAGCTTATATCACAAAGCTGGAGTGGGGAGGAAAAAATTTCATTCCTCTGAACCTTCTACTAGAATGCTATGAAAATTAACACTTATCAACCTTTCTGCAAACCCTGGGGAGAATTAAGGCCATAAGCTCTACTTGGCACTCATATTTGCCTATCAACTAACGGTTTCCTGCTCCTTAATTCAGCCAGTTCCATAATTATATTAAGCCATCCATATCATCCTCACTAATCTTTGCAACTGTAAATAACTGTGAAAAATAATAATGAATTATTAACAAGAAACAGTAAGGTTCTATAAAGGAATGAATGAACTCTTGAAGATCCCTCTCAAGTCATTAGCCCAATGCTCTAAAACTGAATTACACCAAAAAAAGCAAAATTAAACTGTTCAGTTTTTAAATTTCATAAAATTACAAAAATGGTTGGGAAGCAGCTCTATTAATGACTCATAAACTGGAAAGGAAAAAATCATGGGGGAAAAAAAAATTTTAAAGGAGGAAATAAACACCAAACAGGTCTTTTATTCCTGATTCAATAGCTCTCTCTACGGGAACTTAATAAATCATTTCACAGTTAAGATATACACCAATATAAAAGAGAAAAGATATACAGAATAATATTCTATTATTATTTTCTAAAGTTAATGGTACAGACCAGTGTTATATCATAAGTGACTATTAACAGGTCAGTTAACACCACAGTTTCATGGTTTAGAAGGCTTCATTTGTAACCAAAGCTAGAGGAAGGTCACTGAACTTGTAACGACTGTGGAGGATTCAGAGATGATACACCAAACTTTACAAGTGGAAATAAGCCTGCATTCTCAAAATTTAAGTTCAGCTAAAATTTCCTGAGAAGCTACAATGAGCTGGGCACTGCAAAAGAGGCTTTAAAATATTCATTCTATAATTCTCACACTAACCTTGTGAGGTGCGTGTTATCTCCCTGTTTTGTGGAGGAAAAATGTACAACTGTAAAATCCAGGGTCAAGTACTTGTAGGGTGGACTCTGCAGTCCCTCCCTTCTCCCATACACTCCACAGCATGGTGTCAGGATTTACAGCTCAAATACTTACCAAAGTGAATAGAGGTACCAAATGATGAAAGATGGTCTTAATAAAAAAAGGCAAGTTTTTAAAGCCTTTAACATAAATTGTGGGATGAGAGTGAACTGCTATGGGGCAGTGGTAAGGTGGCAGGAGATGAGAGGAAAATTATTTTAAATCAAAGAAGAGCACTTTAAATTAAACATAATAGGATTTCTTTTAATCAGGGAAGCAGTGTAGCATAGCAGAAGGAGCTATAGCTTTAGACTCACATCTGTATTCCATTCAGAGTGGCGGCTCCTTTTAGCCAAACTTCTCTTGAAAAGTGTAACTTTTTCTTAATTATAAAATGGATTTAGTATTCGCCTTGGTTTTTTCACAGGGTTGGTTTGGGGAGCAAATAAAATGATATAAGTGAAGGAAACATAACTGCTAAACAAGAGACAATTATTAGTAGTACTGTTGTTTTATTATTGTCTAATTTAAAAGTTTCACACTTGTTCAGATTCGATATATACTTTAACAAATGCATTATAATAGCTATTACAGTGGATTAAAAAAATGGATGTCCTGATATTGAAGCCACCATGTAATTTCTTCTAAGTTGAATGAAATATCTCATTATAAATAATATATTGACCCAGAGAGTTATAATTAAACACACACACATATGAGGTTGGCAAAAGTAGATTTACAATTGTGAGTATGCAAAACAGTTAATAAAGCTATTGTAATAATCATAACCTGCAGTTATTTTCTCTACAAACAACTGTAAACCTACCTTTCATCACCATGTATGTGAATAGGTAGCAGTTGAGGCAGGGCCCAGGCCCCTGACCTCCCTCACTCCTACCACTACACGAATCAGAAAGGCTACAGCAGGGTTCATTGCCATGGACCCTATTTGTAGTCAGAGAAGTGGATCCCTTCTCAGAATAATTTTAAAATGCAAAATACATGGGATTTCAAAGGAAGCAAATGATACTCAAGTACAGCTATCAAAATGCACTGAAAACCAGTTATGAACATGTAACATGCATGAATGGCAACCAAGAAGATGAACTGCTCAAGTATCCCTTTAGGAATGAGCATGGAGTGCCCTTATCTGACAAACTCCAAGCTATTAGCACCCTCGGGATCCCTCTGGGCTTTTGAGCCCAGGCTCATTCTTCTTGGGCAGCCTCCTGCCAGGGACTGAGCATGGTTCAGAGAGGCTAGCCTGGGGCTCCTCTAGGAATTCTCTGCTCCTGAGCTCCCTCCAAGCTGGGGTGGCTGAGAATTTGTCAGGTGTTCATCATGGCCTAAGGTTCCTCTTGCCCAGTCCCACTTCCCCCCTTCTACCTTTCACATGCAGCCCTCCCCTTCTCCCTAAAAAACCTCTTGCACTCTGACAGCTCAGCATCTGCTTCCTAGAGGACCTAACTAAGAAAATATGCTTCTTTATTAATGTATTAAATATCAAAATCTAGCTGCAGGTCTAATAAGTACTCTAATTTTGAAGTAGTGATGAGTTTCAATGATATTTGGGTATACATATGTATCTGAAATGATTCTAATAGGATGTAATTGATATATACGAACTTTACAGGTAAAAAAATGGCATAGGTACTGCTGTGTTTGTTGCTTATATTTATACTAGAGGCCTGATGCATGAAATTTATGCAAGGGGCTTGGCCCTCGCAGCCCTGGCTTCGTCCAGAAGGTTGTCCGGAATGATATCTGGAAGGTCGTTCAGCTGTCTGGTCTAATTAGCATATTATGCTTTTATTATTATAGATTTATAATTGAAGAAAATGTTAAGTTTCAATTAGAGGTGAGTGAAAGTGATGATGTTATATTTGTTTTTTTCCTCCCTAAGGTGTCTGGCTTCAAAATAGCCATTCTTTCGAATAGCCATTTGTGGGCTTAGACAAATCAGAGCTGTGATAACCAAAGATCTCCTACCTGGTGTTCTTCTTAGATGCCATGAAATATATGTGAAATCTTATGCTAAATGAACAGAATATCTTACAAGGTATAAGATTATATGCCTAAATGATTTCATCTTGAGGGACAAAAAATAGCCAGTTTACCCAAACACATGAATATATAATCATCTCAAAATCTAACTTAGAAAATTCAAGGTTTATAAAATATATAATAAAGTTATTTTCATACAGAAAGTTTTTTTCTGTTACAAAAGAATTTCCTACACCATTTAATATCAAATTCCTACAGCATATCATCCAGCAAGAAGCCCTCCTACATTTCCTAATTTCTCTCCTAGCAGGACCCCACTCTCTGTATCACTGACTTCATTTCTTCTAAGCCTGGAAAGTGGTGTGTGGGGAGGCGGCCATGGGGGCAGAGAGGAGTGGAAGAGAGGGAGACACGAGGAAAAGTAAAGAGCCTGATTTACAGATGTCATTTGAAGATTAAAATAGTGCATTTAGAAGGATAAGCCTCATTCATATTTTCAGGTGAATAGTACTGTGTACTAATTATGAGTGGGAGTCTTGAATGATAGAACATAGTACAGACAAGGCCAAGAATAACTGCCTGAAATATGGAAGTGACTTTGAGCAACCACAGAGCAACAAGGAAAGGGCTAAGGGATAAGAAAAGGGATACAGGAAATAGGGATAAGGGATAAGACAAAAGATACAGGAAATAAAAGGGAAATCCTGGGAGAAAAGGGCATGCAATAACAATGGAATGGAATGAACTTACAATTTTGTTAAGGGACAATAGGTATAGGTGGGCCACTAAAACTGTTAGCAGAATTAAAATACCAAAGTGAACTTGTAATATGGACTATTTCTCACTAGCCAAGTGACTCAAGTTGAATCTAGTGCCCTAATAACCATTCCTCCCTCCAGTGGAAAAAGGAAAAAAAGAGAAGAGAAAATAGGAAAGGTAGCTATGTTTATGGGTGCACACAACCCCCAATACATACAAGTTCAATCCTCCTCCCTTTCTGCTTATACCACCTATAGAACACACTAGAAATATGCCTATTTACAGGAACTTTCAAAATACCAAAGATACATGGTGTAACCAAGAACGTAACTGAAACATTTTGTGGACTTGAAAGTTTCCTGTGGCTCCAGGCTAAATAAACTCACTTTCTACAGCGTTTCTCTTTAGGTTCTATTTCAGAATAAAATGCTATTCCTGCAGGAACCCAACACAGAATACAATGTAATTGGTAACAATGAGATACTTTCTAATGATGAAACAAGACATTCTCGACTTGCCTCATAATTTCCTTAAGTCTTTAGTTCTTTTGAAATTCAGACAAGAATCAAATGATAAATCCCTAGAGAAAATTTTAATTCTCCACTGACTGACTTCCTCTCCAATCTTTCCAAATTAGTGTTTGTCAAATATTTTTTCAGAAATCTTTAAGATGTTTAAGATATGTTACATTCGTTTTGGCATTATCTCTTTATTAACATGCATTCCCAAGAAATATAGCTCTCTGTTAGAAATTATCTTGTCCATCTAAATGTAGGCTTGTGAGGTAGTTTAGTTTTTTTATACACTTTTATTCATAAAGAGGAATAAATTATGTTTCTAATACAAAGCACAATCCTGAACGCAGTCAAGCCCCTAGGATAATCCATAGTTTATTCACTCTATACCCCAATTCTCTGTCCACTGAACTATGATGTCAGAAATCTCAGCTTGATTTGTTTTTAAGTGTGTTATCCATTAACTGTTTCCATATGCCACAACTGTTCAGTTGAGAAATATTTATAAACCAGTTTATTAGCCCTATCTGGCAAATATGATGCACCTGTTACAAAATGTGATTACTTCAGGAAGCTAACAAACGTGCAATCACATTTTCATAATAAATCAGTCTAGCTGAATTAGATTATTCATATACTTTAAACCCTATTAAGATAATAGTTTATGAATAATGAAAATAATTAATATTAATTTTAGTTGATAAATCCAACACCAATAACCTGTTAGTATACTTTAATCCATTTTCTAACAGCCTGTAAAAATTAACCAACAGATGCTTCCAATCTGGTAAAAAATACACAGGTCATTAGCATCATTTTGATGAAACCAAATATTCAATACATGAATATTGTGATTAAATATCGAAGTGATATTATAATGTCCTTTTTATAATCGTGTTAATTCTTAACAGAAGCCAAAGACCATAAAATGTGTCATTCTTTCCTAAAATCAAAATCAGCCTTTATTGTTGCACTCCCCATTCCTATATTTCAACTAAAGATTTGAGTCACATTGAGACTGTACAAGCAACATGAGAATGGAGCACATGTCTGCCTTTCGCATTAGTGTCCCCAGTGCACAACACAAGGCCTAACATAAATGGCCACCCAAGAAATATTTGTAGACTTGAATAGTGGTGGCAAAATATAGGAAAGAGAAAGGGTGAGATGGACAACTGAAAGGAAAAATGAGAAAAAGAAACAGATGATCAGAAAAAATGCCTACAGGTTATTTTCATAAGAATTTAAAATATGGAAAGCTAAGATGTATCTCAAAAATTTAGAGCTAAGAGTCACAAAGAAACCAAAGTGAGATACTTAAATAGCAAAACAAGGCATGCATATATATAATATGAATAAAAGATTCAATTCAATCAGTAACAAATGTTGATTTCACAGAAAAAGGCTGAGAACGAGGTTCCTGTACTTTTTGGGGTATGGCACAAGGCACTTTCCCATTGAAGCAATGTTATATATGTCACAGGGAGAATCACCTAAAACACAAAATAAGTAAAATCAAACTGAAAAAAAGCAAAGAGGTATAATGAAGAGCAACATGAGTTAAGAGGAAATGTCCAAGCTCTCACCAAGAATATCTTGCAGTATCTATGAGTAGGTGGGGCAGGGTGGTTTTCTGGGGAGTCAGGCCAGTTTGGCAGGAGAAAAACCTCAGCAGAACAAGGTAACATGAAGATGACCCAGCTCAGGGACTGGTACACCACAGGTAAGCAATAGGTGTTAATAGTCCTTCTTCCTTTTCCAACTCTCAGGGCACAAGACCTCTAAAACCCAACCACGTTGATCTAAAAGTCCCAGAAACCTGAAGCAGTGACTCCTGTAAGGAAAAAAGCCATACTTCATAACAAAAAATAAATAATATGTCAGAGAAAATTTCAAGGTTCTCTTTAAATGACTGAAGTCAGTTCCTTTTTTTTCCCCCCTACCTATTTGAAATGCTTAGGAAGCACAAGGGACTGGCATCTACCATTTTAAATACCTGGGAAAGAACATCCACTTTTGTAATCAGAGAAATAGCCCTGGTTCTATTTTTCTTTTTCCTCATCACCCGAGAATTTGTTTTTATTGATTTTTAGAGAGAGAGAAAAACATCAATCAGTTGCCTCCCATATGCACCCTGACCAGGGATCAAACCTGCAACCCAGGTATGTGCCCTGTCCGGGAATTGAACCCACCACCTTTTGGTGCACAGGACAACACTCCAACCAAGTGAGCCACCCAGGCAAGGGCTTTCGTCTTTTTGAAATAAATTTATAGCCCCTTCATCTGTTTCTCAAACCCGACCCTCCACCCTTCAATCTCTATCCATGAGATTAGTTTGTATTTTTTTAGATTCCACATATGAGAGAGATCATTTAGCATATGCCCTAGCAGTCCATCCATGTTGTCACAAATGCCCCAGTTATTGGTAAAAAGAGTTGCTACAAAACACACACACACACACACATACACCAACTGTTCTAAAATCCCACTAATCATCAATAACTTGAATCCTTTGTCTTTTCCTGCCAAGTTGTGAAGCAAATCAATGATGAAAATCAACCAGTAGCCAATGCCTCTGCTTTCCCCTGCAGGCCATGAAGTGGAAAGCAACTGTATTTCTACCTTGCACTGAACAATAAATGAGTGACTAGTGTTAATTTTGAATTCTGCAGAAATTACAAAATTGATTCAAACAAAGTAGCTTTTGGAGACCAGGAGGACGACAGATGTCAACACTTGGCTCTAATGCCTCAGCACCCAGGCCATGAACAGAGGCCACCTGTCCACTCCACCAGCCTTTGCTTTCCAAACACCTTTCTCCAGCCTTCCTTTCTGATCTCTGCTAGGAAATATTGGCCTTTTCCAATAAAATAACCACTAGCCAAACCTAAATAAAGAAAGCACTCTCAATTGAGGCTCTTCAAATAATGCTTATTAGGAACTATTCTTTCAAATCCAGGCCAAAAACTAGTCACCTTCACAGCTCATCTCCTGTTGGCATTGTGAAATGTTAGCATTGCCCAGGGTTACAACCCTGGGCTTCCCCATCTTTTCTGTTCATTATGGAAATAGCATCCACAGCCACAGGAAAGAGAAGGTAGCATTTAAGGTAGAAAATAGGAGTCGTAGGCCTCTGCCAGCCTCTAATCAAATGCCAAGAGAGATTTAGGGGAGAGGGGACAGAGAGAGATGCAAGCACCTAATGTTCAGAAAATGCTTGTCACTTCCTCACCTTAACCTTTACAACTAGTGTTAGATTGAGCAAATACATTGTTTTTTTTCCAACCTTGAATCTCAAGGCTAAAGTTAGATGACTTTAAGAATTTTTTAAAGGTCTAATTATTTCATTTAGGGCTAACACTACAGCTAAATTAAAGACATGCTAACAAGTTTCCCTTTTGAGCCTCATTAATTAAGAAAGTAATCAGAGTAAAGATGAAAAAAGAGAGAGTAGGTGGATGGCAGTATTACTTAAATAGCTTTTAGGTACCTCCATTTGCACCTACTAGGAAAGCAAAGGGAAAACTAATCAATTCCAGATTATGAAATCTGAAATTCTGAAGTGTTTTACATGTAAATACACATTTTAACTGCCATATATTTTCCTTGATTGCCTAAAGAGTACTCTTATGTTATTCAAGGAAAATTTTGATTCTCCATAATCAAAAGGTAAATTAAGATCAGCTTACTTTACAAGATTTCCTAGGATAAGCTTGCTGAGCAAATTCAAAATATATCATTTTTACTATTTTGGTCAAGACCAATGGTGCTCTAAATACCTGCTAAAGACTTTGGATTTACCATACATTCTAGAAAGCTACTATAATTTACAATTTTTAGTGTATCTAACACAATTACTTTTTAAAAGAGTTTCTAATCTACGTTTATATTTTAAAAAGCATTTCAAAGAAATGTAATATGATTTTTTTTGTAATCAGCCAACATCCCTTGGTTACTGAGATGATCAGGGTAAAACAGATATAGTAAGCACCTAGCATGGTGCCTAGTACACAGTAGGCATTTTAAGAAACCAAGCTTCCCCATCTCCATTCAGTAAGATAGCTTACCTCCAGCTCTCTCTGTGCATACGTCTATGGGCTCCTTTTTGAAAATGAAAGGTAACTACTGAACTAACATGGAAGCGTTATATAATACTTAAAAATGAACTTAACAGTATCACTGGGTATCAGCCCGGAGACAAGTGCTATTGGTCCATGAAACTGGATGAAATAAATTCAATTTTCAGACAAGAGTAATACTTAAATATAATTTTTTAAAGGCACACTGAACAAGTAAAAGCTATCACAAAACAATTTGAAAAATAAATTCTATTACTTTTAATGAGATCTTATAACCTACTCATTTACTTGTTTCACACTTTAATAATAATTGAACCATGTAACATTAAATATTAAAATCTGACTAGAGGAAAGCTAATATTTTGTTTTTGTTTTTACTATTCCTCATTGACAAAAATAAATTCTCATGCCAAAAGAATCTCTGAAAATATCCTCCTTCATGAAAATCTAATTTAGAACATCTTCAAAAGAGATATTATACAAAAAATTTAAGTTCTGTATTAATCATCTGCATTTTAAAAATTACTCATTTGATACTCTAATAAAATTTTATTTTTAAGCATTTCATTTATTAATCATTTATTTCCCCATTAATAAGGTAACAGTATTATATATATATATATATATATATATATATATATATACACACACACACACACATATATATATATATATCTTAAAATAATGCTTTCTAGTTAATATATAAAAAGTGGCAGTGTTACTAGTAAAATATTAAAATCCTATCCTATCTAATAATAGACAAATATGCAAATCGACCGCACCTTCGCTACACCCAAGCCACGCCCACCAGCCAAGCCACGCCCACCAATCAGGATGAGTATGCAAATTACCCCAACAAAGATGGCAGCTAATTTGCATATCAAGACAGCCTAGAAAGAAGCCAAGAGCTGCAGAAGGGAGGAGCGGAGGCGGGGCCGGGGGAGAAGGGAGAAAAGCAGGCGGGCTGGCGGAGAAGGCGGGCCGGGGGACAAGGGAGGAGCGGAGGCGGGGCCGGGGGAGAAGGGAAAAGCAGGCGGGCTGGCGGAGAAGGCGGGCCGGGGGACAAGGGAGGAGCGGAAGCGGGGCCGGGGGAGAAGGGAAAAGCAGGCGGGCTGGCGGAGAAGGCGGGCTGGGGGACAAGGGAGGAGAGCAGGCAGGGCGGGGTAGAGTGCAGCAGGAAACCCTATTGCAGGATTTTTCCTGCAACGGGAACGCTAGTATAATATAATAAAGAGGTAATATGGAAATTGATCGTCACGCCCTTGCACAAGATGGCCGCCACAAGATGGCCAGCAGAGGAGGGCAGTTGTGGGCGATCAGGCCCGCAGGGAAGGGCAGTTGGGGCAACCAGGCCTTCAGGAGAGGGCAGTTGGGGGTGACCAGGCCGGCAGGGCAGGGCAGTTGGGGGGACCAGGACTGCAGGGGAGGACAGTAGGGCAGTTGGGGGCGACCAGGCCGGCAGGGGAGGGCAGTTGGGGGGGACCAGGCCTGTAGGGGAGGGCAGTTAGTGGCAATCGGCAATCGGGCTGGCAGGGGAGTGATTAGGGGGTGATCAGGCTGGCAGGCAGAAGCGGTTAGGAGCAATCAGGCAGGCAGGCAGACAAGCGGTTGGGAGCCAGCAGTCCTGGATTGTGAGAGGAATGTCTGACTGCCCGTTTAGGCCCGATCCCACAAGGATCGGGCCTAAACCGGCAGTCGAATATCCCCCGAGGGGTCCCAGATTGGAGAGGGTGCAGGCTGGGCTGAGGGACACCCCCCAACCCAGTGCACGAATTTCGTGCACCGGGTCTCTAGTAACATATAATCACAATGTAAAACTTACCTTTTTGTTGGCAACAAAATGTATTCTCAAGTTTACAAAGCAAATCCACATTTTCATACTTATTTTCATTTGCCTTTATCCAGAAACAGTTTTCAGTCATTTCATGAGGTCTGATCTGCAATCAGAGAAGACTGATTCATAAATAGTTGGGTGTTTCATCTGTCCCAGCCCAATCATTACGTTCAGACCCAGATTCCCATAGCTGCCAGCCAATGTTTAGGAATGTAATCCTGTGTGATTTTTCTCCAAACTGTGTTCAATGAAATATGAGTTCTGCAGGAAGGTAAGCTTTTGTGAGAGAAAAAATTAGGGGAATTGAAGCTGAATAAAACAAAGTTTGTTTCTTCTCAATTACTCTTGTCGAGACTTTAATTATGCTCATATGCACTATGACTCAAGTGCAGGACACAGTACCCAGCATGTCCTAGGGCTATGTGACCAACTAACATCGATTCCCACCAAATTTTTAAACCAGAAAGCCTTAGTCAAGAGCAAAGAAATTTGTTTCAACACTTTAAAAAAAAAAAAGCCTGTTTATTTAAAATCACTTTTAATGGGGTTCCTACTGGAAATTATATAGAAGTAAAAACAAAAGTAATTTTAATCTAGGTAAGAGTATGTATTCTTCCATTTATTTATTTATTATTTATTTGTTTGTTTGTTTGTTTGTTTATTTATTTATTTACCTTTAACCAATTCAATCTTCTCATGCTGATTTCAGGTTTAAATTCTTTCTTTGGTTTTAACCCAAATGGCAGGGTTGGTGGAAGAGAGTTTCCTCCACTGAGAAATCCCAGGGGAGGTGGTGGAGGCACAGGACCACCAAATGGCAGGGGCACTCCTGGGAGTGGAGGAGGGGGCGGAGGAGGTGGTGGAGGAGGTGGTGCCACGGGAGGAGGAAGTGCTGGGTGCCCAGTTCCCTTTTCTTGTGATAGGGGCAAAGAGGTCTTTGTATCAGCTGGCAAGGCACCAAACTAGACAGAAAAATAAAAATGAAATAAATAAGTAACATGACTAAGCTCTCTACAGAACATGTAAAAGTACACTTCCCTTAAAAATAATGTATTATTGCCAGGCTCAGTTGGTTGGGCATCATCCTGTGCAAAGAAGCGTTGCTGGTTTAATTCCCAGTCAGGGCACATACCTGGGTTTCAGGTTCGATCCTCAGTTGGGGCACATACAGAAGGCAACGGATCAATGTTTGTTTCACCACGATGTTCCTTTCTCTTTCTCTCTCTCTCTCTCTAAGTATGCCCTCAGGTGAGGATTCAAAATAATAACAATGACAATAATAATAATGATGCATTATTTTAAACTAAAAATAAGTAAATATCACAAATTTCATATCACAAATTTCATATGGCTTAACCTAGTAATTCCAGTGAAGTTTTTCCCAGTTTAAGAATATAAATTATAGCTTTTGTTTTCATAAAAGTGTAATTAAAAGAAATATTATTCCCCTTTTTGAGGTAGTTTGACCATCAGGTGGAAATATCCAGGAGGGAAATGGGTACATGGGTCTAAAGATTTGAAATCAGCAGTTTCTAGGTGCTGGGTGAGGCCATGGAAGTAGAAGAGTTCAACTAGAGTTGCACAGTATGTAGCATGAAGAAAGTTCTGTGCACAGAATTCTATACAGCATTTAAATAAGAAAAAGACCCAGAAAAAGAGTTAACTAGTATTGTCACATCTTGCCTTTGCCCTTGGGGGGAAAAATCTAAAATTCTCAATAAGACCTCCAAAGACACGCTGTCATCTGAAACAGGTCAAGTGACTTTCACACACATTCTACGTATATGCCAACCTCATTGCACTTTCAGGGCCTGGGAACACGTTGTTCCTTCCACCTGAAACATCCTCTTCACCTGCCCATGTCCTACCTTTAATCTTAGCAACACATTCCTTTCTCAAAAAAGCCTTATCTGACCACTCATTTCACTCTGATAGCATGCTGTACTTCTCCTTGACAGCTCTTACCAAAAGTGTTTCCTAACTTCTTAAGGAATCATTAGCATGTATTTTTTGATAGATTATAACTCTATGAGAAAGTGACTTTCCCCAGCACCTAATGCTGTGACTGACAGAGAAGAAAGGAAAAATGAAGAGTGAAATAAAGACAAATGTGTCGACTGGTCACTTTTGTCCTTATGTTTCTATGGCATGGTAAGAATTTAATGGATGCACTGCATTTTGATTGGCACAAAGAAGATATGGGTTCATAAATAATTTTTTGTGATATGATTATTCTCATAAAATTACTAACTTCAATCCTGAGCCACACATATAAATACAACTACACTGCAAATGGTAAACATTTAATAAATGTTAATAAATCATTTAAAAAGTTTTATGACATCGTTATGAAAAAGAGCATGTATAAAAGTCTGATATTGACACCTGAGATCAGAGAAAAAGTGTCATAAAAATTGAAACCACAAATCAAAGAACATGTCTTATTGAAAGATGAACTATAAAGAAGAATCACTTTAGTGGAATCTTGGAGAGTATTTACTGCCCTTTGAATGTTAAGAATGTATCTACATTATACTCACACTCAATATACATTTTGTAGTTAGCTATTAACATCTTAAAACAAAGATATGGTTGAACTTCTGCTCTAGACTTGAATATACTGTTCATGAGGCAGGAGACTATGACTATCTTGCTCACTATTATATTCCAAACATCTAAAATTGCTTGGTTGTTAAGTGACTAAATAACTGAAATAAAAAATAATAGGACATATTTTATTCATAACCTTAAAATCAGCATAGATTTTATCAAAGAGAAGCATCTTAAGACAAATGCATAGATTTCATGAGAAATACACACTAATCCAAAGGAAGAATTTGTCATTTGTTCTTCAAAAATGAATATGGTAGCCAATATTACATCTTTAATTCCAGGTCTTTTTCATGATAGCCATAAAAACAGGTCATCATTGTCCATAATTTTATACAATACAGGACTTAATCTCAATTTCAAAATGTAAATTTATTTCCATTTTATATAAAAGCACATGCAGTGATAACATATCTAAACATGGTGAATGTATTTTCTACAAACTGGAATTTTCTAAATTTAGAGTACATTTATAAGTAACTCTTCAACTAGGAGAAATTAAAAAGCAAAGGAAGTCTTTAAATATATATTAGCCCAGACCAGGAAAAACTAGTCATAAATATTTCAGCCATTGTCTATAACTCTATCTGAAATAAAAAATACAACCAAACATTTCTTTTAATATGATGGACAGGGAGCCATCTGAGAAATATGAGAAAGTTCAATAAACTGTTGTCTTTTCTTTTTATGCACTAAAGAAAAAAATAATTGAGAATAATTTATTTGTAGATAGAAGCTTTTAATTTTTACTTCTCACCCGAGAATACTGATTTGAGGGAGAGGAAGAGGGGGAGGAGGAAGGAGGGAGAGGGAGAGTGAGAGGAGCATCAATGTGAGACAGAAACCACCATCGATTGCCTCCCATAATTGCCCCAGCCCTGGATGGAACCTGCAGCCCTTTGGTGTACAAAACGACACTCCAACCAACTCCAGCCAGGGCTGGAGCTTTAAATTTTTATTAATTGAACACTAAAAAGTAGCTCTTCCTTAGGGTATCTTCGGACAGCTTCTGTAACAAACTATCCACTAAGTATTCAAAAGAAAAAAAATTGCCAATAATATAGGAAGTAGTATACCAATATACAAAATAGTATATCTGAGACTATTTCAGCATAACCATAAATTAGGATAAAAAGAAAATGATATTGTTCATCATCCTATATATAAATCTCCACAACGAAATTTAGCTATGAATATTCTATCTCCCCATCTTCATCCATTTAAGATATGTAGAGGATGTATTTCTATCTAAAAGGTTTTATGTGTAGAGGGTGTGTATGAGCTATCTGCTTCACAATCCAGATTTGCTCTCTCTCTCTCTCTCTTTTTTTTTTGGTCATGTTTTAAATCTGTTTACTTTTGGAAATTGAAAAATTATCAGAAAATGTTCTCATTCAGCTAGAGGTTATCTTTCACTGCAAGGTACCCATAAGCTTAAGGTTTTGAAAAATAAATAACTTGAGCAATAATTTCCTATAGTAGGATAAAGATCAGTGATGAATGACAAATCTAAGATGAAAAGACTTTCTTACCCTTCGTGTATAATTACTTAGGAAATGTGACATTACGAACAAAACCCAAATGAAACATAAGGAAGCAGATTGGTTAGTGACAGTTTAGACATCCTTAAAAAAGCAAATTGAAAAAAGTAGAAAAATAACTTTTCTAAATATACATATATACATATAAAAAATACTATGAAAACATACAAGTGAAATTAAAGATTAAACATTTTGATGCTGTGAAGATATGGCATGACCTTTGCGCCCCTGGTGAGCTTTTAATACTAAATTCCTCTGGATAGATGGTATTTTACCTGAGACTTGAAAGCCTGTAACTCTGCTTGAAGCTCATTAATCTTTGCCTCTTTTTTCTGCAATTGAGCCTGAGTTTCTTGGTGGTCGGTAAACTCTTTTTCAAACTGAAAAAAAAAAAAAAAATAATATATATATATATATATATATATATATATATATATATATATATATATATATATGAGAGAGAGATGGAAATGAAAAGCACTTTTTATAGAGAAATATGACTCTAATCATGTCAGTAGAACATAAACTTTCATGAAAGGAATGGTAGATTTTTCCTGTCACCCACAGCCTTTCTTGAAGTCCTACCAAAATCATTTGCAAGGCAGCAGACAAAGCTAGAGATGGAGTCCATGACCTTCTCTCAGCAGAGGAAACTGGCCCATAGTTATTTGCAACCCTGTCTTTTTTCTTCAAAGTCCCTAAATTTCATTGTGATTTTGTGTAAAATAATAGAGAGCAAACCATTGTACTGAGTTTCCTGACCCCTACCTGCAAAAATGTATACTTAAAATTACCTAAAGTTTATCAAGAGGACTTAAAAAATTCCATTTTAATATTTTTGTTTATGAATAAATAACTCTTATTATATAAATGCATCAATTACTTAGTTTTTTCTTGCATAAGGAGATTTAAGGACCCTGATGAAGGCTCTAAACTTCCACCATTTAAGAAAATAAAGTCTGTTTTATTTATCATTAATTTGTTGGAAATTAATCTTTGGGAGATTAAGGATGAATTAATCTTTCAAAGTCCCTAGTGGGAGAAAGGTAAATGGTAAAATTTGGCAAATCCAATGAGTTTTTAAATTTATATAGCCACTCATCATAAGTTCCCATCTTGCATTCAAATATCTTACTATCATTATGACTGAAACACCTCTCCTAATAGAGGTAAATTTAAATAGGGTATTGTCTCATAATCAGAAACAAGTATTTGACACTTTTTTTTAAAACATGGGGGGGGGGGGGGGAATCAATCAGTTAAAAATAATGCTACTATTTCACAAATGTAGCCTGAAACTTTAAAATATAGTCATACCTCAATAAGGAAAATGACAATATAGAACTCCACAGTTAACAAAGGGCTGCATGAATCTTATTCTGTGCTTAACACAGAGCCAGTTACTAGTCCCTCATCAGCCAGGAAGTAAAAGATGTGAGATTAAAGCCAGATTGTATCTTTAAAGTTTGAGTTATTTAGATGAAACCACACTGCCTTCCTACAATTGATGTTCAGATAATGCTTTACAGTTTTTTAATAGACTTTATTTTTAGAGCAGTTTTAGGTTCAGCACAAAATAGGCAAGTTTCTGAGATTTCCCATATGCACCCCTGCCCCCACACATTTTGCCTCCCCCATGTTCTACAGAGTTGAAAGTACAAAAATAAGCACTTTTGCATTTTATCACAAAAACAAATATGAAATAAATATTACAATTCTCATTACAGGTTAGAAAAGTAAATCTCAGACTCAGGATCCTCTCACTCTAAACCTTGTGTTATTTTATAAAGATAACAGAAACTACTAGAAAAAAACAACATGATATAAATATCCTTTACCTCTCCCAACCAACACCAGCATTATCACTCCTACTACTACTGCAGTTACTCTAAACCCCTCCTACCATTCATAATTTTAAAAAGATACTAATCTTGCCCTGGCCAGTGTGTCTCAGTTGGTTAGTGTCATCCTGTGTGTGCAATGAAGGGTCTCGGGTTCTATTCCCAGACAGGGCACAAACCCAGGTTGCGGGTTTAATATCTCTCTCTCTCTCTCTCTCTCTCTCTCTCTCCCCCCCTCCCCCCCTTCTCTCCCTAAGCCTTGGGTGAGGATTAAAAAAAAAAAGATACTAACTTAAACCTAATAAAATAACTAATGTACAAGCCATAGCATGCTTAGATCTCAGAGTATAGATAACCAAAAGCCCTCCTGTCACACAGGGATTCCACAGGAACTGGCTAAGTCAATTGTGCTCAGGGCTCTGTTGCACTGTAAACTTCTCTGTCCTTCTGTCCTTTGACTCACCCCATGTCACCTAACTAATCTTATTTTGCCTCAAAGGCAAATTCATTAAAGAGTGTTCCTACTCCATACTCACATTTCTGATCTGTTGACCTTCATTCACTTCATTATCCACTACAACTAAGCTATCATTCTTTCACTCTAAAAACTATAGCTTACCAAATTTCAAATCACCTGGACTTCTCCCAGCCTCATCTTGCTTGACTTCTCTATAGCTGTGCTATTTAATAGGGTAGCCGCTAGCCACAGGTATAAATGTAAATCTAATTCAAATCAAATAAAGTTAAATTTTCAGTTCCTCAGTCACACTAGCCATTTTATAAGGGCACGATGGGAACATTTGGTTGATAGCTACTGTGTGGAACAATCCTATCTAATAAAGAGGGAACATGCTAATTGACCGTCACACCCTCACAAAGATGGTGGCACCCACAACCAATAAGGAGGGAATATGTTAATTGATTGCCACGCCCTCAAAGATGGCTGTGCCCATAGCCACAAGATGGTGGCGCCCAGTCCCCTCAGCCCCTCTAGGGCAGCAGGCGCGTGGCATGGCCGGGCCTTCCCCCAGGCGAGTCCGGCCGATCCGCGTGCCTGCCTCCAGAGGCCCCCAGTTCCCTCAGCCCCCTAGCCACCCAGGGCCAGCCTGAGGCACAGGCAAGCCTCAGATGGCAACTGCCCAGCCGACACCCAAGGCCCAGGCAAGCCTCGGATGGCAGCTAGCCAGCTGCCCAGGGCTGCCTGAGGCTCAGGTAACCAGGGCCGGCCGAGGCTTGTGCTGCCAGCAGTGGCAGCAGCAGAGGTGTGATGGGGGCATCACCTTCCTCTGACAGTCGGGTCACCTCCCGCCTCTGAGGGCTCCCGGACTGTGAGAGGGGGCGGGCCTGGCTGAGGAACAACCCCTCCAGTGCATGAATATTCATGCACCTGGCCTCTAGGACAGATTATAAAACACTATCATCATCCCTGTCTAAAACATAAATACTTACAAACTTGTCCCCATATTCCATCTCCCTTCCCCTGTACGTTCCATTGTAACACACTCGTCTGGTCCTCCTAATTCATTGACTGCTCCTACCAGTTCTATATGAGTCCCTACTCTTCAATCCAACCCTTTAATGCTGCCATTGTACTGGACTCCTCCCTCACCATCTGCTGGACTCACATCACATTTTTCATTGGATGCTATCTTCCACACCCATATGCTTCCATCACCATTCTTATATTGATGGCTTCCAAATCCTGCTACCTAGCTCAGTTTCTCCCTGAATTCCAGACTACTTATCAGTCCTTAAATGTATTTTCCACTTCTTAATGAACATTTTCCAAGATAAACAAAAAATACAGCATTTTCAAGGCCAATATTATCTTCCCCCTACATATTTTATTTTGTTTTGTTTTGAATACTGCTATTCTTTCTAAAAAACAGCTCAAATGACACGTACCCTTTGCCCTTAAACCTTCTTCACTGGCTTCATTATAAAGGACATACTCATTAACTTAATATCTAAGAACCCTCCAGCATATGGCCCCAGACTACCTATTTCCCATTATGCAATAAATATCTAATAGCATACCTATGATGCATCCCTCAGAGTGGTAGGTGCTAGAAATATAGAGTTAAACAGAATATGGTCATTGCTTTTAGTGAGTATAGTGTCTGGTGACAAAGTAAAAGCAAACAAGCCAAAACCTGTACAAATTACCAGCAATAAAGACAGACAGACAGACAGTGAATGATTCCTGGGGGAAGGATGTTGGACCCCAGGTTTGAAGAACTGGAGTAGTTAGCTGAGAAGTGCAGCTAACATTTCAAATAGAGGAACTAGCGTTGGATGACAAGCAATCCCTTATAAGGGGCACAAAAAGTTGTGAGAACTGCAGGAGGTGAAGCTAGCAATGTACACAGAAATGGAATTGTTGAAAGCAGTTTTACAATAAGTCAAAAAGTGTTTTCTTTTTCCTAAAACAACACATGGAGAGCTAGTAAAGTATCTATAATAATCTATAATAATAAAAGCATAATATGCTAATTAGACTGATTGTCTCCCTGACGAAGCTGGGGCTGTGAGGGAAGCCCGGTCCTGGGTGCCAGAGGGAAGCCGGTGCCGGCAGCCGGGGCGGAAAGGTCTACTCTTGCATGTATTTCGTGCATTGGGCCTCTAGTTTATAATAAGAAAATAACAATCAAATTTGCACTTTGGAAAACCCAACCAGCAGCAAGTTTGGAAGATGGACTGAAAGAGAAACAGTAGAGGCAAGAAAATGAGTTTAGGGGCTACAACAGTTATCCAAGTCAACTAAAGGCCTGCGTGAATAAAGGTAGAAGATAGGATAATGAAAAGGACATGAAGCAAAATATTTTTACAGAAATCAAAAAAGTGTCTGACTGACTGAAGAAAATGCATGAGGGAACATGTAGAAGATGACCATGGTGTTCTGCTGCATGACAAGCTGCAAAGTTTTATAATTTGATGGGAAAGATGAGGATTTAAAATGCAGGGTGAGCCAAAACCGGTTTGGCTCAGTGGATAGAGCGTCGGCCTGCAGACTCAAGGGTCCCAGGTTCAATTCCGGTCAAGGGCATGTACCTTGGTTGCGGGCACATCCCCAGTGGGGGGTGTGCAAGAGGCAGCTGATCGATGTTTCTCTCTCATCGATGTTTCTAACTCTCTGTCCCTCTCTCTTCCTCTCTGTGAAAAATCAATAAAATATATTAAAAAAAAAGAATAAAATGCAGGGTGAAAAGGCATTTTTAAGCACAAGAAAGATTAATTTGGTTTAGAGAATGTTCAGCTTGAGTTACTTATAATAAAGTCAAGCCTTACCCGATTTTGCTCAGTGGTTAGAACATCACCCTCGGACTGAAAGGTTTTGAGTTTGATTCTGGTCAAGGCCACATACCTCGGCTGATCAGGCCAAGTGCAGGAGGCAACCAATCCATGTGTCTCTCTCACATGAATGTCTATCTCTCTGTGTCTCTCCCCCTCCCTTCTACTCACTCTAAAATCAATGGGAAAAAATACCTTCAGGTGAAGACTAACAACAAAAAAGAAATTCAAATTTTATGCATGGCTCCTTGTTATCCCACCTTGTTGCCTCATACGTATCCATTAGGACTCACATTGGCTACCACTTCCTTGGGTAAGTCTTCCCTCCCCACACAAGATTAGGTGAGGAATGCTTCCTATAGGCTTACACACCACATAGGGTTTTCTACCCTAATAATTATCATGATGTAATATAAAAATATCAAAACATAGTATCACACTCACTAATCTAGAAGTTCATTAGTAGTGAAAAATCTTTTTTATTTTACTCATCACCTTTGCAAAGCTTTAATTCATAATTAAACTCAATATATCTTTGTTGAATGAACTAAGGAGCTAATTCCTGTCCAATCTTCCTTTACATCCTACCTTATAAAATAGTAATATGCAAATTGACCACACCTTCGCTACACCCAAGCCACGCCCACCAGCCAATCGGGACGAGTATGCAAATTACCCAACAAAGATGGAAGTTAATTTGCATACGCCGAGGGAGGGAGGAGTGAAGACTGAAGACCACTTAGAAGGAAGAGGGAAGAAAAGCGGAAAGCAAGGTGGCTGGCAGAGGGAAAGCCCGGGCGGGGCGGAGTGGGACGGAGTGGGGCGGGCAGCAACGGCCCATGGGTGCAGGCGCGTCAGCCGCAATGGCGGCCGCAGCGGCCGCTTGCAGGATTCTTCCTGCAAATGGGCTACTAGTATTAAATAAATAAGTCACTATCTGTCAAATAATAAAGCCCCCCCAATCTCCCAACATCAAAAACTTTGAGAAGTCATTTTCTCTATTCTCCTTTTGATAACTGCTCAGTTAATGTTTACTGTTACGTAACAAGAAATGAAAAAATTAAATTCTCATGAGAGTAAGAATGAAAAAGTATTTTTCACATTATAAATATGTACACTATCATATTTCATAGGCCTTAGAATGAGATTCAAAAGAATAAAGAATTGTGCAGGGGAACAAAGATAAAACTAACAAAACAATTAGTCATAATTAGTACACATTAACAGAATTTAATAAATTAACTTGGCCATATTGAAAGTATCCTTATTATTACCAAAGAGAAAAACATCTAGATCCTCCCTTAGAAGAGGATCAGACAAAATATAAACTTTGCTTTAACATTTTTATAATATCTATAGTCAAATCACAGTAGCCTAGGGGATAAAATGAGTCTACATTAAAGACGTACTTTATAAAAACTGATACGATAGCCATCCAAAAAGAGTTACCAGAGCAATATTACACTTACAATATTACACGCAAAAAATGTCAAGAAACACAGTTAAGGTTGAGGCTCTGCTTAATTTCATTCCCTAGGGTAAATGTATTAGTGCATCTGTACAAGAAGGTTGATAATTCAATATTCTCTGTGTACTTTCTGACATTTCTGGTCTTCATTTTTCAAATTTATGCACCAAATAAAGAATGTGTCTAGCAACTAGGATAGCTTCCTGCCTAAAGCTAAGTATTTACATGTGTCCTTATAAAGCTATCAGAAAGAAGTTCTTGCTGATATATACAAAATTGTATGGCAGTAGAAATCTTTTATGGAGCAAACAATATTTTCTGAATATACCTAAAACACATAACTTTTGACTAAAAGGAGACAACTAACCTTGAACAAGGTCTTTATTCTACTTACATTTAAAGCTTATAATTTTAAAACAATGTATTGAGGAAGTTATCATATTTACCACCACTCATATAAGCTATATACCTAAAAATTACTATAAAAGCAAATTTATACTATCTGGGATACATCCAAAATAAGTACCTGAAAGTTTCCTACTATTTTTCCCATGAAGAGTAAAAATTCTAACTGAGCTTAGAATATCAAGTTGACGGGGTGAGGGGTCATTTGGTAACACAGACATCTGTCAACTATAACACTTACTTTAAATGATCCATATTTAAATGACCCCCATTGTGAATATCTTATTCACAGCTGTAATCCTAGCCTGTAACCAAGTCTGAGATATAATACCCTCTCAGTAAATGTTTGGTGAGCCTTAGAACAGCTTAGGAAATTTACAAAGTTTTTCATTAAGTTACTGTTAACTTATGAAAAAGTGCCTACCATTTGCAGTTACCTTTTATCCTACAAGTTTATAAAAATGTGCAGTTTTTTTTCAAGATTTATTTAGGACCAAATACAACAAAAATGTAGATTGTGCGGCATGTGGCCTAACACATAGTAAATGTTCATGTTCATCAAGGTGGTTGTAGTATAATTATTATTATTTCTTCGATGTAAGAAACCAGTCCTATGAATTCAAGTCAGAGTGAATACCTAAAATGTGAAGACAACAACAACTCCCCACCCCCAGCAAAAAAAAGAGAGAGAGAGAAAGTGTAATGGGTACTTGCTAAGCAGAGATAAAAACACAAAACACCAGAAAAATGACGAATGGATGGCTAGATAATTAGTGATACTACTAGGCTGAAATAAATGAAATTGGCAATATTTGATATATTTAACCTATGAAAATGATAATTTTATATGGTTCAACCTGATCTAAAATGAAGTAGCTTTAATCAGAGCAGCAAGCAGCCCTAGCTGGTTTTGCTCAGTGGATCGAGTGGCAGCCTATGGTATGAAGGGTCCCAGGTTCAATTTCAGTCAAGGGCACATGCCCAGGTTGCAGGCTCAGTGCTCAATAGAGGGTATACAGGAGGCAGCCGATCAATGTTTCTCTCTCATTGATGTTTCTATCTCTCTCTCCCTCTCCCTTACTCTCTGAAATCAATAAAAATGTATTTTTTTTAAAGAATACATTAGTCAACACTCAAATTTTATTTAAAAAAAAACAGCAAGTAAAGTTAGACTTTCTTTTAAAATTTTCAGATATAATTTCAATCTTATGTGCTGAAATCATATGATTTCTTGAGAAATACATTAATCTTAAAATTCTGACTACATACATTTTGTTCAAGCATTCATTCAGTCATTCAAAAATATTTTTTTTAGTTCTTAGGCCAGGAATCATTCTAGGTGCTGAATAGTGAATAAAGCAAACAAAAAAATCCCTCTTCAAATTTACTCTTGAGAGACAGAGGCAATACATTCATAAACACACATATAATACATAATAAATTATGTACCCTGTAAGCTAATAAATACAAAAGAGAAACAATAAAAGCAGCATTGGGAGGGTCAGGGTTGGGTGTGGGATAAATATAATTGTTTAGAAATCCTCTTTGGAGGATGGCATTTGTGCAAATATCTAAAGGAGGTAAAGAAGAAAGTGGTAGCCCAGCAGGCGTGGCTCAATGGTTAAGTGTCGACCTATGAACCAGGAGGTCATGGTTCAATTCCCGGTCAGGGCACATGCCTGGGTTGCGGGCTCGGTCCCCAGTAGGGGGTATGCAGGCGGCAGCCATTCAATGATTCTCTCTCATCATTGATGTTTCTCTCTCTCTCTCCCTCTCCCTTCCTCTCTGAAACCAATAATATATATATTTTTATATATTTTATATATATTTAAAAAAGAAGAAGAAGAAAGTGGCAACAACAAGCAAAGACTCTAAAGCAGAGCATACCTGCAGTGGTTCCCGAAATAATAAAAGTCACTTACTTTCTTGTAAAATTCTGATGCTTTCTCTTCAGAGTCTTCTACTTTCATTTGATCTATGCAAATATCTAAAATTCCAAAGATAAGAAATTTTAAATTGCAGTGCTTCTCAAATTCATTATGACTTTAAAAGTTTAGAAAGACATAAAAAAGCATCAGAAAGATTTAGAACAGTGCCAGTAATGAAATAAGAAAAGTAGAGAAACATATTATAATGTTGGAATGAAGAAGAATTTTCTAAGCATAGTAACAAGGCCATAAAACATAAAGGGAAAGACAAACCCTACCACAATTTTAAACTATTAGGCAAAAGGAGGAGGAAGTTCTACTGTAACATACAATACTAAAAGGTTTCTATCATCAGTCCATAAATACTTTGAAGGAAGAAGAGATGATA
The DNA here is from genome assembly GCF_951640355.1 of Cnephaeus nilssonii. NCBI lineage: Eukaryota > Metazoa > Chordata > Mammalia > Chiroptera > Vespertilionidae > Cnephaeus > Cnephaeus nilssonii. The sequence goes on along the minus strand of NC_137079.1, from coordinate 74,212,441 downwards.
TCCAATACAAGATAGGAAAATGGGCCATAGTAATGAACAGAAAGTGAAGAATAACAAAACCAAATATTGCTAAAACAAATAAATAAATATTTTATTTTCCCTAACTATATGAAAATATAAAATTTTTAATAAGAAATAACAAAGATTAAATAATCCATAATGCCAAACTTGGAGGTGGCACAGAGAAACCAAATTATTATATTGCCAACATAATAAAAGTATAAATAAGAAACTTCACAGTATAAGCAATTCTATTTCTAGAATTTTGTCTTTAAGAAGGAATAATGATTAAAATAGTTAACATTAGGCTCTGACTGCTGTGGCTCAGTTGAATGAAGCATCCTCCCATGCACCCACAGGTTATTGGTTCAATTTCTGCTCAGGGCACATGCCCAGGTTGTGCGTTCAATCCCTAGTGGGGGCACATACAGGAGGCAACTGATGGATCAATTGATCTTTCTCTCATATCTTGGTTTCTCTACCTATCTATCTATCTTTCTCAGATCACCAAAACATCCTCATGTTTTCCAAAAAATATGTATATATAGGGTGTCCCAAAAAATTGTATGCACACTTTAACAGCTGATAGCTAACATTGCCTTTATAATTATTCAAAGTGTGTGCATGGATTTCCCATGATGTATTTTATCCTTTATTTTTTAATGAAAATAATACATGAACATCACTTTCAAAAACATTACAGAGGGGCTTCTAATGAAAAGGAATAGTGAACCAATTCAACTGCAATGAAAAGTGAACCCCACTTCCTAAATGGGACCTCTTTTAGCCCTTTCTGTTTTAGATTATTTTGGTGATTAGTTTCTAACTCTAAATAAAATGTTTATACTATTATTTCTTAACATATCTATTTAAGACATTATAGATAACTTCCTGCTATAAAAGAAGGAAACTATTATCCCTATCTAATCCCAATATTGGTAATTTTACTTTCTAAATTGCTTGGCTCCGTAGTACTAAATAAAAACTTAAACTTCTGATTCCTGTTACACAGTGTCTCTTAATTTTCACTATAATACATGAAGTTATCTGTGCCCCATACTTTCTAATATCTGTCTCCCAAACTGTCCAACCTTATATCTTCTCTCATCTGTTCATATCCACACTGTCTGTATTTGTGTCGTTCAGTCCCTATAAACTTACTAGAGGCCCGGTGCACGAAATTCGTTCACGGGGGTGAAGGGGTGTCCCTCAGCCCAGCTGTCACCCTCTCCAATCTGGGACCCCTCGAGGGATGTCCAACTGCCCGTTTAGGCCCAATCCCACTGGACTGCTGGCTCCCAACTGCTCGTCTGCCTGCCTTCCTGATTGTCCCTAACTGATTCTGCCTGCCAGCCTGATCACCCCCTAACCACTCCCATGACAGCCTGATTGATGTCTAACTGCTCCCCTGCCAGCCTGTTTGCCCCCAACTTCCCTCCTCTGCCGGCCTGGTCACCCCTAACTGCCCTCCTCTGCAGGGTTGATCGCCTCCAACTGCCCTCCCTTGCAGGCCTGGTCCCTCTCAACTGCCCTCCCCTGCTGGCCATCTTGTGGTGGCCATCTTGTGTCCACATGGGGGCAGGATCTTTGACCACATAGGGGCAGCTATCTTGATCTTGTGTGCTGGAGTGATGGTCACTCTGCATATTTCTCTTTTACTACATAGGATAGAGACCTGGTGCACGGGTGGGGACCAGCTGGTTTGCCCTGTAGGGTGTCCTGAATCAGGGTGGGGTTCCCTTGGGGTGTAAGAGGCCTGGGTGAGGGGCCTGTGGTGGTTTGCAGGCCAGCCACGCCCCTGACGACGCAAGCTGAGGCCCTGGTATCCGGAATTTATTTACCTTCTACAATTGAAACTTTGTAGCCTGGAGCGGAACCAAGCCTCCTGCTCGCTACGTGGCCGGCAGCCATTTCTCTTGGGATTGATGTATCTTCTATAATTGAAACTTTGTATCCTTTAGTGGAGGCCTGGGCCCGCCAGAGTGTGTGGAAAGCTTGGCTTCCTCTGTTGCCGGGGAAACCCAAGCCTCCCTTCTGGTAACCATCTTGGTTGGGGTTAATTTGCATACTTGTCCTGATTGGCTGGTGGGTGTGGCTTGGTTAGTGGGCGTGGCTTGTGTAGCAGAGTGATGGTTAATTTGCATATTACTCTTTTATTAGAGAGGATTCTAAACATTTAATATCAATAAATAAAATAATTTCATTATAACTATATAAATGTTTCACTTATATAGCCAAACTGTGTTCAAATATATATTTCCTTTCTATGTCCTATATTCAGCAAGTGCTAAATGTCAAAAACACTCATTAACTAAAGAAAAAAATATGCTCCTCATGTCCAGGAATAAATGTTCTTTTCAGATACTATCTGAAAATCATTCCACATTTTGAAATTTTATTTGAAAGCTTGAATTTTATCATTGGTAACAAATGTTATCACTCATTTTCCTTAAAGTATAGACACACTTCATTTCATTTCTAAGAAAGTGTGTGCTACTCTAGCCCATTTGGCTCAGTGGATAGAGCGGCGGGCCACAGACTGAAGGGTCCAAGGTTCTATTACAGACAACACAGTAAAAAAGACAAATAATGTCTTAATATTATTATGAAAATAGATTTAACTATTAGAACCCCTAGGAAGGATATCAAGGGCCTCAGTAGTCTACAGGACCCATTATGAGAACAAATACTCTAGAGCTAATCCAGAGGATTAAGAGACAATAAGATATTTCCATTTAAATAATAGAGGGATACTCACCAACAAATTGACTTAAATCTAAATCTAGTCTTTTTCGGTATGTGAAGTCTGGATCCATCCCATCTCTATGTAATACAATCTGAGATACACACTCATCAATTAATTTGAAGTACTGTTGCCTAAATCAAGAAAAAGAGTGTATATTGAATTCATTAGTGTAATTTTAAATTAAAAAATATTTTGGTAAGTTTGATTTCAACTTTAATCATTTACTTTGTATAGTTTCAATAGATAACGTAACAGATTTAACATGGGAGTGTCAGTAAATACAATTACCCTATCACTTTCCTCCTAATGATTTTGAGACACTGTATTTTTATTACGTTTTTGCAAATATAGTGTGCTTTAAAGATGATTTTCTTATATAAGTCAGAATCTTGACATAGTAGGCAGTAAAAGAGAGACTATTAAGATAACCTGAGATATGTGCTCAAAAGAAGTCCTCAATAAAGATCATCAACCAACCACTCTACCATACTGAAATAGCTAGCATTGGTTTGTTTTATTAACATAAATAAAACAAAACAAATTTCTAAAATTTTCTCTCGAAAGTTCTTCAAAGCATACATTTTAGAATGTATATGGAACCAAATTAAAAACTGATACTATAAATTATATACAATATCAAACAAACAATTCTTACTCAAAAGAAGCTAGAAAAATTTAGTATAACAATTTTGTCCAAAAAATTAACTAAAATGCCCAAAAAGGTTCATGTTTTATTACAGTTCAGTCCACTTAATGTGTGTAATAAGCTAAAGAACATCCCTTCAAACTCAAGCCAACACATATGAAAGAAACAGATAGAATATTTTATATAAACAAAACAAACTAAAGTGATAGGGTGGGCAATATTCTAATAAGGTACAGTCAGTCCTCCATCCCCAGCTACTCTCCACCCCCATAACTAATTTCTTCCCTCAATGACTTTTTGCATACATTTCCTCTCCAAACTTCCTTTACCATCTATGTGATGGCCTCTCTAGCCACTCAGGCTTTCCTTCCCTGTAAACTGCCCTTAACCAACGTACCCTACACATAATAAACTATCCATTACATGCCATAATATTTTTTTAAAAATTAAGTACTTGAGGGAGGAACCAAGATGGCGGCAAAGTTAAACAACTAAACTGCCGCCTCGCACAACAATTTCAAATGTACAACTAAAAGACAAAACGTCTACCACCCAGAACCACGGGAAAGCTGGCTGAGTGGAAGATTTACAACTAAGAAGAGAAAGGAGCACAAACGCTGAAAAGCTGAGGTACGGAGGCGCGAATCGGGCCGGTGGCGGGCGCCTGGGCGCGAGGCTTTTCTTCAACCCGCAGGGAGACAAGCTCCTGATCACTCTGAAATCCAGTTTCTGGGGACACGCGGGGGACCCAGACGCCTATGGGGAGAAGCTGGACTCTCAGCCATCGGGTCAGAAAGTGAGAGTGACTTTTTTGGCAGAGGTGCACCCAGCAATCATTGTTTACTGGGCTGGAGTGCGGGACACAGGGACTTGGAAACGCGGAAAGGGAGAGATGGCTGACGGCAGCCATCACTGTTTGCCACGCCCTACACTAGTGACACCCTGAGACCCCGCCCCGCCCTGAGACCCCGCCCCGCACATTCTACAAACCCGCCCAGGCTCCACACAGCAGCGTTTGCATATAAATGGCCTGTTCTGTGGAAGCTTAACCAAATTAACTGCAGCTCCAGTCAGACTGCTCCAAAATCGCCCAAGCAAAGAGGAGAAAACTGTAGCTCTTGCTGTAGCTCCTGCTGGGGGGCCTCAGACAGTAGCTGACCTGCACCCCATTGGAGATCTAGAACTAGTGTATCTAGTGGTCAGTGTGAGACGACACCAGATTTCAACCACTCTCATAAGGGACACATTCAAGAGGCAGACTTAGTGAGCACCAAAGCCCTACTGGAACAAGTCCTGCCCCATAAACGTGTCTGCAGCACAGCAATTCTTCCATTACAGACACAGCGGATCCGCATAGCCAATTGGCCTGGAGGTCAATTCCTCCCAGTGACACCAACAACAATCAAGACTTAACTACAACAAGGCTGTACACACAGTCCACAAAGGGGTACACCAAGAGTGTCCACCTCAGGTAACTGGGAGGCTGACCCATTGAACCAATAGGATACCTAGTACACAAAGCTACCCAACCAACTCAGGGCAGCAGCGAAAATGAGGAGGCAAGGAACAGATCCCAAACGAATGAAATGGAGGAGAACAAACGAATGGACATAGAGTTCAAAACCACGGTTATAAGGTTTTTCAAGAATTTCATGGAAAAGGCTGATAAATTTAATGAGACCCTCGAGGATATGAAAAAGGACCAACTAGAAATTAAACATACACTGACTGAAATAAAAAATATTATACAGAAACCCAACAGCAGACTAGAGGAACGCAAGAACCAACTCAAAGATTTGGAATACAAAAAGGCAAAAGGACACTCCTCCAGAGAAGCAAGAAGAGAAGAGAATTCAGAAAGTTGAAGATAGTGTAAGAAGCCTCTGGGACAACTTCAAGCGTACCAACATCAGAATTATGGGGGTGCCAGAAGAAGAGAGAGAGCAAGATGCTGAAAACGTATTTGAAGAAATAATGACCGAAAACTTCCCCCACCTGGTGAAAGACATAGACTTACAAGGCCAGGAAGCACACAGAACCCCAAACAAAAGGAATCCAAAGAGGACCACACCAAGACACATCATAATTAAAATGCCAAGAGCAAAAGACAAAGATAGAATCTTACAAGCAGCAAGAAAAAAACAGTTAGTTACCTACAAGGGAGCACCCATATGATTATCAGCTGATTTCTCAACAGAAACTATGCAGGCCATACGGGAATGGCAAGAAATATTCAAAGTGATGAATAGCAAGAACCTACAACCAAGACTACTCTACCCAGCAAAGTTATCATTCAGAATTGAAGGGCAGATAAAGAGCTTCACAGATAAGAAAAAGCTAAAGGAGTTCATCACCACCAAACCAGTATTATATGAAATGCTGAAAGGTATTCTTTAAAAAGAGGAAAAAAGTAAAGATAAAAATTATGAACAACAAATACATATCTATCAGCAAGTGAATCTAAAAGTCAAGTGAATCACAAATCTGAGGAACAAAATAAACTGGTGAACATAATAGAATCAGAGGCATAGAATGGGAGTGGATTGATAATTCTCAGGGGGAAAGGGGTGTCTGTGTGGGGGGTACGGGAAGAGACTGGACAAAAATCATACACCTATGGATAAGGACAGCGGGGGGGAGGTAAGGGTAGAGGGGGGGTGGGAACCGGGTGGTGGGGAGATATGGGGGGAAAAAAGGAGAAACAATTGTAATAATCTGAACAATAAAGATTTATTAAATTTAAAAAAATTAAGTACTTGAGTTATGGCTGGGAAAGAATTCAGAGCCAAGGCTCTAACTACAAGGGAACATTTATTTGGTAAAATCACAGAGGTAAAGGAAGGGCCCTTAGAGCTTGGGAGGGAGGAAGGTAATGGTAACATGACTGGCAGTGGGAGAAGGCCCAGGTGTGCTCTGTGAGGGAGAGTACCAGCAATAAGATTTACTACAGCTTAACATTAGCAAAAAGACTATTGCTCATTAATTGTCAAAATAAAAATGTTCAAGACACTATTTCTGGATACAAATCAAAGAAAGAAGGTATTATCAACGTCTTTCAAAAAATCTCTCACTCTCTAATATTTTAGCCATAATCACATATTTGTATCTATCACATTTGAAGATTTAGATGATGCACTTCCATTCCTTTTTACTCATTCAATGCTATCCTAATACTGTTTCAATAATAAAAAATATTTTAATTAACACCACGAGCTACTTATGTCATTTAAAGAAAAATCATTTCGGTAACTATTTTCCCTCCTCCACACGCCCAACCATGAGCTCGTTTATGATATAGCTGAAATTTTGGGCAAAAACTCTTTCAGCAAGGCAATACTAGCAAAGAATAATGTATATCTGATTTCCAGAAATGTAATTGAGAAAATAATCTCTATAAGTGATATCAGTAAGTTAGTGTATGTCAGAGGAATATGGGAAAATCTTAAGAGACTAACACAATTGTCATTATATACTGATAAAAAGCCCTATTAGAAGATATTTTAAAATCATATTCACTTTCTCTGTAATATTTTTACAGAATATCAGAAATTATCTCCTATGCACACTCAACTAGCATAGTATTCTGCACATGGAAAGCCACTAATTTTTGTTGCTGAACTGAATTTGATCTCCTCCTCCACCTTCCAATTATCTTACTGAATTTGATTTTTCTTGGTTGGCAAGGACTTCCTTGGTATACCGTCTCCAATCAAGATCCCTTACAATCAAATTTCCTTATGTTCTAAATGTGAAAGTGAAGAAATATTCTAAATTTCTTATCTACTATCTAGTGTTCCAGTGCACGGATTTGTGCACATTGAAAGAAAATTAATTAGAAGAAATATTTTAATATCGCAATTCGCCCTTTCTCTATAATAAAAGTGTCAACCAAATTCATGATTGACAATGACAGATCGAAACAAACGCATGTGATTGGCGCCAGCGAGAGCTTTATATGTATCGAAAATGTGCGAGCCAACTTTGCCTTTTATATATATAGAATAAACTTGCTTAATTAGACCTGCTTTCTGATTTAGCTAAACTTTTTCCAGCCCAGTGAAGCACCCCAACTTCTCTTTCAGGTAATTGTCAGCAACACAGCAGTAAATATTAACACAAAGCAGATTATTATTGTAGATCACACAGGGAGAACAAACGATAAAATATTTAACTGTAGCAGTGTTTGACTATATTCTGCGCAGTGAGAAAAGCTGAAGTCATTTTCAAGGTCCACCATTTTTTACTTCTTTTCAGTTGGGTCAAATTTCTAAAGTTTCTAAATCTCCATTTTCTGGCTAATGAAAATAAAATAGGATTCCATGGAGTCTCTCTATCTACCTACTCCAGGACTTCTGTGAGGATCAAATGTTGAAAATGCTTCACAGACATTTGGTTAAACTGTAAAATGTTTGCACCTGGCTACAAAGCAAGTCAGATTCCTGGGCTGAAGAAACTCCAAGAAGGCTAGTTGCTAGGTAGAGGAAACCAGGTGTTGCTAAGTGATGTCATTATCTGGTGCCCACAGCAACCATTTCTGGGCTGGACTGGGCTAGGCTGTGGGTCTCATTTTGCACCATGGGGTCTTGGCAGCATTTGCTTCAGTTTGGTAGGGTTTTGCTCTAGGGTGGTGGCGGAGCCTGTGTCCCACTTGGGGGAAGCTGAGTGTTGGTTTGTCAGCGCCAAGTCCATGGTACTGTTTATTTTTAAATGACCAGTGCGTGCCATGGCAGCTCCTGAGTTGAGTGTCTGCCCACTGGTGGTCAGTGCACATCATAGCTACCATTCGGACGGACACTTAGCCTTTTATATATAGATTCTTTTAAATGAGATTATTTTGTATTCTGAAATCCATTTATTCAGCACCTAATATATTTATTAAAAAACTAAATGAATTGTTTATTTCAATTAAACTATTTCATAAAAATAGTTTATAATGTTCAATAAACAAAATATGTTCAGATAATGGAAGACTTCTGAAAGGTAAAATCTAGGTCCATCTGAGATAGTGATACGAAAAAGAAGGTAAGACCAACAAGATTCATAGAATTGTATACCAAAAAGAGTTAATTTTACTGTATGTAAATAAAAAAATGAATGTATGACAAAAATTCTATGTGAATGGACATAATTCTAACTTAATCTTGTTATAAATGCATAACCTCTTTATAAGAACAAAAATAATATACCCAGAGGACAGGGCCTAAATGAGAAATTTCTAGCAAATCCTTCAAGAGTCAGAGTATTTGAGAATGCAATTTCAGCAAAGCTATAATTGGTGGCAACATAAATGGTTTTATATTCAAAGATCTCAACTTGCCTCATAAAATAGTAATAAAAGCAAAAAGAGGATATTGAGAACGTTTACTGAGCATACACCAGGTGCCAGGTATTTGGCTAGGAATTTTACCCATGTTACTGTATTTCATTTTCATAGCAACCCAGGCAAATTAGGTGCTAATGTCCACATATAGTTACATATAGGTATGGTATAAACAGGATAAACAATGTGTTAATAAGGTCAAGATGGTTAGGACAAATGATTAAAAGTCATTTGTCTTGCTTTTCTAATACATGAGCAATGTTAAGCAAACTTATAGTATTAAGGCACTGTCTACCTACTTAATAAAAGCAAAATTTAAGTGCTCTTCATGTAACTTATAAAAAGAAACTCATCAACATTTCTGCCGCCTAAACACTAACCAGAAAATATTATCCATCACATGATAAATTAGTAATTTGTTGCTAGTTTGCATTTTTATTCAGAAGAAAAGCTATAAACAAGACTCCACTGGAACTTAAAAAAAATAATAGTAATATCATTTTACCATTATCTATCTAAATATATGCCCAGAGGAAACATCACATTCCATGAATGAGTATTATGATAAAAAAAAAAAAAAGCCTTAAAATTATTTGCTTGCCCAAACCAAACATCGGGTGAATTTCACAATTAATAGAATTTTATCGGTAAAATAAAACATCAGAATATAGCTTCCTCTTACCTTATAAAACAATCATTGCGAATGAGTAAAAGATGCTGAAGAATAGAAATAAAATATTTCTCTGCTCTAGTTTCCTTAACTGTGCTCCACACCATGTTGTAAACATCATATGCTTCAGTAAATTGATTAAGGAATATGTGGATTTATTTATCCTTTACACTGAACTGAAATAATATGACAGTCTCTGCTCTGTAAGACTTCTAAAGATTATTGTGTATCTCACCCTAAAATAGGCATCATGCATACCAACATGTAATCAAACACGGTTAGAACTGAGAGTAGAGGGAATTGTGTGTAAATGACAACCCAACACTTCTTGGCTTCTCCTCTACAATTCAACCAATCTCCCTCTCTAGAGCCAAGATGCTGCTGGAAGACAGGCAGCTGGCTGTGATTACAGTATTGGGTCTGGGAGAAGCCCCAGTGAAGGACAGGAACCTGGCAGATCTCTGAGACAACAAAACATGTGCAGATCCACAGAGTTCACAAGGGCCCATATGAGTATGTACCCAGGATGTTGGGCAAGAGCTAACCAGCAGGCTATGATCCCCTAATTCCTACTGCTGGAAGCATCAGAGGAGGGGAGTACCAAATATAAAAAGAAGAACCAACAGATTACACACAAAAACATAAGACACTAGTCTAACAGAAGTCACTTGTATATTGTAACATCCAATTACTTGTGTGTACTCATAAAAAATCACACATTAAGTAAAATATAAAAGTTTATATAATTATCCTCATTCACAAAGGCTTGAATTTATATTGTTTATTTAGAAGTTTACTATTTTATGGGATAAAGGTTGGTTTGTTAGGGTTTAGTAGTAATTTTACATATCTGAGTAGATTTTAGAACAAAAGGATATTCAAATTCAGCTTTAATATCTTGCAGACGATGAGAGAATTCAATCAAGTCTTCTTCCTTATGCTCATCAAAAACTTTAAGTTGTATATCCAGGCCATCATTCTTAATGCATTTTAAATTCTAGAGATATCAAATAGAAACTATGATAAACTTTTCATCCATAATGCAAAAATTAAATAAAAACATAAACAATAACCACGCAATTTGATTTATAACATTCAAACATTTAAAGTGTTACTCAAAAATCTTATCATCTAGCTTTAAAAAATAAATTTTAACATTCAAGCCTTTTTTCCCCCACAAATAAATTATTCTTGAAGGTAATTTACCTACATTTCCCCCTACTCAAGTACTCCTCTAATTTAAATATTAATAAGGAGACTGCAGAGCACTTACTGGCAGTATTTCTTTCAATCCACAACGCATAAATTCATTTCTGATGTGAAGCCGGAAGTCCAGATCATCAGGAGATGTAATAAGGGCATTGATGAGTTGCATACATGCTACCTGCAATATATTATACAGCCACAGTTAGACTTGTATTCCAACATTTAAAAAAAAGAGTAACAGAACCAAAACATCAAGGTTTTGTTCCAAATATTATCAAATATGTTCTTTCAGAAGAGAATCTATTAAAGCAATAATGCTTGTGTAAAATACTTTAGTCAATTATCCTATACTAGAGGCCCAGTGCATGATTGAATCATGCACGTGTAGGGTCCCCTACATGCTTTCACTTTTCGTGGTGGAGCTGGGTGCCTGTCCGCTGGTGCACCAGGCCTTTCAGAAGCCTCCGCCGAGCCTGGTGCACCAGCGGACAGGCACCCAGCTCCCACGCTTTTGATGGTCCGAGACCGCTGAGGGGGGCTACCCTGCTGTTGAGAGGCGCAGGGGGCGGGACTGTGCCTCTCAACAGCCGCTGAGGGGGGCTGCCGTGGACACCTGGCTACCCTGCCGATGAGAGGCGCAGCTGGGTGTCCACAGCAGGCCCCCTCAGCGGCCGCAGATCTGGCCGTTGAGAGGCGCAGGGGGCGGGAGTCCCACCCCCTGCGCCTCTCAACAGCAGGGTAGCCCCCCTCAGTGGCAGCGGATCCATGCCTCTCAATGGCCTGATAGGCCACCCTGAGTCCCGCCCCCCAGCCTCCCGCCGCCCAATCGTGGGCGTAGCGGAGTGATGGTAATTTACATGTTACTCTATTATTAGATAGGATAATAGAGGGCTAATATGCAAATCGACCAAATGGTGGAACAACCAGTCTCTATGACGTGCACTGACCACCAAGGAGCAGTCGCTCAACGCAGGAGCTGGGAGCAGGGCTCGTGAGTGCAGCGGCAGTGTTGGGAGCCTCTCCCACCTGCGCAGCAGCACTAAGGATGTCAGCACTAAGGATGTCCCGGGGGAGCGGACCTAAGCCATCAGTCAGACGTCCCCTAAGGGCTCCCGGACTGCAAGAGGGCGCAGGATAGAATTGTACACCAAAAAGAGTACGAATTTCGTGCACCAGGCCTCTAGTAAATTATATAAGAATTATAGTTTCAGTGGAGTTTCTTGTTTTTCAGGTAGTAAGAGGTCCTTGTGGGAGAGCAGAGGTGGGGAAACATTAGGCATTGGCACTATTCCATAGAAAACTTTACTCTAAACAAAGTTAATGTCTTGTCCAAAAATGTCACTTCATACACATATAACACAAACTGAACACATCCTAGTTGAAAAACTATAAATCTCAAATAAATGGCTAACACATAAAATAGGATAATAAGATAATTTTCCATCATCAAGGGAGATCCTAAGTCCCAAAGACTTCAAAGTCAGTAAGTGTCCTGCATCTGGTTGATGGGGTTGTTACAATCAAAAATATATTAGGAACACCACACAATTAATTACTAAAAGTTAATTTACCAGGCAATGGTTCTTATCCTTTGGCAAAAATTCAAAATTACTGTTACAACAAAAGCATAAAGAAATAATATAACTAATATTATTTATTGTTTAGTGTATACTTAAATGATAAAAAATAAAATTTCACTACATGTTTAACATTCCAACTTTCAACCTCTCCATTTTTTTAAAACCTAGCCTGAAATATATAGTTCATCATCTAAAATCCATATAATGGAAGCAAGAGAGATTATCTCTAGAGAAGCAAAAGTATGCTTTGCAGTTATTTTTTCTTAGTCTACATTCTACCAAAGTCTAGCAAGAATGACAGGCCTACTGATCAATGTTTAACCTCATGCTGTTCCCTAAATTGTCCTTTCTCTATCCCTTAAGGCAAGGTTTATATGAATTTAAAATGCCATTTTTGGATTAAGACACCAATGGGGGGTCTCAGTCCCTGCTGGTTGAAATATATAGTAATTGTCGTATTTTATATCTAACTGTTAAAATCTGACCAGTATCCTTCTACTGTCAAAACTTAAGACTGTTTAATGTAGGAGTGGATAATGTGCCAGAAGAGAGTAAAAAAAGGAAAATATATATTTTTTTTTAAAGAAAAAACTTTAAAAAGAGTCAATCTTTCTACTAGATGGTCACTGAACTGTAACCAGTTCATGTAAAAAGGTCAACTTTAAAATGCTTTCTTTCCACTTCCTTGACAGTCATTACCTGGTACCCACAATGCTTTTCTTGGCAATACTGTATAAATTTAAAAGATCACAAAGAGCATATAAATAACATTTCTGAACATTCAAAGAAATTGAATCAGTGTTAGTCAACAAGTTTCTGGAAAAGATGAAAATTAATGGCCACTCAAACAAAGCCACAAAAATAAATAACAAAAATTAGCAGCAAATTTCATCTAAGTGGAAATTAAATATGTGTAGAGAAATAATAGCATGAAATTTAGGAGAAAGAAGAGAAAAGGATAATAGAAAGTACTTCTAGGAAACATTCTAAAAGGCAATTCACCATAAAAGGAAAAATAGGAAATTGATTTAAATTAAAATGATGAATTCAGTTCTATAAAATTCCCTTTTCTCAATTCAAAAAATTTGCCATCATGACCTACAACCACTTTGATTAATTATATTATTTATAAGAATTATGCAAACATGTCTATAAATATATAAACAAAATATATTATTTCCTTATAGATATAAGAAATTCTATAATCAAGCTAAAGACTAAGGAGTTCCTTCTTTATTTTTTCATTTTCTTTTTTCTTTATTGATTAAGGTATTACATATGTGTCCTTATCCCCAGATTGCCCCCACCCCCACGCTCATGCCATCACCCCCCTGTTGTCTATGTCCATGGGTTATGCTTATATGCATGCATACAAGTCCTTTGGTTGATCTCTCCCCCTTAACACCACCCTCCCCTACCTTCCCTCTGAGGCTTGACGGTCTCATCGATGCTTCTCTATCTCTAGATCTTGTTTTTGTTCATCAGTTTATGTTGTTCATTATATTCCACAAATGAGTGAGATCATGTGATATTTATCGTTCTCTGACTGACTTATTTCACTTAGCATAATGCTCTCCAGGTCCATCCATGCTGTTGCAAATGGGTAGGAGTTCCTTCCTTTTTACAGCAGCATAGTATTCCATTGTTTAGATGTACCACTGTTTTTTAATCCACTTATCTACTGATGGGCACTTAGGCTGTTTCCAAATCTTAGCTATAGTAAATTGTGCTGCTATGAACATAGGGGTGCATATATCCTTTCTGATTGGTGTTTCTAGTTTCTTGGGATATATTCCTAGAAGTGGGATCACTGGGTCAAATGGAAGTTCCACTTTTAATTTATGAGGAAACTCCATACTGTTCTCCACAGTGGCTGCACCAGTCTGCATTCCCACCAGCAGTGCAACGAGGGTTCCTTTTTCTCTGCATCCTCACCAGCACTTGTCGTTTGTTGATTTGTTGATGATAGCCATTCTGAACAGGTGTGATGGTACCGCATTGTCATTTTGATTTGCATCTCTCAGATGATTAGTGACTTTGAGCATGTTTTCATATGTCTCTTGGCCTTTCTTATGTCCTCTTTCAAAAAGTATCTACTTAGGTACAAGAGTTCCTTCTTTTAACATATATATTGTTGTATCACATCATTTCACAATGATACAGCATTACCAGCAGCACTAGGTGCCAAATCAATTCCAAGAGACACTAAGAAGTTTCATGAACTATAAAGTAAACAAGACATGATTCCTGCCCAAATGTAAGTAAATAGGTACTGTGATTAAAAATATACTACATACTATGAGAGATATGTTCTTTATATAATGGGAATACGTAAAATATATAAAAACACATAAAAACAAGGATAGCTTAGTAATGGCACAGACTCCTAAGGTTTAACAGGAAGACAGCCTGATGAAGAGGAGGATTAAGATGTTGCCAGAAGAGGAATTAACATGTTCAATGACATGGGCTCTTTTGTTGAATTACAAGAAATTCAGATTTCCTAAGTAGTTTGTAGGGTGGGAAAGAGGTGAGCAGGGGAAGTCATGGTGATAAGGCTAGACAAAGAGATAGGTCAGATGAGGCACCACCTTGTGTGCCAAGTCAGAAAATTCAGATGCAATGAAAAATAGTAGAAATCATAAAGGATTTTATGCAAAGAGTCAATAATAGATGCAATAGATACAAGTTAAGAAGCTATTGCAGAAGTAACTTTGATAGACAGCTAAGGGAGGGCTTGAACATTTGAAATATAAAGAAGAAAAACAGATTCGGTGTGATGGCTGGATTGATAAGGGGTTGAGGAAGAGGAAAAGAATTTACAAGAGGCCTGCCACCTTTGTTGTTCAAGTGGATAGGAGGTGGTTTTTACAGAGATATAAATGCAAGGAGAGTAACAAGTTTTAGATGAGAATAGAATAAATCCCACTTTTAAATTATACAACTGAAATTAACAAAAATTAGTTATTGAGTACCTACCCTGTGTCACCTGGGGATATTAACAGACGTGCAAGGAAATAATAAGTGAGATGTTCGTGATAAAGAATTAATCACCATACTCTGCCTGATGTTCCAAAAACATAGCATATGATCTCCATTAATTTGCATTATGCCATACTAATTGCTTCAGTAGCAGTTCTGGAACTGAGCAGAGTAAGAAAACAAAGAGTTTCTGTCCTCCTTAAGATTAACTAAAGATTCTATCTTTGGACATCAGATTACAGTTCACTTTCTGTTTTATTAGCTCATGCATTTCATTCCTTCAAAGCCTATTTATGGTGCCTACTATGTATCAAAAACTGTTCTTTATGCTAGGGATACAGCTATTTAAAAAAAAAAAAAACACATAGAAATCTCTGTAAGAGACAGAGAGAGGAGTCAAGATTTGACTCCAAGTTTTTGTGCCTAAGCAATTCAAAGAATGTAACTGTTATTTATCAAGAAGGGAAAGACCATGGGAGAAATGGGCTTGGGAAGATAGATCAGGAGTTCATTTCCGGAGATATTAAATTGGAAATATCTATTTGTGATCTTTGTCAAAAAGAGTGGAGAAGAAAATTGGTCACAGGAAACTCTAGTTCAAGAAAGAGATCATCATAGCAAAAGTACGTAAACACCAAGATTTTAGATGGATCATCTAGGTCAGCGGTTGCCAACCTTTTGGACCTCATGGACCACCAGTTGGCGACCACTGATCTAGGGGGTAGTAGAGAGATAGAAAAAAATGACATAGAGGAACTGATAGGGGCATTTCAGCTGTAGGTTTCAATTTGTAGGTTGAGGAAATAAAGTAAAAAGCCAGCAGTGAAGTAGAAGAAAAGGAGATTTTTCCACATAAGTGGCATTCTGAAAGTATGGGAGGAAATTATCTCAACAGGGAGAGTGATCAACTGAGTCAAATGCTCTAACAGGTCAAACAAGATGACTAATCAATTACCACTGTATTTGCCAAACAAGTGATTGGAAAAGAACCGTTCTACAAAGGAGATAGTAGCTGTCCCAAGTGCAAAACACTTGCCTTCTCACGTGTACCTCATGCAACCAGTAAACAAAAGCACACAGTTAAAACTGGCTCAGAATATTCTCCATGTTCCAAATGCATCTGTCTACTTCAGAAATACTGCTCCTTAAACTTTGGTTTAAGCAAATCTACATAAAACACATCTCTTTAGGTGTTAGATCACAGACTCAATTTTAATCATTTGAAAAACTAATACTTTAAAACTCATTTTGTTACTCTTGTCCCAGTTATCAAAAAGAAACCTTACATGAGACTAGTTATTTTTAAACTAACTTTTAGCTGGATTTAGGATAGTTGAGGATTTCCTCAAGGACAGCAGCAGACTGATGATGCACAAGGACTGAGACCCACAAAGTCTACAGTGCCAAAGTTCAGTAAAATGAGCAGCCAAAACGGTAATTACAAAGAGTGGGACAAATGTCAGCAATCCAGTAACTCGAAGGCAAAGACACATACCAGGAGACAATAAAGTAGATAAACAGAAATCTCAGATATTCAATATGAAGAATAGAGCTGTTCAAAGGCAACCTTAAGAACACAGCAAATGATCAAAGGAAAATCATTACAAGTAGAAAAAGGTTAACAGCAAAACAGCCAGAATCTATATCGTTTAATCAGTGAAGCTTTCTGCCCTTGAAAGTAAGGTTTCTTTGTATGTGAATACATATCGTCCAAATTTCCTCCAGTACACAATTAACTGTTATCACCATGCTCAACACAAAGATGAGAAGAACAAAACACTTTATACATTTTTAACATTTGTTTTCTGGCCCTTTTGGACAAACAAGTTTAAGCACAAAACTCAAGATACACCAACAGGTGTGATGCTTGAGCACCAGCCACAATTCCTGCCCAATTTTTTCACAGGCTGCCAGGTCAGATGCTTTCTCCAGTACTGTGCTAAAGGAACAGAGATTATACCTAACAAACAGCAAACCAAGTATTCTTTAGAAAACTTACTCTTTGGTCAACTTGTTCATCCAACATCTAAATAGATGATTTTATAAGTAAATTGATGGCTCTACTACATTAAAAACAGGTGCAGAAGCTAAATCCAGACTGGAAACAAGTACCAGTAAATTACTTAAAAATTCTATCAGAATCTGTGAATAATATTTATTATCTGAGCATGAAAGATACCGCTTAGACTGCTATTCATCTTTCCTACCCCATAGCCGAAATCATCCGTCTTTCTCCATACAATCAAATTTCACATTTATCAAGTTAAAATGGATAAATGATGCTTACAGAGAAATATTTTACCTCCAGTGCAAATAAAGAAAATCTAAAAAATTGAAATTCACATACATTAATTCAGAATAAAAACTAAACAGACTACATAATGTAGACAAATACAAAAATAGTAAAGTACATCAGCATGTAACAGGGAATAAATTTTAAACTACTCTGACCATGAAATGGATTTAGAATAAAATGTACTGCCGAAACCGGTTTGGCTCAGTGGATAGAGCGTCGGCCTGCAGACTCAAGGGTCCCGGGTTCGATTCCGGTCAGGGGCATGTACCTTGGTTGCGGGCACATCCATCTCTTCCCTTATTCATGTTTGTTCTCTGACATAACTAATTCATCTCGCCTCTGATTAAGAAGCTTTACAAAACATATTTTCCCTTTAGTTAGTAATTAATGTAGGGAAAATACTACATGGCATTACATCAACCAAAATTAATGAAGTTTCATTTCATTCCATCTACCTCAATGTACAATGAGTGTATTGAAGCACCAGGAGCAACAGTTTGAAAGAGAAGTCAAGAAGGTGACCAGAGGAGGTTTAGTGGTCCACTCCTGCTCTAAGACAATTCTCCAGGGGTCTCTTACACTTCTGCATGTATTCTAAGTAGAGGCATTGATAATCTTTCCTCTGGATGATCTTTTTAAGGATGTTTGTATAGCCAGTAACCTTGGAACATAGAGGCATGTCTTCTCCCCAGAGCAGAGGGCACTCATGCTTTCTGTCTAGTATAATAAACACGATGTCGCCCTAACTGGTTTGGCTCAGTGGATAGAGTGTCAGCCTGCAGACTGAAGGGTCCCAGGTTCGATTCTGGTCAAGGGCATGTGCCTTGGTTGCGGGCACATCCCTGATAGGGAGTGTGCAGGAGGCGGCTGATCGATGTTTCTCTCTCATCGATGTTTCTGACTGTCTATCCCTCTCCCTTCCTCTCTGTAAAAAATCAATAAAATTGATTTTATATTTTAAAAATAAATAAATAAATAAATAAACACGATATCTCGTTGGGCAAAAGGCAGGCATACTTACCCCATTGTAAAAGATGTGGGTTCTCAAAACTCAAAAACCCTCTCCTAGGCCCGGCTGGTACGGCTCAGTGACTGAGTATTGACCCTATAAACCAGAAGGTCACAGTTGGAGTCCCAGCCAGGGCATATACCCGGGTTGCAGACTCAATCCCCAGTAGTGGGCATGCAGGAGGCAGCCAATCAATGATTCTCTTGCATCATTGATGTTTCTATTTCTCTATTCCTCTCCTTTCCTCTCTCTGAAATCAATATATATATATATATATATATATATATATATATATATATATATGTGTATATATATATATATATTTTTAAATCCTCTCATATAGCACAATCTGCCATCTTCAGACAGACCCTCCAAAGCTAAAAACTGGACTCAGTTATTTCTAAATCTGAGAATCCTAAAGTTTATCAGCCAGCTGGTAGGCCATATTGAAAGTACTGTCACCCATAGCTCCCCAACTTATAAAGGTCCCAATTCAGGGGGGACCCCCAACAACTATAGACAACATTTTCCTTCCAGAAACACTATGTACACCATATAGGGAATAAGACATTAACTTGCCTCTTTCTCCAAAAATACTGTGACTTGCACTAAGAGATGCTCAAGTGTTTAAGGAAACACTACAAGTATACCAGGTAGCCCTCTGACAACTATAAAGACCTCTCCTAATTGAGGCTATCCTTGACTACTCTGGGAAGCCTCCTGGAGAGAAAACTGGTCACTATTTTTATGTGAACCCTGCAGGCATTATTCATGAGTCACCCAATTAGAAAAGGTGGCAAGAAATGTGTCCTTGGCCCTAGTTGGTTTGCTAAGTGGTTAGACCGAGAGGTCTTGGGTTCGATCCTGGCCTCTGTTGGGGCCCACAGAAAGCAACCATTCGCTGTGTCTCTCTCATGTCAATGTTTCTCTCTCTCCCCCACCTCAACATCCTCCTCCTTCCCTTCCACTATGTCTGAAAATCAATGGGAAAAATATCCTTGGGTGAGGATTTAAAAAAAAAAAAAAAATGTCCCTGATTTTAGCTGAGATGATCAATGACACCACAGCAGCCCT
The DNA here is from genome assembly GCF_951640355.1 of Cnephaeus nilssonii. NCBI lineage: Eukaryota > Metazoa > Chordata > Mammalia > Chiroptera > Vespertilionidae > Cnephaeus > Cnephaeus nilssonii. Next base: position 74,192,912 of record NC_137079.1, on the reverse strand, counting down.
GGAAGGCACTCAGATCAGCATTAACACACCGGCCAGATTGTTATAGATAAAATAACTGCCGTAGACTTCCTCTTGATTGAACAAGGGGAAGTCCATGCAATCAGTGATACATCATTCTGTACCTGAATTAATATCTCAGACCAAGTGGAAAGATCAATAGGAAAAATTAAGAAGAAAGCCTCCTGGTGTTCTAAAGCAGAGCTGGATGGACTACAGAATTTGTTCAGCTGACAGGATCTGGGACCTGGAAGGCTTGCTGAGGTCAATATTGCATGTCGGCCTCAATGTGCTGCTTGGAGTCCTGCTGACCAGCACTTTAATTAATACTTTAGGAGACAAACTAAACAGATTTCATCGCAGCCTCTATAAATTAGAGTGACTGCTGCCCATGATATTAGAATTGTATTCCCTAAACTCATGGCTTTTCTCAGAAACTGGCTGATGTAAAGCTCATACTCAAGCTAATGCTACTGCTATGATAATAAAGTCCTTTTTTGTGTCTGTCTTCCGACAACATCTATAAAACTGTGGTAGACTAACTTGTTAGTTTACAAGTGGTATACTAATAAAATTGCAGACCATTCATGTTCTTGACACTGCCCAGCTACATGTTCAGGAAGAAACCATAGGAAAGGGAAGGTGCAGCAGGCTGTCTATGTGGCATGATGACATAGACACAGAAGGAAAGCCTAACACCCACTTAAAAAACTCTAGAATTCCCACACTTGGTTTATTTCTTGACAAAAATCTACTGCAATTCAACCAGCCCTGAGACAACAGCAAATGTTCCAATAAACTTCAAAACCTAGATAACACCTCTGATACCCTAGCGAAGTATGGCTCTAAAAAGAGAAGAGACAAGAGAAATGAAAATAACAGATAAAATAAAAGTATAGCAGAAACTAAAGACTGGTTCACCTACACTTATTCCAACCCTTTTCTATTAAAAAAGACCTGGCCAACATGAGAGGAAAATGACATGTATGGAGACAGGACCCTGTGAAGGAAGGCTTGTGCTCCACTGTCTGTCCTAGTGTCTCGGGTGCTAACCAGAGTAGAAATGTTGTGAGTGATGTTTCCATTTGAACATCCCTAGGTGTGGTCTGGCATTACTCTGATTTTATACTAACCACACATGGTTCCCATAGCCTTCCAGAAATTCTGTAAGGTGCCCAGTACCACTTCCTGCTTGCATCACCTAGAGTATATTATGTTGCTTAAAGCTGAAAACCTCATTTGATACACTTGAAAAAAGAATAATGTACATTTATTTTAACTCTAATATTTGCATTTGTATGTCTTTCCTGATAGTGAGACACTCTAAAGCCTGAAAATAATTTTAAATTACTTCTGTTACTCAGTTTTTCACTTTTATATTAACTATTTGGGGAAAGGGGGAACCACTGCAGGGCAGCAGAAGTATGTTCATTCTATCAGAATCATAACAGTCAAATTATCTTCATTATTATCAGACTCAAGAAAATCTAACAGTCCTCCTTTAATATACTTTACAAGAAAAGAATGATTTTTTTTTCTTTTACTACCACCCATTTCCCCCAATTTAAAAGCAAACAATTGGGTTCTATTTCATTCAGTGACAAACAACTTTTCATTTTAATTTGGTGATCTGCTAATATCATTCAAACTAGTACATTTTATTAAATGCAAATTATAGACCTAATAAAGTAAAATGGGTATTTAGAAAAATAGCTTTATGGGAAAACTGATAACCAAGCTAATTTTAAAATATACTTTATATTGTAGAAAATTTAGAAGTACTAAAAAGGAAATTATTTTTAGATATTACTAAAGGGCTGCTTCATCATTTTAAACATAATAGAGCACAATCAGAAATCCTAGAAAACAGAAATCTACTCACTCCTCACACACCCCCAAATTAGCTACCTAGAAAATGGGACCTCTTTTAACTTAAGCTTGCCACCTCCTAGCTATTCCACACATTAGGCTTCATAATAATGAGAAACCTCAATGAGAGAGTAAAACACCACAACAAAATGATAAGAAATAACTATTGCCCTGAACAGTTTGGCTCAGTGGATAGAGCATCGGCCTGCAGACTCAAGGGTCCCAGGTTCGATTCAGGTCAAGGGCATGTACCTTGTTTGCGGGCACATCCCCAGTAGGGAGTGTGCAGGAGGCAGCTGATCGATGTTTCTCTCTCATTGATGTTTCTAATTCTCTATCCCTCTCCCTTCCTCTCTGTAAAAAATCAATAAAATATATTTTTTTTTAAAAAGAAATAACTATTGTTTTCCACTGTCTATATTCTTAATCAAGAGCATGCAAATTTAACCTGAACTTATCCAAAATTTGAGAAAGAAATTAATTTAAGTGATGCTAAAATGACCTTTCATTTCTCAATGAAAATTAAACTTTAAGAACAATATCAAGGAATTTATTTTAATGTTTACAAGGCATCAAAACAATAAGAACACTAACCATAAAAGAAAATATAATTACAACTAGTCCTACTCCCCTCCACCCTTATCCCCTTACAGTAAATATGGCAAATAAGCAGTCATTAAAAAGAACTTTTCGACTTGTGTGCATCCATAACCAGTGGTTAAGGACAACAGGAGGGTGGGGGCATGCATGAGGAGGGGTGTGGGATGGGAATGGGGGGATGAGGACAAATATGTGATACCTTAATCAATAAAGAAATTAATTAAAAAGTAATTCTCTCCACACATATCCATAGCTGCATTTTTCATAATAGCTAAAAAGTAGAAACAACCCAAATGTCCACCAAGTGCCAAATGAAAAACAAAATGCAGTACACATCCACACAATAGAATGTTATTTGCAATAAAAAAATGAAATTCTGATACATATTAAGTACATGAAGCCAGTAACAAAGGACCAGAAATTGTATGATTTCATTTATACCACATGTCCAGAATATGAAAATCTATAGAGATAGTAGATTAATGGTTGGGAGAACAGGGGTAATGCAGGATGACGGGTAAGGGATGAGGAGTTTCTTTTGGGGATGATGAAAATGGCCTAAAATTGGGATGAAGATTGCACAACTCTTCAAATAAACATAAAAACACTAAACGGTATACTTCAAAGTAGGTAAATTATATAATGTGAATTTCATCTTAATAAGGCTATTTAAAAAAAGAAATCACTTCAAAACCATATCAAGTCTTTAGACATATTTATTTCGAATTTCTTCAAGTCTTGGTAACATCTTGTATTATAATACAACTAGAGGGCCTAGCAGCTGCCAGCTTCCAGCTGCCAGCCGGGTACACCCTCCCTTCCCCTGGTCGCTTCACGCTGCCAGGGTCTCCCTCCCTTCCCCCAGCCACCTGCAGGTGCCAGTCGGCCGGGGCCTACCTCTTCCCCCCGCCGGCCCTTCCCCCTGGTTGAACTCCCGGACAACTCCAGGTAAAAGGGACAATTTGCATACTACGCTTTTATTATAGAGGATATCAAAACTGGGAAGTTGAAATCGGTACAATCCACAGAGCTTATTCAGATTGTACCAGCTTTATGCTTATGTGCACGTATGCATGTGTAGTTCTATGAAATTTTATCACATGAGTACATTTATATAACCATCACCACAATCAACACACACAACTATTTCAATCACACAGACTCCCTCCTGCTACTTACTTGTGGTCACACTCAACACTTTCCCAGAACCCATGCCAAACCTTTGGCAACTACTAAACTGTCTCCATCTCTATAACTAAGTTATTTGAAAAATCTATACTAATAAGAGAGAAATATGGTAATTGACTTATTACTATATATTTCCGCGACACCCACAGTCAAATCAGGAGGCAATATGCAAATTAGTGGGACAAAGATGGTGGCAGCCACAGAGCCAGCTGGAGTGTTTTGGAGGCTTGAGTCACCCCCCCCCCCCCCCCCCCGTGACAAAGGAAGCCAAGCTTCCTGCCTGCCTGGGCTGGCCGCTGAAGAAGAGGCCTGTGGATGGTGGCCTTGCTTGGAGCCAGCCTAAGTGTGTGGGAGGCTTGGGTCGCCTGGGCAGGCTGCCAAGGGAGGGGCCTGCAAAGGGCCCTCAGCCCCTCACCCAGGCTGGCCATGCCCCCCATGGGGTGAGGGTCCCCGCTGGGGGGCGTGGCCAGCCACCCCAGCAGGGACCCCCACCCTGAAGGGGACGTGGCCAGCCTGCAAACCACTACAGGCCCCTCGCCCAGGCTGCCCCGCCCCCCAAGGGAACCCCCACCCTGATCCAGGACACCCTTCAGGACAAACCAGCCAGCCCCCAACCATGCACCAGGCCTCTCTCTATACTAATAAAAGGGTAATATGCTAATTAGACTGGGAGATCTTCCAGGAGACCTTCCGGACATTGTTCTGGACAAAGCCATGGTGGCAGGGCTGAGGTAGAGGCGGTTAGGGGCCAAGATGGGAGGGCAGTTGTGGGTGATCAGGCCAGGATGGGACGGCAGTTGGGGGTGAGCAGGCCAGCAGGGGGGGGGGGGGCAGTTGGGGGCGAGCAGGCCAGCAGGGGGGCAGTTGGGGGTGAGCAGGCTGGCAGGGAAGGCAATTGGGGGCAAGCAGGCCAGCAGGGGGGGAAGGCAGTTGGGGGTGAGCAGGCCAGCAGGCAGAGTGGTTAGGGGCAGGCAGGCAGGCAGGCGAGCAGTTAGGAGCCAGCAATCCCGGATTGCAAGAGGGATCGGGCCTAAACCAGCAGTTGGACATCCCCCGAGGGGTCCCAGATTGGAGAGGGTGCAGGCCGGGCTGAGGAACACCACCCCCCCCATGCACAAATTTCATGCACCAGTCTCTATATATATAAGTCTAATATGCCAAGTGTCCCCTCGGGAGTTCAACCGGCCAGGACTTCGATTGCTCGCTTTGACATATGCTGATCACCAGGGGGTGGCGCGGAATAAAGGAAGGCTGTGGCCAGCAGCTGGCAGCCAGGGAAGAAAGGTCCTGGCTGGCAGCTGCTAGGGATCCTACCTGTGCACAAATTTTGTGCACTGGGCCTCTAGTGTTATATAAAAGGAATCACACAATGTGTAAACTTTTAGAATTGGCATTTTTCAATCAGGATAATTCTTTGGAGATCATGCAAATTGGATATATCAATGGTTCACTCCTTTTTGTTTCTGAGTAGTATTCTATGGAATGGCTGCACCACTGTTTAATCAATCACCTGTTCACGGACATCTGGGTTGTTTCCCGTTTGGGGCTATGACAAATAAAGGTGCCACAAAAATTTGTGTGTGGCTTTTTGTGAAAACATAAATTTTCATAAATGTGGGATAGATATTCAAGAGTGTAATTACTGGGTTGTATAGTTAAATACCAATTTTAATATCAACACTGGTAATGTTCCTGAAAAAAAAATGAAGATCACTTTCAATCTCCACTCTCCACTGACTTTGTTTAATTTAACAAAATTACTCTCTAAAGCTGGCTTTTAACTCAACAATTCTGCTAAAGGACCAAGTACTGCACTAAGCATTTTAAATACATTATCCTATGTAATCCTTGCATCAACAATGAACTAGGTATTAATATTATCTTCATCTTACAACTGAGAAAGCTGAGCTATAAAAGAGGCTTAGGAAGTGAACCAGAGTCACACAGCTAGGATGTAAAGAGATGGGACTGAAATTCAAGCCTGCCTGACTCAGAAGTCTATTCCTTTCATCTCAATACACTACACCTCCCATTTCTATACTGTGTGTGTGACTAGATGCAAAAAGTATATAAAGTTTACAGTGAGAATTACAGTTCACAAATGAGATTTTTTAAATTAGACATGATCTCTAATGTAGTACATAAATAACCAACATTAATCTAATATTCTATCGATATTTGCACAAATATTGTATATGGGGAAAATAAATGAGTACTGGAGGAAAGTTCACATAAACTAATCCTTTAGTTTTTCCTTAGGAAGTTTCTTTTGGTTTATTCATTAGCCTTGCAGTGAATAGGAAACCTGAGGACAGGTTAAAAAAAAAAAAAAGAAGAAGAAGAAGAAGAAGAAAACAAGGGAAAGGAGAGTAATGATGTATGAATTAAAAGCCCTTCACACACCAAGCAAGTGAAAGAGCAGGGTCTGTGTCCAAGGTGGATTACACATCCCAGATCCTCACTTATAGGCCCTCCAATTAGCCCAGGTAAGTAAGAGGAGCCCATTCCCAGAGGCCCCATTAACTGGACCTCTGCAACAGGGACCACAGCACAATTCCATGCCTGCCTAATGCCCAAAGAAACAAATCACAACAGGATTCTTCAAAAGCACTGCCATCAGAAATGTTATTGGAGCAAACACTATCATAAAAAATGTCATAACAAACTTTTTAATTTTACAGTTCCTCACATTTTCTGATTTTTTTGCCATAAATGTTTTTTACCAATATTGCCTTAAATATACTCACACTTGATTAGCAATGATTATAACAATAATTACAGGTATAAAAACTAATCATTTTTCTTTGCTTAAGGAGAAATTAAATGAATATTAGTATGCAACTTGGATACTATAATGTTTAATTCTAAATTGACTTTTGGGGAGCACTTAAATAATTTTGAAAATCTAAATAACTATACCTTGCACCAAATTATTACTCGTGTTAACTCCCAACTTTTCAGATATACAAACTAATACAATGAGGAGCCATAATGAGAAATTACAAAAATCTCTTCAAAATTATAATAATCAACTTATGAGACTAACATAGAATAAACAATTTGTAGGACTATAATTATATAGTTTACAGAGAAACCTAGTAAGTCAACTTCTAGGAAAGTAACCTACGGAAATAACTGCAGATGTATACCCAGTTGCATCTGTAAGAAAAATGATATAGAATATATTGGAATTCTATACACTTCTTGAAAATGCTCTAAAATAGTATACGGCATGCAAGATTTCCTATTATAGTGTTCAATATAAAAGTCAGAAAACAGTTACAAAACAATGTGTATGATACACATGAAACCTACTTGCAGTTGAACTGAATTGTGCCGAAGACCTTCCACAATAGAAGAAAACCTGTCAATTCTTCTTTCTTCTCCAGCTGATGTTAAAGCTTCTAAAACATCTTCAAGGCTATTGGAAATTTTGGATTTACTAATTAAATTGCAAGCAACAAATAACCCAAATGCCATAGTTTAATTGCTTGATTTAACAAACTCTGAAGTCACTACTTCCAGGCAGTAAATAACATTTTTTAAATGGCTTACACAATATGTATCAGCAGTTTACATAGCATGTATCAAGCTCTAAGCAGGTTATTTTGATCCATTTATTCCTCATAATAATCCTATGATGATGTTTATTCACCAAGCATTTATATAGTGCTTACTATACATCAGGCACTTTTTGAACCAGTTTACAAATAGTAACTCATTTTAATGTATATAATTCTATGAAGTAGGTATTACCATTATCCCATATTACAGATAAGGCAACTGAAGCAGAAAAGGTTAAGCTATTTGTCTCACATCTACTAAATGGTTATGCAAAGATCTAAAACAATATAGTCTGTGTAGTAAGCACCATATAAATGCTTTTAACCACTACACTCTTCTTCCTCTCAAATATAGTAAGTGAAGGTCTGGTAGCCAAAAATATATAGTGGTTAGAAATAATAGTCAAATATAAAAAGTAAGTGCTGCAAGAACTATACTTGCTCCTCCTTTAAAAATAGCTATGTTGTTCTAGCTGGTTTGGCTCAGTGGATAGAGCGTCGGCCTGCAGACTGAAGGGTCTCAGGTTCGATTCTGGTCAAGGGCATGTGCCTTGGTTGCAGGCACATCCCCAGTATGGGGTGTGCAGGAGGCAGCTGATCGATGTTTCTCTCTCATCGATGTTTCTTTCTATCCCTCTTCCTTCCTGTCTGTAAAAATCAATAAAATATATATATATTTTAAAATAGCTATGTTAATAGGACCTGGCATACTGTAGAAGGTCAGAGAGTTCCATAGTTTGTGAACATAGACGTATAGTCCTAAGAGTTATTTACATTATTTTGAGTACTATTCTGAAATAAAAAAAACAATAATAAAAATAATATGGAGCTAGGAAAAGAGGAAGGAGAATAGGAGAGAAAACAAAGGATAAAGAAAGAAAAAGGAGCCCTAGTTGGCCTTCGGACTGAAGGGTCACTGGTTTGATCCCAGTCAAGGGCATATGCCTGGGTTGCGGGCTTGATCCCCAGTGGAGGATGTGCATGGGGCAGCTGATCAATTATTCTCTGTCATCATTGATGTTTCGCTCTCTCTCTCCCTCTCCCTTCCTCTCTAAATCAATAAATCAATATTTTATTTTTTTAAAAAAAAAAAAAAGAAAGAAAGAGCCTTAACCGGTTTGGCTCAGTGGATAGAGCATCGGCCTGTGGACTGAAGGGTCCCAGGTTCGATTCCGGTCCAGGGAATGTACCTTGGTTGCGGGCACATCCCCAGTAGGGGGTGTGTAGGAGGCAGCTGATTGATGTTTCTCTCTCATCAATGTTTCTACCTCTCTATCCCTCTCCCTTCCTCTCTGTAAAAATCAATAAAATATATATTTTTTTTTAAAAAAAAAAGGAGAGGAAAAGAAGAGAAAGGGACGAAGTAAGGGATAAAGGAAAAGAGAAGAAAAAGGAAGTGTGAGAGAAGAACAGAGGAAGGAGGGAAGCAGAGGAAGGAGGAAGATGCAGGAAGAATAGAAGGGAGAGAAAGGGAGAGAAGGAGCACAGGAAGTACCTTACGTGTCAACATTAATTTCAGCCTGGAAGGAAACTTGAATTGGGGTGGTGAACATACAATACAATGTACGAATGATGCATTATAGAATTGTACCCCTGAAACTTACATAGTTTTATTAACCAATGTCACCACATTAAAAAAATAATAATAATAAGTTTGCTCTTAGGTTCCTACACCAAAATTAATATGGCCTTTTTGAAATGGGAAATGGAAAGTGTTGAGGCTGTACACCTGGCTTTGCAAGCAGGGACTGCAGCAGACAGTCTCATCCATTGACACTCTCTAGAGTTGTATATGGGGCAGAGGGGCAGGGCTGAGTGCTGTCTGTGGACTCTCCAACTAGGTCCAAATTTCGTGGTTCAACAGTCACCAGTCACAGCAGAATCACAAATACAATTTTCAAATGTGTGCAGGAGATTCCACTTACAGGGCTCTGCCTACCCAAATATGAGAGGGCTATTTGCTTGTTCTTTTGGTGGTTTGGTTTTTATAGCTTTACTCGTTTAAAAAAGTTTTTTTCAAAAATTTTTAAATGCTTCCCTTTATTAAGAACTGCCAATCTTCTTTATAAAAATAGTTCATCTTTAATAATTATCTTTTAATATGTATGTAATGGTCTTTTAGTTACAGCCCTAAGAGGTGAATAATGCAGTTTTTTAATATATCTTTATTGTTGAAAGTATAATAGCTGTCCCCCTTGTTCCCCCCACTGACCCCCTCCTCCCGCCCCTCCTGTGAATAATGTATTTAAAAGCTTTAGCATATATTTTATGATTGAAAGCTAGTAAAATACAATATCCTCAACTAGTAAAATGCAATTCTTTATGTCACTTTCTAAATATGCCTTACATACAGATTTTCAAATACTATATTAGCTTTTACAAGGGACTATACATGACCTACACTTTGAATTAATTCTATCTGAAAAAATATCACATACAAAGCAGAACTCATTAGTATATTTTTCAAAGTCTTCATTTAGAATTTTTATTTAGGGTTTGAGTTCAAACCAGTTTGAAATAAATAAGATGAAGAAGTCAGTTTTTCACAGTCTATATGAATCTAAACCAGCTGCTTAAGTATACTTTATTTCCTTAAATTCTAGACTAAAACACAATCGATAATGAAAACATTAAATAACTCCCATTGCATTAAGTCATTCCAGGAGAAGAGAAATGAGCTGAGAAGACTCACATGCTCTCCTCCCCCACGATGCACACTGCGGAGAGGAGCTTCACCACGTCTGTCATCATGCTGGGCTGCTGGGGATCGATGGCCCTGGCCAGTAAAGACAGACTCCGCTCTTCACTCATAATCCTTTCTAAACCATACTAGAACATTTTGGAAATAAGAGGTTAAATGTTAACAGTCAGTTTCATAAAACAGTGTTCTGAAAAAAATGAAGTTATCAAAAAATGTTTATAAGATAATATATTTTTATACTTAGTAAAGAATGTATACAATAAATAATGAATAACATCCTAAAACAATTCATAGAAATATACACGTTACATCAAGAACTATGAGAATCAACCAAATCCAGAAAACCACTCAAAGGTGATTTTGTAACAACAATAACTGATAATTATTAACATAGATAAGTGACCACTGGAAAAAGAGAGAAGCATACTAAAATGCTGAGATTTCCCAACAGAGACATATAATGAAGAGTCAGATACTGAAGTAGATACTAAGGCCATAAGATCCTTCATGAGAAGTAAGCGACATATGACCACAAATATATGCACAATGTCCCAGAGAAATATACTGTGAACTGCATGTGCAATGTAAAATTTACAAGCAAAATATCAAACTAGTTTTAAAAGAACTATTTCAATATATCCAAAATGTTATCATTTCAACATAGAATCAAAATAAAACATTCACTGATGAGACATTTTACTTTTTTCTCCCTGAGTAATCAAAGTCTAGTATATATTTTACACTTACAGCATATTTCAGCTCAGACTAGCCACATTTCAAATGCTCAATAGCCACATAAATATAGCAACCACATTATACAGTGTAGGCCCAGAGAGTAGCCCCTAGTTCATAAACAGGCAAAAGCTGAAGGATGATGTGGACATATAGAAACTGCCATAAGGAACATATGTATTCTGATCGAAATAATATTGTATCATCAGAAAACTACTGTAGTTGTAAACACTTTATAAAAATGGGATGATTTGGGATAAGGATAAAGTTTGATTGCTACTGCCAAGTTGTCACATCCAATTAGAAGTAGTTATGTTAATGACTTAATGTTTTGATTTAATGATGTATACATCTCTGAAGGCCCTTTTAAATCTATGGAAGACAAATATCAAACAATAAAGAATGAATAGAATCAATAAAACAATGCTATTTATCTACCATGCATCCCAGAGAATCCTCTAAAGAGTAAGAAATTGTTTGATTACAGTTACTCCTAAGAATTAAAAAGGGCCTTATTCCAATTATAAACCTATGAACTATGGCTTACACTCAAAATTAGTATTAGATATAAGTAGCAAAGTTGAATCTATAACAAGCTTAGACCAAATGTTTTGAGTGTTATGAAACTTTAGTTATAACTTTCCTACTGTAAATGTCATTTATATAAAGAAATCTTCACCCTATGCTAAAATATTGCATTTGCCTTACACTACTATCTAGGGAACACAGGTACAAAGGAGGAAGGACAAACAAAAGGATCAGTCTTGCCCAGCCATTGTGGCTCAGTGGTTAAGAGTCAACCCATAAACCAAGAGGTCGCTAGTTCAATTGCTGGTCAGGGAACACGCCTGGGTAATGGGATCAATCCCTGGTAAGGGGTGTGCAGGAGGCAGCCAATCAATGTTTATCTCTCATTGATGTTTCTATCTCTCTATCCCCTATCCTTCTTCTCTTTCTAAGATCAATAAAAGTATATTTTTAAAAAAGACTTCTCTGCCTTGATGATAGAAGTTTACAGAGATAACTAGAATGGCCAGGAAATGCTCACTTTTGTGATGCCATGGGCTGTTTCATACCTGTAAACAAAGAATAAAAAAGCAGGCACAGGGCCAGAGACTACATAATATGCCTTGATAATCATTCCAGAAAATTGTCAGAGGCTTATAAAGTACCACTTAGATCCAATTCAAAAATGTCAATCAGTCAAGGATTACCAAGAACCATGGGACTGGCTCTGTCCTAAGAAGCCTAAGGATTGAGAAAAGCTTGCCGCCAGCATTTCCCCCTCATTTCCCACCCACCTGGTTATCCTTAGCCAGTGCCTGTCCTTCTGGAAAGATAATCCTGTGGCTGCTCCAACCGAAGAATTTTCATACTGATTTCTTCCAAGTTATACTACCTACCTTCACTGTCAAGCCCTAAATCATCACGTATGAAGGGTAGAATAGGAGTGTTCTCTGATCTCATAGTTGTGATAACCATTCTGTGACCCCCAAAGCTCCATCATAGGCACTACTCTCTGATTCTTGCTAATGTAAAAATGTGTAGTGATCATTTTAAGTCTGGAATGAGGCCAGATTGTAACTATTCAGTATCTAGAACTAAAGATAGAATTGCTGCCCACTTGTGTAAAATTACTCTCATTCAATTATTTAAAACACAAAGCAAAAGGAAACAAAAAATGTTGACTCTAGTCTGTGGAAGAAATAGTCAACTTACCAGTGCTGGCATGGAAAGTGCATTAAATGAAGATTATTATAAAGTTAGAGAGGTGGTGACAAATTGTGGAAGATCTAAGGATGTCTCTCCACTCAATGTCAAAGACCCACTCTGGATTATATGAAAACCCGTGTGTTCTAAACAGGTTCCATTTGCATTCTACACGAAGCCTATTATTACCTAATAGATGGAATCTCAGGCCAACGAAGAAGTGTTAGGTAGGGGAAGGTCAATACCTCTTGTACAGGATGCCCAACACTACATGTAAACTGGTGCAGAACAACTCCCCTACCCTTCCCCATTCACACATCAGTGAGTTCTTTCTAGTGGCACAGACATTGTGGGGAGTGGGGCTGGCTTCAGGAGTAAAGCACCCTTGCTAGAGATGTACTACTCAAAGCCACATGCAAAAATTTAACTGACCAGAAGGAAGGCCCTCTTCTTATTACCTTTTAATTTAAATAAATTAACTTTCCATCCTAACTTTTATTTTCCTCCTAATATTCACAATCTTTTTCCGTTTAAAAATATTAGTTAGTCCATGCCCTGGCTTGGTTTGGCTCAGTGGATAGAGCATCGGACTGCAAACTGAAGGATCCTGGATTGGATTCTGGTCAAGAGCACATGCCCAGGTTGAGGGCTCGATCCCCAGTAGGGGGCATGCAGGAGGCAGCCAATCAATGGTTCTCTCTCATCATTGATGTATAAATCTCTCCCTTTCCCCTCCTCTATTAAATCAATAAAAATATTAAATATATATATTTAGTCCAATTTAGTGTTATAAGAAATTCACTTTCATATGACATTATCAAATTGCTTATTAATTACATACACAATTACTAGTACTGTACAAAATAAGGTACCACATTTTCGTATCCTAAAGCCTACACTGATCATCATTCAGGGACCTCTTACAAAGACTGCTCAGTGAGGTACAGCGAAAATCACCAACAGGTCTTGGGAAAAAATAAAAACCTTCATCAAAAATTTTAGACAGATATACTACTAATTCTAAGTGTCAGTAACTTAACTTTTCATTCTTATTAGCACAAGTGATATCAATAAATACCAATAGCAATATATTTCAGCTCCACATATACAAACTCTAAGCAATACAATGTTATTATAAGAAGTTACATTGTATTCACTAGAATATAAATGCAAACTTTAATTCAAATCTAATTCAGTCCAAGTAGAAATACTGTCTTCAATATGCCATCTCACTTTAACCATGATACTCTTCTCAAATTCAAATTATGATGTACCTACCCCTCTGGTTTAAAAAAAGGTTTCTGGGTTTTCTCTATTCTGAGACTTTCCCGTACTAGTGAAATCTTCAATTTCTATATTTTCACTTTAAAAGGAGCCCCGTAAAGCACTACTATGTACTCACAATGGGGAAAGCCCTCTCCCTGCTGTTTCTGATTCTTTTATTCATTTATTCTTACAACATATTTTACAAAATATCTAAAACCTACTTCTCACAGGACAGAAAAAAGACTTGTGATTGCTATATCAGATATTTCCCTTGAAAATCTTATTAGAAGGGGGAAGAGAGGAGGAAAATATTTCACTGGTTAAAAATAGAAAACTTAGCTTCAGAATGTCGAAAAATACATAAATAATTCAGTAAGATAAAAATAATTAGAAAACATAAATAGTTGCTACATTTAGGAAAAAATATATAAAATAAATGTTAATAATTTAAATATCAATACTTAGGTGTAAAGTCCTCTAAATGTTTATTCTAAACATGAGAATAAGGCAAAATATTAAAAATAAAATTAATCAGAAATATAGAGTTTTGCTATAAACCACAAATCATCACACCACCATAAGTACAATCTCCTCTCCAGCTACTAAAACCACTATCATTACTCACACATCCTGAGGTAGATGTGTTTAGATACTGGATCTAAAAATATGACATGGGATAGAGAAATTTCTTCAATTAAGTGTAAATCAAGCATGTCAAACTCGCAGGCTGCGTGTGGCTCACAACGAATATTTTTGCAGCCCAGCCAATATAACGGTATGTAAAAAACATCTTAATAAAAATTTCATAACTTAATTTTTACAATATTCTGTTATACATAATTATTAATAACGAACTACAATGTCCAGTAATGTCTGATTACTATAATTGTGTTGCATTCATTTCCCTTACGCGCCTTACGTGCAGGCCACCATTTCTCTCCACTAATACTAGCAGCAAATATTTTAGCAGCCAATTGCCACATCATTAGTCTTGTACTGACTTGTTTGGTGTGCACAACAGGAAATGTTTCACTTTCAAAGAACAAGTAAAATAGGTTTATTTGCGTTATTCAGTGTCTGGTAAGTTAATGTTCAAGAAAAAATACAAATTTTTATTAAAATGTTCTATTATTTTATATTAACGATTATTCATTTATTTCAGCCCTTTGTATTCAGCACATCTCTATCGAAATAAACCTGTTTCTATGAAAATTGAACCTTTTGTTTTTTTGCAGTCCACATAAACTTAAACCTTATTTATTTGGCCCGTGTTAGCCTTTGAGTTTGACATGCTTGTTGTAAATGAAAAACTTCAGAAATCCTAACTTCAGCAAAGAGCTTAAAGTGTTTCTCTCTTCTAACGTATTCCCTTTAAATACGCAAACTCTGCAGACCTGTCATATTACTCTTGGTCTGAATAGTACTTGTATTAAACATCACTGTCCCATTTCTGGGACCTGTATATCTGCTTTTGTTACTTGCATTGTAGAGTTAAATCCGTAAATTATAAAAAGTTAAGTCTTTCCCAACTTGATTCTTTGGTAATAAATATTACTGCAAACCACATTTAATAATCATATATGATTTCAAAGTTGATTAATGCTACAGTTTTGAAAATTAAAAGAGAGAGAGAGTAGAGGGAGTAGAGGGAGTAGAGGGAGTGGGTGAGAAGAAAAGGGAAGAACAAAAAGAAGGATAAAAAGGGAAGGAGGGAGGGAGGGAGGAAAGGAAGAAGAGAAAATTAATCTACACATGAGAAGTTAAGTGCCAGAAGAAGGTCCATTCATACCCAAATTTATCTGCTGGGTGACAGCTGATTTTCAAACAATTCAGTACTTTTTCCATTGTGTACTAAATAGCACATTAAATCAACACATCACTTAAGTGTAAATTCTTTATCACACAACTCTAATTCTTAAGAATTCTAGAAGAACTGGGGAAAAATGAATACATTATGATTAACCATGTTAATACCTGTGTATTCATCAAAGCCTTTAAACACTGTATGACTCTGTGCTGATTCTTCTTAACAATGGTTTCTTGTCTGTATTGGCATAAAAGACATCACTGTTAGAATTATAAATGGACATGCAAATGTAGCTTAAGTGAAAATAATTAGCAACACTTACGTTTTGCTACTAATCAGTTTTTCCAAAATGTCCAGTAATAACCCGAGCCCCTCACGTCCAAAGCTCTCCACCCAACTAAAAAATAGAGGATAAAGGTAGTTATGCATTAAGTCAGTATTCGAAGTTTGGTATAACACAATAATACTATCACAAATATTTTACAACTGTTATATTCAACTCATAAATACCTTGTACAAAAATCATAATTCATAGTCTCAGCTGTGATAGAAGGAGCAAAAATGGGATAAGTCAGTGGTATGCATCCTTATAAATGTTAAGAATTTTCTAAGTTTCAAAGTTCAATTGTGTGTTTTTTTTAAAAAACTTCTGGTTATTTTTAAATGCGAATTTTCATCCTGACCAAACCACCTCTATACTCCATAAATCCATAGGTATAGTCACAGTACTGTATGTAATTAGGACATTACTGCCAATAGACAACAACTCACCTTGGTTATAGAAAAACTACCTTCGTAGAAAAAAATACAATTTTTCAGTGGTGATTTAGAAAGCCTAAGTCAATAAATAAAATGGTAATAATCTGTCTTAAAAAAGTGGAGAAGAAAAAAATATGTGTGTATATTTCTTTATATACATGTGTTTATTTGTATGTATGATTTGTGTATATATGTGTATGGCCTTTGAAAAATGGAATGTTAAAAACAAAATTTCATTTAATAATCAAAAGCAGCACATTATAAACAATAAAAACAAGTTTAAATCATATACCAGGATATAATAACATTTTCTTACTTAAAATACAATATAGTATATCCCATGAAAATAAGGGTAAAAACCAAATGCAACATTTTATATAAAAAAAAATATTTAAAAATTCACCTTCATTTTTTTTTTTTTTTTTTTTTTTTACAGAGAGGAAGAGAGAGGGATAGAGAGTCAGAAACATCGATGAGAGAGAAACATCCATCAGCTGCCTCCTGCACGCCCCCCACTGGGGATGTGCCCGCAACCAAGGTACATGCCCTTGACCGGAATCGAACCCGGGACCCTTCCGTCCGCAGGCCGGCGCTCTATCCACTGAGCCACATCGGTCAGGGCAAAAAAATTCACCTTCATTTTGCACCCATCTATGAACACAGCTTAATCACCTATTAATACTCAGAATTTCTGATTTTAGCTCCCCACCTCAAAAAAAAAAGCAATTTGCGATTTAGATTGGCAGACTCTTGTCAGATTATTTTTACTCATCTCTTTTCTGTGAAAACCATGGAATAACTATTCAATAATGCAGTTAAACGGTAAAGGTACTCCCCTGTAAAAGAAAACATGGAAGATCATTATCATAGTTAAGGGGGGAAAAGTTAAATAGAAGTTGGTGTTTTCAAACCTGAATGCTACTTCAACAGTGAAGTTTACTCTGCACTACCAGCAACAGACGTTACCTGTAGGCATTTCAATTCCTGCTTTTATGTTTCATGAAAACCCCTACAGCATCCCATTAACTGTTTGCCTTGTTGACCCCTATTCTGTATTTATTCTTATTTCACATGTGGCAGGGAAGCTTGAAATCAAACACATCAGGAGGAATTTGAGAGTTTTCTTGGGCTGGCACTGAGATGTGTGGACATCAGGCCCTCCTGTGTTAGAACCTCACAGTGGGACTTCAGTGTTTTTTTTAAGTAAATTGTCAACAATCTCATATTCAAAAGTATATCCATAAAGATATTCTGAAACTAATATAAATTGTTTAGGATGATTCATACTACTATCACTTTCAATCATTGTGGACAATAAAGTTACTATTCCTAAAGCTGCCTTATACCAAAATACACAAATTTAACATTATGCTAATATAACAAAAAGACTGTTGCATTTAATATGCTTATCTGGGAGTCTACTATAAAATTTAGAAAGCATATCAATCCAGAGAATTCAAGATATGTCTTCTGGTCTGAGTGATTAATAATAGAACATAGCTATTTTAAGCATTTATCACCACTAATATAACAACTATGACTAGAATATTGGAGCCCACAGAAGTTCTCAAATCAACTATTTCTAAACCCACTATATACCTCTCTTCTACATTGTAGAATATAAATCATTAAAATAAAACTTACAGCCCTAGCTGAATTGGCTCAGTGGATAAATTGTCAACCTGTGGACTAAAAGGTCCCAGGTTCCATTCCAGTCAAAAGCACATACCCAGGTTGCGGGCTCGATCCCCAGTAGGGGGGGCGTGCAGGAGGCAGCCAATCAATGATTCTCATCATTGATGTTTCTATCTCTCTCTCCCTTTCCCTTCCTCTCTGAAATCAATAATATATTTTTTAAAAAAGTAAAACTTACATCCATTCATGTCTATTACATATAAATTAATTCTCTATAAAACAAAGTTGAATATAAAGAGGCATCATATCTAATAACTTTATACTACACTCTTTTAAATCATGGTGGGAAATAATTTATCAACAACCATAAAATCAGAGGTTGGCAACAGTCTTATCAAAGGCAACTTACATTTTACATTTCATAAAACATAAAAACAAAAAAAGTGGAACAGGGTGTGAAGAGAGGAAACTAGGATGCCTGATAACAAAAGAAACACTATAATTTTTAAACACAAAAAGGAAGCTGATGAAAGTATTCATTGAAAAATAATCAAACACAAATTAAATAGGCATAAAAAGTCTCCCTGTTTTCCCAAAAATATGCAAGGCCAACATATTGTTGTATTAACAAGTTGTCACCCACAAACCCCTTCTCTCAAACCTTTTCCCCCACCCCTACTATTTTCAGCAATATTATTTTTAAGATTGGGGCAAATATCAGTTCCTATCTCTTCTGGAAAAGATGTTCAAGGTAAAAAGTGATATTGAGTAGGTAGGTCTGCGGTCCTGACAGAGGTTTATTGAAATCTATAGCTTTCTACAAAAGTAAAAAATTTCTCATCATCAGTGTAAGAAGCAACCTGGAAAAAAAATTATTACCTGATCTATAAATGATCAATCTTCAGGAAACAAAATCTGTACTATTTATTCTGTGCCTGTCAACACAGTAGCGCCAGGCATTACGTGGCTTAACTATAAACTGCATTCATGGATGAATAAGCATTGTGCAAATGTTTTTTCTTCATGAACAGAAATGGCATAGAGATTAGTATGGCATTTTTATTGGGGGGAAATTGCTTTAAAAAAGCAAAAAGTAATGTGCTAAGTAATAATTTAACACAAAATCTACCTCTTAAAATTCTTTAACAGGAAATATCAAACCCTTTTCTTGTAATTGCTTCAAGAGAAACTGCTAAATATATTACCATTTAGCACTTCCTAGTACGAGTCTCAATGTAAGAGAAAAGAAAAGGTGAAGAGGTAACAGAAGGGGGTGGGGGGTGGGGAGAACAGGTCTCTAGGATTAAATGTTCAAACCACCTTTAAATGTTCAAAGCAGTTTAGGCTTTCAAATGCAGTAATTACTTCCAGAGACGCAGGATAAAAGCAAAAGTGTGCAAAGTGGTTTCCAAAGTATTATTGGCTTCATGAAGCAAATACAGTCACCTCATTGAGCAGAAGAGGCAACAGTCAGGAGTCAGCTTTACTTTCTATCCAAAGGAACAAAGCACTATGAGTGTGTGTTTCCCACAGACTAAAGTTCAAGTTATTAGCATCTTCCTAAATGTGCCCTAAGGGAGAGAGAGACAAATGCATCATGATTGTCAGAGCTGGAATAAAAGCTATCCAGATCTTAAAAGCAATCTTACCTGGCCCATACACCTAGAGAATAGGGACCATTTCTTATTTGTCTTTAAATCTCCAGCACCTGGGACAGACTACACTGAATAAATGGTTTTAGAATGAAACTGAATCTCCTTCCAATTTTATGAAGGAACAGAGAGAGAGAGAGGATAAGGTCACTCAGAACATCTAGGTCTGTGATGCTCAGGCGTATGCCCTTACTTTACATATACAGAAAAAGGCACAAAGAGGTGATGTGTTCCATGCAGCATCACTGAGCCTGCCTCAAACTTCATGCCAGGAACATCAATTCTGATTTTGAAAATGGTACTTATCCATACTGAACCACGGATGATGAATTTGAAGACTGTCCTGCATCACACTTTAGGACTTGATTGACTGCAGCTGGAAGGGTGAAGTTTCATCACCACTAACATTCATGTGCTCATTAACAAAGTCAGCCAGCCTTTAATAAGGGCTCACTGTGTGCGTGATACTGTACTACATATGAGAAACACAAAAATGAATAAAACATGTTTTCTGCCCTTGAAAGGACCAAAGACTAGTGGTTGAAACAAATGTTGAGCAAGATTATTTCCATAATGTAATAACAAGTGTTATAATCATGGTGCTAAGGGAACAGAAGGTATAGCATCTACCTCTTGGGAACAAAGCAGCTGGTGTCTGCCCTGAGTCTTGAAGGGTGTCATGCAAAGGAAGAGAGGTTTCTAGGCAGAAGGAAATACATACTAAGACATTAAATATAAAAGATGGGGCCCGTACTGAGAACCACAGTGGCTGTATCAGAGATAAAACCAAGCAGGTAGGAAGGAGTTTGATTCTGTAAAAACTATATACCATGCCATGACAATGAAAAGTCATTCAAGGATCAAATGCTTTAGGCAAAGTAATCCCACCTCTGCCTCCCCCAAAAAAGATGGCCTAACACCAAAACCTATGAATATATATAAGCTTGCATTGCAAAGAGAGATGAAAAAGGGAATTGAGGTTGCAGAAGGAATTAAAGTTGCTAATCAGATGATTTTAAGATAGGGAAATTACCCTAGATTATCCAGGTGGGTCCAATCTAATTACATGGTTCTTGAAAGCTGAGACACTTTGCTAGCTGGGTAACATGAGATGAAGAAAGAGAAACATGAGGTAAGGAATGGAGGTGGACTCAAAAAGCTGAAATAGCCTGGCCGGTGTCGCTCAGTGGCTGAGCATCAACCCATGAACCAGGAGGTCACCAAGATTCCTGATCAGGGCACATGCCCTGGTTGCAGGCTCAGCCCCCCAATCAGGAGATGTGCAGGAGGCAGCCAATCAATGATTCTCTCTCACTATATGTATCTCTATCTCTCTCTCCCCCTCCCTTCATCTCTCTGAAATCAATAAATAATTAATTAAATAAAAAGTTTTTTTAAAAAGCTGAAATAACCCTAAATTGATAGCTAGCAAGGAAATAGGGATGTCAGTCCTACTACTGCAAGGAATTGAATGATTCCAACAACTTGAATAACCAAGCAAATGGAGTTGAATCTGCTCATTCATGAACATGGGGTGTCTCTCCACTTATTTGGAACTTGTTTTATTTCCTTCATCAGTATTTTATAGTTTTAAACATAAAAGTCATATACATGATTTTAGATTTGCATCAGAGTACTTGTTTTTGAACGGTAGTAAAGGATGTTGTTTTACAAAAGTTTACTGCTAGTATATGAAAATACAATTGATTTGTTTTTCAGGTAAAAAAAAAAAAAAGACCACATAACATAAATTTACCCTCTTAATACTTAAGTGTACATACAGTACAGTATTGTTAACTATATACATCTTATTGTATAACAAATCTCTAGAACTTTTTCAACTTGCGAAATACAATTGCTATTTGTCTTAAATCCTGCAATCTTGCTGAACTCACTAATTAATTCTAGGAGTTTTTGTAGAATCTTCTAATTTTTCTATGTAAACAATCGTGTCCTCTGTGAATAGGAACACTTTTATTTCTCCCGTTCTGATTCATATTCTTTTTATTTCATTTTCTTGTCTCTGTTTAGCTAGAATTCCTTGTACTGTATTTGAACAACAGTGGTTAGAGCAAATATCCTTGGCCTTGCTCCCAACCTGAGGGGAAAGCATTTCACCATGAAATATAGTATTAGCTGTAGGATTTTTGTAGATTTCCATTATTAAGCTGAGAAAGTACACCTCTGTATTAGTTTCTGAGACTTGCTCTAACAAAGTGACTCAAAGTGGGATTCTGGAGGCTAGAAACCCAAAACCAAACTGTCAGCAGGGACAGGCTTGCGCAGAAACTCTGGGTAAGAATCCTTCCTTGGCTCTTCTAGCTTCTGGTGGTAGTTGTTTATACAGGATTCCCATACTTCTATCATTGAATGAATTCCTGTGTGTCTTTTTTCTTCTAATAGGAACATAAACTATATTGGAATAAGAGCCCACTCTACTCCCTTATGACCTCATCCTAATTAATTACCTCTGCAAAGACCCTCTTTTCAAGTAAGTTCACATTCCTAGGTGCTGGAGATTAGGACTTAAATATTTCTTTCTGAGGAACACAATTCAATCCACAACATCTATTCCTGTTTTCCCGAGTTGTTGTTTTTCCCCCATGAATAGGTGTTTCTCTCTGTCTCTCCCCCTCCTTTCCACTCTCTCTAAAAATCAGTGGGGGAAAATATCCTCAGGTAAGGATTAATGAAAAATAAAATGAAATGAAAAATGAATAAAAGTGTGTAGTAAACACTGACAAAAGTACACAAAGGACGCTGAAGGAGGTGGCTACCTACTAACCTAGCCTGGAGCTAGAAAAAAATATATCGAATTAAAGAAAACTATGTCTATAATCTTAACATGGAAAGATGCTAATACATCTTAAGGTTAAAAAGAAGTGGTAAGTTGTAGAAGTTCCCTATAAATTTTGGAGATTAAACCCTTATCGGACATAACAGTTGCAAATATGTTCTCCCAAGCTGTGGGCTTTCTTGTTGTTTTGTTGATGGTTTCTTTTGCTGTGCAGAAGCTTTTTATTTTGAAGTAGTCCCATTTATTTATTTTCTCCTTAGTTTCTATTGCCCTAGGAGCTGTATTGGTAAAGATATTGTTACGACAAATGTCTGCTATTTTGCTGCCGATGGCTTCTTCTAAGATTTTTATGGTTTCCTGTCTTACATTTAAGTCCTTTATCCATTTTGAGTTTATTTTTGTGTATGGTGTAAGTCGGTGGTCTAGTTTCATTTTTTTGCATGTATACATCCAATTTTCCCAGCACCATTTATTGAAGAGACTGTCTTGACTCCATTGTATGCTCTTGCCTCCTTTATCAAATATTAATTGAGCATAGTGGCTTGAGTATATTTTTGGGTTCTCTGTTCTGTTCCATTGGTCTATATGTCTGTTCTTTTGCCAGTACCAGGCAGTTTTGAGAACAGTGGCTTTGTAGCATAGCTTGATATCTGGTATTGTGATCCCTCCAACTTTGTTCTCCTTTCTCAAGATTGCTGCAGCTATTCAGGATCTTTTTTTATTCCAGAGGCATTTTTGGAGAGTTTGTTACAGATCTTTGAAGTGTGCCATTGGTATTTTTACGGGGAGTGCATTGAATCTATAGATTGCTTTTTGGGTATTATGGACATTTTAATGATGTTGATTCTACCAATCCATGAACACAGAATATTCTTCCATTTGTTTATGTCTTCCTCTATCTCTTTTTTCAGTGTTCTGTAATTTTCTGAGAACAGATCCTTTACCTCATTGGTTAAATTTATTACTAGGTACCTTAATTTTTGTGTTGCAATGGTAAGTCGGATTGCTTTTTTAGTTTCTCTTTCTGTGAGTTCATTATTGATGTATAAAAAAGCCATAGATTGCTGGGTGTTAATTTTATATCCTGCTACATTGCCAAATTCATTTATTAAGTACAGTAATTTTATGATGGAGTCAAAAGGAAGATAAACGATCCAATCAAAAAATGGGAAAAGGACCTAAATAGACACCTTTCAAAAGAGGACATACGGAAGGCCAAGAGACACATAAAAACATGCTCAAAGTCACTAATCATCCGAGAGATGCAAATCAAAACAATGAGGTACCATCTCACACCTGTCAGAATGGCTATCACCAACAAATCAACAAACGACAAGTGTTGGCGAGGATGTGGAGAAAAAGGAACCCTCGTGAGCTGCTGATGGGATTCAGACTGGTACAGCCATTGTGGAAAACAGTATGGCGTTTCCTCAAAAAATTAAAAATGGAACTTCCATTTAACCCAGTAATCTCACTTCTAGGAATATAACCCAAGAAAACAGAAACAGCAGTCAGAAAGGATATATGCACCCCTATGTTCATAGCAGCACAATTTACAATAGCTAAGATTTGGAAACAGCCTAAATGCCCATCAGCAGATGAGTGGATTAAAAACTGTGGTACTTCTACACAATGGAATACTATGCTACTGTAAAAAAGAAGGAATTCTTACCATTTGCAACAGCATTGGAACTGGAGAGCATTATGTTAAGTAAAATAAGCCAGTCAGAGAAAGATAAATATCACATGATCTCACTCATTTGTGGAATATAATAGACAACATAAACTGATGAACAAAAACAGAACCAGAGTCATAGAAGCATCGAATAGACTGTCCAACTTATGAGGGAAGTCAAGGGGTGAGGGCGTAAGAAATCAACCAAAGGATTTGTATGCATGCATATGAGCAATGGACACAGAATTGGGGAGGGGGGGGATGTGCTGGGGGTTGGAAGTGGCTGGGGAGAGGTCAATGGGGGAAAAAGGAGACTTATGTAATACAATAAACAATAAAGAAATTAAATATTTTTTTAAAAAGTAGTAATGTATATTTTTTATTTTTGTTCTAAATATGTTTTTGTGCATATCAAAAAATGTGTGCATGTACACGTTGCTATACAAACACATTCTTAGTCGTTTTCTACTTAATCAACTCATTCAATTACCTGCTAGTTTTCATTCCATGTGTGAAACACTAATATCCATGGCATAATAAACACTCAAGGCTAATGTTCCACTCTCTCATACATTCACTTGCTTCTGCTCCCACCAAGAATCAGTTGGGTTCATTTCCAAACCAATGCAAGGATCATAATGCCGTATGGGTTTATTTTATGCAATCAGCCTGTATCTACTCCAAGAAAAGGTCTAGGCTCCACAACAAATGTTCAGAAAAAAATCAAAATGAATATTTATATCCTCCTATATAATAAAGAGGTAATATGCAAATTGACCATCACTCCAACACACAAGATGGCCGCCCCCATGTGGTCAAAGATGGACACAAGATGGCCGGCAGGGGACGACAGTTGTGGGCGATCAGGCCAGCAGGGGAGGGCAGATAGGGGTAACCGGGCCGGCAGTGGAGGGCAGTTAGGGGCAACCAAGCCTGCAGGGGAGGGCAGTTGGGGGGGACCGGGCCTGCAAGGGAGGGCAGTTGGAGGTGACCAGGCCAGCAGGAGAGGGCAGTTGGGGGGGATCAGGCCTGCAGGGGAGGACAGTTGGGGGGACCCAGGCCTGCAGGGGAGGGCAGTTGGGGGGACCAGGCCTGCAGGGGAGGACAGTTGGGGGGACCCAGGCCTGCAGGAGAGGGCAGTTGGGGGGGACCAGGCTTGCAGGGGAGGGCAGTTGGGGACAACCAGGCTGGCAGGGGAGGGCAGTTAGGGACAATTGGGCCGGCAGGGGAGGGCAGTTGGGAAGGACCCAGGCCTGCAAGGGAGGGCAGTTGGGGAGGACCTAGGCCTGCAGGGGAGGGCAGTTTTGGGAGACCCAGGCCTGCAGGGGAGGGTAGTCGGGGGGGGACTGGGCCTGCAGGGGAGGACAGTTGGGGGGGACCCAGCCTGCAGGGGGGGGGGGCATTTGGGGGAACCAGGCCTGCAGGGGAGTGCAGTTGGGGGCTATCAGGCCTGCAGGGGAGGGCAGTTGAGGGGGAACCAGGCCTGCAGGGGAGGGCAATTGGGGGGAACAGGCCTGCAGGGGAGGGCAGTTGAGGGGAACCAGGCCTGCAGGGGAGGGAAGTTGGGAAAGATCTAGGCCTGCAGGGCAGGGCAGTTTGGGGAGACCCAGGCCTGCAGGGGAGGGTGGTCGGGGGGGACTGGGCCTGCAGGGGAGGACAGTTGGGAGGGGGGGACCCAGTCTGCAGGGGAGGGCATTTGGGGGACCAGGCCTGCAGAGGAGGGCAGTTGGGGGCTATCAGGCCTGCAGGGGAGGGCAGTTGCGGGGGAACCAGGCTGCAGGGGAGGGCAGTTGGGTGGATCAGGCCTGCAGGGGAGGGCAGTTGGGGGGGACCAGACCTGCAGAGGAGGGCAGTTGGGGGTGACCAGGCTGCCATGGGAGGGCAGTTAGGAGTGACCGGACCAGCAGGGGAGAACAATTAGGGGCAATTGAGCCAGCAGGGGAGCAGTTAGGCGTCGATCAGGCTGACAGGGGAATGGTTAGGGAGTGATCAGGCAGGCAGGCAGAAGCGTTTAGGGGCAATCAGGCAGGCAGGCAAGCGTTTGGGAGCCAGCAGGCCTGGATTGTGAGAGGGATGTCTGACTGCCCTCGAGGGGTCCCAGATTGGAGAGGGTGAAGGCTGGGCTGAGGGACACACACAAACCTCCCCCCTCCCCCGTGCATGAATTTCATGCACCGGGCCTCTAGTTTTAAATAAATAAATAAAAATATTTAAGGCATATTTGAGTCACTTATTTTATGATTCCCTACTTTAACTAACATTACTAACAAACAACCCTGGCCAGGGGGCTCAGTCAGTTAGAGCAGCATCTTACACCAAAGGGTTTCAAGTTCGATTTCCAGTCAGGACACATACCTAGGTTTTGAGTTCAATCCCCAGTCGGACACATACGGGAAGCAATCTGATCAATGTTTCTCTCTCACATCTCTCTCTTCTCTCTCTCTAAAATCAATAAAAGTGTATCCTCCTCAGGTTAGGATAAAACAAACAAACAGTTAACAACATTAAACAAGAGGACTTTCTCAGTAGACACACACTTCCACCCTAGAAATTATAGTGCCTTTCTAAGTAGGTGATATTATACATTTTTTTTCATTTTACTTTTGTGTATGATCTTACTTATTTTCTTGTAGTGAACCTACATTTTTTGTAATAAGAAAGGTATTTTTAATTACCCAAAATAATCTTACATAAATGCCTAGAGAAGCACAAAGGTATTTTGCTAAAATTCAATATAAGAAGCTTCTTGAAAGAGAAAAAATATATCACTGGTCACATGTGACAAAGTAACAAATTTCATACCTTAAACTTAGAAGGTCAGCTTTAATGCTCTGTATAATATCCAGACCCAATTTACATTTCTCTGTCAGAGCAATATATCACCAATGCTGAATATAATTATAGCTTATTTTAAACTGTTATTTTCACCTACTCTTAGCAAGGTGACTAAATACTTAGAATGAACAGTGGAGGGCGAGGGGGACAGGAGACAGTGCGTACACAGCAATTAACATGTCCAGTAGGGCAAAACAAACATACACCAACATCCCAATTAATGGCTTACCCACAAAAATCACACTAAATTATTCAGCCAGACAAGGAATTCAAGAATTAAATATTGTTCTGATTGTAAAATCTTCCAGACTTCAAAATATAACCATTAATATGTATACTTTCTAGAAATTTACTTTTGAAGAAATTATGTATTTAAAATTACTGGTGTATTCTCACTTCTAATATTAGATGAGATAGTAGAGTAACAATCTGAGTAGTTCATTCTCCTAGTTACTTTTTGGCCATAACATATTCAAAGGTATAAAATGTCTAGAAAAAGTATCCCAAAAAAAAAAAAAAAGAAAGAAAACCAGATTAACTGCAATGATGAAAAACAAAACACCTATATATGAAACATAAATTCTTGATGTTTAGATGAAAAGATAGTAGGAAAACTATGGATTTAAAATAACGTATACTCATATATGCTCCTCTAATTAAAACTGAAGTCCACTGTTAAAGGAAATATATAAAAGAAAACAAAATAGATTGAAACATATTAAATATCAGTAAGTACATTTCTTAGTATCAAATCAAAGGTATCATTACTTCAGGAAAGCATTAACTAAATTATAATTTTAAATACTGACTACAGTTGACCCTTGAACAATTCAATTCAGGGATAAGGGCTGTAGAGTTAAAAATCCACATATAACTTTTGACTCCCCCAGAACTTAACTATTAATAGCCTACTGTTGACTGCAAGCCTTACAGATCATATGAACAGTCAATTAACACATATTTTGTATTATTATATTTAATACATACTGTATTATTAAAATTAGAAAAATATTAAGAAAATCATAAGAAAGATAAATTATGTTTTCAGTACTGTGCACATCTATTTTTTAAAATCCACATATAAGTGGACCAATGTAGTTCAAACTCCTGTTGTTCCAAATTAACTACAATTTTCCAACCACTATATGGGGAAAGAAAAAATATGATCACATTGATATCACCTGTTCCCATCATCTGTTCCTACCTTACATACTTGCCAATACTGACCAATAGCAGCCCCATAGGTCAGATCAGTCCATAAACTTAAATCTATAATCGGCCCCTGATTCTGTCAAATTCATTGCTAGACCTTCACTCATAATACTGCCTAATCTTTCAAGGGCCAATTCAAGTTTCCTCATTCTTTGAACACTCAATAATTTAAGTTTTTCCATTTGCTCACTGGATTCCATACCCTCGACCCAAGATATCCCTCTAGTAACTGGCCATTTCTCTCCTTCCTTTCATAGCAAAATATCTCAAATTATTTCATGACAAGCATGATCAGTATTACTTCACCATCCATTCATTCATTCTCACTTCAATCTGGCTTCTGCCACCCAGACTCCAAAAAATTGTTTTCTCGAATTCAGCAACAATCCACCTTTTACCAATCCTAGCCCTACTATCTTGCCCCACTTCTCAGCAGCATTCTGTGTAAGTTTCCACTCTCTTTTTTTTTAAATACTCTTCCTCTCTTAGGCTCAGATTTTTGGGTTCTTCTCCTCACTGGCCACTCTTCAATCTGTTTTCCTGGTTTCTGCTGCCTTTATGGACCATGGCTGGAGTTCCTCAGAGCTTGTTCTGGGCACTCTTCTATATATTTCTATCATCTTTGCACACACACCACCCCAGGGTCTCAGCCATTCTCAGAGCTTTCTCTATAATCTGTATCCTATATGATAAAAGGCTAATATGCAAATAGACCAAACGGCGGAACAACCAAACAACCGGTCGCTATGATGTGCGCTGACCACCAGGGGGAGTGTGCGGAACATGGCGGGCATTGGCCGCCGTGGGATGGTGCAGGTGAGCGGGGACGCCAGACCAAGCCAGGGCATTGGTCACTGTCATCAGGGCGAGCCTCTGGTGGTTACTGAAAATTCTTTGCTCCCGTGCGCCACGGTCCCGCCCGGCACTCACACCTGCTGGCGGTGCCAGCCCTGCTCACACCCGCTGCCAGTGCCGGAGCCACCGCTCACACCCGCTGCTGGTGCCCGGCGCCAGTCCCGATCACTCTGCACCATCAGCGGGTGCGAGCGGTGGCTGCCAGCCCTGATTGCCCCTGAGGGCTTCTCCACTTCAACCTGCTCTTGAGGGGCGATTGGGACAGCAGCCGCCACTCGCACCCGCTCATGCTGCCGGCCCCACTAGCACCCGCTGTGGGTGCCGGCCCCAATTACCCCACACCATCAGCACATGGCAGCGGCAGGAGCAGGGCTGCTGGCAGACAGGAGACTGGGGGCCGTGGCAGGAGGGGCCGACCGGGGTCGCAGAGGATGGGCTGAGACCCTGTGCCTACCGCATCCCCGTGGCCCACAGTTCCTTTCAAGGTGCACGAATTCGTGCACTGGGCCCCTAGTCCTATCTAATAAAGATGGAATATGCAAACTGACCGTCACACCATCACAAAGATGGCGGCGTCCATAGCCACAAGATGGCGATGCCCAGTCTCCTCAGCCCCGCCGGAGTCCCCCAGTCCTTTCAGCACAGCCATGGGGCAGCAGGCACACGGTGCGGCCAGATCCGCCCTCAACCCCCCAGCCCCCCAGGGCCGGCCCGAGGCACAGGCAAGCCTCGAATGTTGGCTTCCCAGCCGCCCAGGGCCGCCCGAGGCTTGCACTGCCGGCAGTGGCAGCAGCAGAGGTGTGATGGAGGCGTCGCCTTCCCCTGATTGCCGGGTCACCTCCCATCCGAGGGTTCCTGGACTCTTAGAGGGGACAGGCGGGGCTGAGGGACCCCCTCTCTAGTGCATGAACTTTCATGCACTGGGTCCCTAGTCTACATATATAAAAGCCTAAGCAACCATCACAACCGAAGGGACAACTAATCAGCCTGTGTGGGGCAACCAGGCCAGTAGGGGGGATTAGTGAGGGGCGACCAAACGACTGAGTGGCAGGCTGCGTGGGATGACCAGGCCGGCAGGGGGGTCAGTGAGGGGCGACCAAATGACCCAACAGCAGGCTGCCTGGGGCTACCAGGCCAGCAGGGGGGTTAGTGAGGGGCGACCAAATGACCTAACAGCAGGCTGTGTGGGGCAACCAGGCCCGGAGGTGAGGCAGTTGGGGACGACCAGGCCGGCGGGGGGCAGGGGGCAGTGAGGGGCAACCAGAGCAGCAGAGGGGGGCAGTGAGGGGTAATCAGGCCAGAGGGGAGGGTGGGCAGTTGGGGGCCACCAGGCCAGCATGGGGGCAGTAAGGGACCACCAGGCCGGCGGGGGGTGGGGGGCAGTTAGGGGCGACCAGGCTGGCAGGGGGCATAGTAAGGGGCGACTAGGCTGGCGGGGGGGGGGGGGGGGGGCATTTACGGGCAATCAGGTCGGCGGGGGCGCAGTTGGGAGTGACCAGGCCAGCGGGGGGAAAGTAAGAGGTGACCAGGCTGGCAGGAGGGGGGGCAGTTAGGGGCAACCAGGCCGGCCTGGGGGGGGGGAGGGCAGGGCAGTTGGGGGCAACTAGGCCAGCAGTGGGGGCAGTTGGGGGTGACTAGGACAGCAGGGGAGGCAGTTAGCGGCGATCAGGCAGGCAGACATGTGAGCAGTTAGGAGCCAGGGGTCCCAGATTGTGAGAGGGATGTCCTACTGCTGGTTTAGGCCCAATTCCGAGGGGTCCCAGATTGTAGAGGGTGCAGGCTGGGCTGAGGGGACCCCCCTGCCACCTCCCCGCCTAGTGCACGGCACCTACCTCAGTTGCAGGCTCCATCCCAGCCTGATCAGGGCCTGTATAGGAGGCAACCAATCCATGTGTCTCTCTTACATCAATGTTTCTCTCTCACTGTCTCTCCTCCCTTCCACTCTCTCTAAAAATCAATGGAAAAAATATCCTTGGGTAAGGATTAACAACAACAACAAAAGAGTTTCTCTCTGAGGAAAATTCTGTTTAAAAAATAAAAATGCATCCCACTAATATTTTAAACCTACCAAAGGCAATGTTTCTGTGACTTCTTTATGTGCTGCCATATTGCTGATCCCAACATCCTGGCTACATAAAGCCATACTTCTTGATGTGCTGCCATATTGCTGATCCCAACATATAAAGCCATGGACCCCAGCTATAGCACTGTCAGACAAGATATACCTTTCCACTCATTTTCTATTCTATGGGTATGAAGCCCACAACATTTGCTTATTCTTTTCAAATCAGTAGCCTCCATTAGACCATGCTTATCTTCTCTTGGGACTCTCTTGACTATGAATGTCCACTCATCCTTCGCAATTTAAAAAAAAAAATAGTCCATACTTGAATTCTTTTATGAAGTCTCATAGTCCTGGACTTAAGTTTAAAAATGTAATAGTCATTCATTATTTAGGTCAAAGAAAAAAGTGGTTTACATAGAAGAAATAAGGTGTTTACGCAGCACTATCGAATAGTGTTTTACAATGGCAGAAACGGTCCAGATGTTCTAATAAGGCAACCACTAATTACGTGTGTCTTTTGAGCATCTGAAATGATTTTTTCATTTAATTATAACTAATTAAATTTAGATAGCCACCACCATATTAAACAGCACAGGAAAGAAAACCTGGAGCTACTTGCCTACCTGGCATCTTCGTCAAAGAGAAAGACAAAGAAAGGAAAGACAGAAGAAATACAAGAATGTAGATCACCCAGGAAAATCTGGACTCCTCTTGCCCATTTCAGAAATTTCCACTATTAATATCATCATAAATCTAGACATAGTGTTAATTCACAAACATTTTTATAAAGAAAATGAAAACAAACAAGCATAAAAAGCTGGGGTAGCAATATTTATATCAGACAAAATAGACTTTAAAACAAAGGCTATATAACAAGAAATAACAAAGGACCCAACCATTCCACTTCTGGGTATGTCTGAAGAAACTCAAAACACTAAATTGAAAAGACATATGCATCCATATGTTCACTGAAGAATTATTTACCATAGCCAAGTTATGGAAGCAACCTAAGTGTTCATC
The DNA here is from genome assembly GCF_951640355.1 of Cnephaeus nilssonii. Taxonomy (NCBI): domain Eukaryota; kingdom Metazoa; phylum Chordata; class Mammalia; order Chiroptera; family Vespertilionidae; genus Cnephaeus; species Cnephaeus nilssonii. Next base: position 74,160,974 of record NC_137079.1, on the reverse strand, counting down.
ACCAGATGAATGGATAAAGAAGTAGTGCATATATACAATGGGGGGAAAAAATAATGAATGAGTGAAATCTTGCCATCTGCAACAACATGGTTGGACCTAGAGGGTATTGTGCTGAGTGAAATAAGTCAGACAGAGAAAGATAAATGCCATATGATTTCACTTATATGTGAAATCTAAAAAATAAATAAATAAACAACAAGCAAATCAAAACAAGACTCACAGATACAAAGAACATTTTGATGGTTGCCAGATTGGAGGGATGAGAAGGAGGTGAGAAGGAAGTGAGTGAAAAATATAAAAAGATTATGAAGTACAAATTGGTAGTGACAGAATAGTCATGGGGATGCAAAGTACAGCATAAGAAATATAGTCAATAATATTGTAATAACTACATATGGTGACAGATGGGTACCAGATATATAAAGGTGATCACTTCATAAGTTATATAAATTTCTAATCACTAGGTTGTACACCTAAAAATAATATAATATTGTACATCAACAGCAAAAGAAAATTTTAAAATTATTTTTATAAATAAAAAAATAGAAGAAGAAGGAGGAGGAGGAGGAGGAGGAGGAGGAGGAGGAGGAGGAGGAGGAGAAAAAGAAAAAGAAGAAGAAGAGGAAGAAGGAGGAGGAGAAGAAGGAGAACGACGACGACAACACAGCAGCAGAAGAGGTCCATCTTAGTAAGAGAAAGGCTTGACTTGTAGGTGTTTCAGTTTGGGAGCACTGAAGAACCTACACCACCACTAACCCCACCACCAACCACTATGTCCTTGATAAAATCCGTTGCCTAAGGGGAGGCACTCTGCAGACAGGGAAGAAGGATGGAGGCCTAGGTAATTAGCAGTGACAAATAAGGTGGGACAGACATAAAAATTACAACTAAATTATACAACAACCACCCTTGAAGACCAGCTGAACAGAATACCTATAACTAAAGATATAAAGAAGAAGCCACCTTGAGAGTGGTAAGAGAAACAAAGATGCAAAATGGGCTGGTCCCACACCCATGAGTGACAGTTAAGAATCTAGCAGTATACCTCCACTGCGGAGCTTCCCACTGAGGAGGAAGTGGTCCCAGCCCCACACTGGCTCCTTAGCACACCAGTGCTAGGAAGAGGAGTCCCTACAATACTTATATTACTGTGAAAATCGGAGGGGATTTCCACCTACTGAGACATTCCCTCCTAGTGAGATGGAGGGCTGATGGAGTCCCAAGTGTTCTTCTTAAAGGGCCAAAACATGAAATTACTGGCTGAAAGAAGCACTTATTCTGAGCTGCAGGGCTGGGGCAGCAACTGGAAAAGCTCCAGGAAAAAATTAATTTGTCTGGCTTCAGGAAGGAGCTCTCCCCCAACCCAGCCTACAGGAATAGATGGGCTCTAAATCTGAGTCATCATCAAACTCGCACCACTCTGGTGATTTCCTGAGAATCAGCCCCACCCAACTTATATGCAGGCTAAACTTTTCTCAGCCAGGAGGCAAGCAATCTATAAGATGCAGAGTCCAAAACACTGGTTATAAGGATGTTCAAATAACTCAGGGAAAAAATAGATGATCTCAGTAAAAATTTCAACAAAGATAGTAAACATTTGGGGATGGAAAAACAAAAAACAAAAACAGAAACCATTAAAAAAAAAAAAAGGACCAGTCAGAAAAGAAGAATACATTAGAAGGAATCAGGTGAAGCACAAAATCAAGTTAGGGATTTGCAAGAGAAGGTAGTTGAAAACACCCAATCAAAACAGCAAAAAGAAAAAAAAATAATTAGAAAATGAGGTAATTTAAGGCAGCAGTCACCAACCAGGGTCTATGGAACACTGGTGGTCCGTGAGGTCCAAAAGGTTGGCAACCGCTGGTTTAAGGGATATCTTGGGACAACATCAAGCATAACAACATTCTTATCATAGGAGTACCAGAAGTAGAAGAAAGAGAGCAAGGGATTAAGAACCTATTAAAGAAACAATGACTGAAAACTTCTCTAACTTGGGGAAAAAAAAAAAAAAAAGATAGGCATACAAGTTCAGGAAGCACAGAGAGTCCAAAACAAGATGAACCCAAAAAGGCCTACATCAAGACACATCATAATTAAAATTCCAAAGGTTAAAGACAAAGAGAAAATTTTAAAAGCAGCAAGAGAAGAGCAGGTAATTACATACAACAGAACTCCCGTAAGACTGTCAGCTGATTTCTCAACAGAAACTTTGCAGGCCAGAAGGTATTGGCACAAAATATTCAGTGATAAAAAGCAATGACCTACAACCAAGATTACTGTACTCAATAAGGCTTCACCTAATGAGGACAGCAAGGCAAATTTGTTTTAATTCATAATCCTCATCAGACACATGTAAGGTGCCATGTAGTCAAAAAACAAAGAAACAAAGAAAACCTTCAAGCCTATGAACAAAAAAAGGGGCCACATAGTAAATCTGCCAAGCTCAGGAGGGGACATGCAGATGGCACAAGGCAGGCTTTACAAACATGATGACACGTAGGATTGTCTGAAGATAAAAATTGCTAATTAAAATGGGCCCTGGTGCAAAGTCATATCCTAGGCCTGTTTCATTCTTTACCTTAAGTGAGCCTGTCTATTGTCTTCGATAACATACCTATGAAATGCCAAGGTATTCTCCTTTTCCTATCCCTGGAAGGCAGAATGGCCAGCACCAGACAACCAGAGCAGAAGAGCAGAGAAGCCCTCATTGTTCTCTTCTTGCCTGCATACCATCTCTATGTTCTGTGAATATTAATTATTAACTATCCTTTACCCACCAATGTAATAGAACTATGTGTTTCTCCATTTGGCTTTCTTTCCAGTCCTAAAAATTTCCCTGCTTTTCTTGCTTCCAACCCTTTAATCAGCCACCAATGGATTTCATGTACTTCCTTTCTGTCTTCTCCTTTGATTCTAATGTATAAAATAAGCTGCAAAACTGTCATTCTCCTGAGTATTTTCTCAATCTCTTGAGATTGTGCTTCTGGACATGTCTCAAAATTTTGCCTCAAGTAAACTCTTATAAGACTTTTCTATAGGCTGGATATTCTTTTGTCAACAAGCCAATAATTTTAGTTTAAAGTGCTAACAGGTCATTAGTGTCCCTATGCTCCCAGTAGCAGCAACACATTAATTCAATCTCACAGAATGTATTTTCAAAGTAAATCTCAAAAAAAATGTTCTAAGGAATAGGACAGTGATGGGCAACCTTTTGAGCTTGGTGTGTCAAACTTTGCCAAAAAACTGAGCATAACTCGGGTAGTGTCACTTTGAGGGAAAAAAATTATTTCGCAAATGTTTCATCCTCAGGAGCAGCAAATGTTTCATCCTCGGCGTGCAGCCGCCTCAGCGGCCGCGTGTCATCAGAAATGGCTATGCGTGTCAGTGCTGACACGCGTGTCATAGGTTCGCCATCACTGGAATAGGAGGTCACACTCTAAAATTACCAAATACACAAAGAAACAAACTATGACAAAAGGTGAAAAGAAAAAAAAAAAAGAACACCAGGATTAGAACTCGGAAACCTTCATTTACTAGAATTATAGACAAAGGATATAAAATAAAACTATTTAATATGTTTAAACAAATAAAAGGTACTAAAAAATAAGCAAGAAGCACAAAATTATTAAAAATGACAAGGAGTTTTAAAACAGAGCAAAAGAGATATTATAGGAATAAAATTAAAAAATAGAATTTAAAAGACAATGTATAAGTTAAACAGATTAGACACTGGTGAAGAATCAATAGGAAACTAGAAGATCTTTAAAAAATAAATCCAGACTGGAGTAGAGAGAGACAAACAGATGGCAACTATAAAGAGGTTAGGAAATAATGATATATGCAGTAGGAAGGCCTAACATATACAAAGTTATAGAAAAATAGAGTTGATATTCAAATAGATAATAGCTGAATTTTCCATTGAGTTTATGAAAGGCAACAAGCATATTCAGGAAGCCCTCCAAAATTAGTATGATAAATAAGTAAAATTACATCTAGACACATAAAACTATAGACCAAAGAAAACAACATCTTAAAAGCCCTGCTACCGTGGCTCAGTTGGTTGGGCATTGTTCCAAGCATCAAAAAGTTGCAAGTTCAACTACCGGTCAGGGAACTTGCTGGGGTTGTGGGCTGGATCCCCAGGGGGGGGATGTGCAGGAGGCAGCAGATCGATGTTCTGCTCTCACATTTAAGTGTTTTTCTCTCCTCCCTTCTTCTCTCTCTAAAAATTTATGTTTTAAAAAAGAAGTAGGAAAAAAATGTTTTTAAAAAATCATAAAAAACAGAGGCAGATATCCTGGGGAAAAAAATAGACTTTTAAATAAAGAGCAATCAGCCCTCTCAAAAACAGTAATGAAAGGCAGAAGAAAAAATAATACCTTCAATGAACTAAGAAGAGAAAATTACAAACTCTCAATTTTATATGCTAGGAAAACCATCCTTCAAATATAATGTCATTGTCAGACAAATAAAAGGAGAGTTTTACCATCAGCAGACTCTCATCAAGGGAACTTAATGATGTACCTGAAGCAAAAGTAAGATAATCAGAGGGGAAAAAGGTACAAGAATTTAAATGAATGAGAAGTACATATGTGTTTGTAAACATATAAACACATATTTGTAGTGTAACTCAATAATAATAGCTAATTTATAATATTGTAAATAAAAACAAATTATTAAAAATATACAAAAATAGCACAGAAATCAAGAGAGCATCATTTGGCATTCTTAGGTTCAAAAGAAAAGAGATCTTGCTTATTTTTGTCCCTTTCAAGCACATTCATGTTAAATTTCTCTTTTAAGCATGTGCATGTTAAATTTTTTTGTTATAGGATAAGAAAAAATGAATGTCTTCCAAATTAGTAAATGAGGAAAAATGAAACGAGAGATTAAAAATCTATCTAAGCCCAGCCAGTGTGGCTCAGTTGGTTGAGCATCATCCCATGTACCAAGAGGACACTTGTTCGATTCCCAGTCAGAGCACATGCCGAGGTTGTAGGCTCAATCCCAGTAGGGGGCGTGCAAGAGGAAGCCAATCAATGTTTCTGTCATTGATGTTTCTATCTCTTTCCCTTCCTCCTTCTCTAGGAAATTTAAAAAAAACACACACACACAACAATTTTTAAAATCTATACAAAAGAGTTTAAGGACAAGGAAAAAGGAAAAGAAGGAAGAATACAGAAAGAGAAGAAGGAGCAGAAGGAAGCAGGAGAGGAGGGGGAAGAATAGAGAAAAAGTAAACAGAAAATTCAAAATGAAGTATCACATATAAATCCCAATATATTCTTATAATCAACATAAAAGACAAAACTACAAGATAAAGACAAAAATTATCAGAAATGATTTTTTAAAAAGCATTCATATGCTATCTAGAGAAAGCCCTCTGCATGGGAGAATATATTTGCCAATGTTATCTCCGATAAGGGTTTAATCTCCAAAATTTACAGAGAACTCATACAACTTAACAAAAGGAAGATAAACAATCCAATCAAAAAAATGGGCAAAGGACCTAAATAGACACTTTTCGAAAGAGGACATAAGGAAGGCCCAGAGACATATGAAAACATGCTCAAAGTCACTAATCATCCAAGAGATGCAAATCAAAATGACAATGTGGTACCATTTCACACCTGTCAGAATGGCTATCATCAACAAGTGCTGGCGAGGATGCAGAGAAAAAGGAACCCTCGTGCACTGCTGCTGGGAATGCAGACTGGTGCAGCCACTATGAAAAACAATATGGCATATCCTCAAAAAAATGACAAATGGAGCTGTCATTTGACCTAGTAATACCACTTCTAGGAATATATCCCAAGAAAACAGAAACACCAATCAGAAAGGATATATGCACCCCTATGTTCATAGCAACACAATTTACAATAGTTAAGATTTGGAAACAGCCTAAATGCCCATCAGCAGATGAGTGGATTAGAAAACTGTGGTACCTCTACACAATGGAATACTACCCTGCTGAAAAAAGAAAGAATTCTTACCATTTGCAACAGCATGGATGGAAATGGAGAGCATTATGCTAAGTAAAATAAGCCAGTCAGAGAAAGATAAATACCACATGATCTCACTCATTTGTGGAATATAAAGAACATTATAAACTGATGAACAAAAATAGATAGAGGCAAAGAAGCATCGAACAGACTTTCAAACTACAGCAGGAAGGCAGGGGAGGGTTGGGGGAGGGCGGGTAAGAGATCAACCGAAGGATTTATATGCATGCATATAAGCACAACCAATAGAAGCAAGACACTAGGGGGCACGGGGGTGTGAGGGCAAGTGCCGGGGGGTAGAGGAGGCCGGGGGGAGGTCAATGGGGGGGGAAAAAGGAGACATATGTACTACTATTTGTAATACATTAAGAAATAAAATAAAATAAAATAAATAAATAAAATAATAAATAAATAAATAAAATAAAAAAAGAAGAAAAATAATCACTTATGCGATTTACAATACAGAACCTACTTCCAAATCACTCAAAACACTTTATATTTAAAATATTATAAAGCCTCCAAGTCTTTACCTTACTGAAATCTCTGACCAATTTGTCAAACAGAGAAAGTGCATATGTGATGGCTGCCAGTTTACTCCAGGTCAAGAAGACAGAAAGAAGAAAGTGTGAGCCCCTCAAGGACAGTGGCTTTTTTTACTGGAATAAAGCAAATAAAATAAAAAACAAAAATAAAGTATCCTATATAATAAAGAGGTAATATGAAAATTGACCCTCACGCCCTCATACAAGATGGCCACCCACATGTGGTCAAAGATGGCTGCCATAAGATGGCCAGCAGGGGAGAGTAGTTGGAGGCGAATGGGCCTGCAGAGGAGGAAGGGAAGTTGGGAGGGACCAGGCCTGCAGGGAAGGGCAGTTAGAGGTGACCGGGCCTGCAGGGGAGGGCAGTTAGTGGTGACCAGGCCTGCAGGAGAGGGCAGTTGGGGGCAACCAGGCCTGCAGGGGAGGGCAGTTAAAGGTGACCAGGCCAGCAGGGGAGGGCAGTTGGGGGCGACCAGGCCTGCAGGGGAGGGCAGTTGGGGGCGACCAGGCCTGCAGGGGAGGGCAGTTAGGGGTGACCAGGCCGGCAGGGCAGGGCAGTTAGGGGTGACCAGGCTGGCAGGGGAGGGCAGTTGGGGGCAATCAGGCTGGCAGGGGAGCAGTTAGGGGGGTGATCAAGCAGGCAGGCAGGTAGGCAAGCAGTTGGGAGCCAGCAGTCCCAGATTCTGAGAGGGATGTCCCAGATTGGAGAGGGTGCAGGCTGGGCTGAGGGACACCTGCCCCCTCCCCGTGCACGAATTTCGTGCACAGGGCCTCTAGTAAGAAAAAATATAGGTAAAAAATGATTAACTGTGATACATTTTGATTAGCTGCACATATCAACACACATAAGTCTATGAAAAATAATAGAGAGGAAAACTCAAGTCTCAGAAGAATGCAGGGAAGATGATGCTATTTACAGAGTTGAAGAGGATATGAAACCAATATATTAAGAATACATATATGGTGAAACTATAATAAAAAAAAAAAGTGATAAGTCCAAAATTCAAGGTACCGGTCACCACAGGATAATGGGAGAAGGCTATGTAGGATTAAGAAGAAATTCATGTAAGCTTCAAAGGTATAGGAAATATCCTATATCTTAGCCTCATTAATAGGCAAGTGGGTGTTTTTTTTACTGTTATGACAAACAGCCTTTTTATATACGGTGTCCCAAAAAAAATGTGAACACACTTTAAAAGCTGATAGCTCAATTATGAAAATGAAATATATTTTAATAAACACTGCCTTTATAATTATTCAAAGTGTGTGTGTACATTTTTTGGGATACCCTATATGTTTAACATTTTATAAAATAGTTTTCAAATAGGTCAAAGTATTAGTAACTTCAAAATGTTTGGTCTTAATTTTTTTCTTCAATTCATGTTGATGCCAGTGAGTATACTGACTGCATTGCTAGCCACAAATTTTTCTATCACACGTATGGCACATGGCACAAAACCAGTATCAACACCAAAGTTAAGCTCCTCCACCAGCTTTGTGTTCTCAAGCCCAGCAAAGGAGAAAAAGTAGATTTCAAACATGACACTGATTAAATGCAACACTGAGATGATAAGGCTGCTCACTGGCTTTGCAGTAAACAAATATATTTTAACTACAAATTTTTCTAAACTGACTTTCTGGAAGTTATTAGTTATTAATTTAATCAAACCTAGTTCCAAAATCTCCATTGAAATCTTTTAACAAAAGGTAAACTTCATAATGTAAAAATACTTCTTGTAAACTTGAAAATATTAACCATGACTAAAGGAAAATAATGCCTAAAATCATAAAACATAAGGACCTGATAAGACTGGATTTTCTAAGAAAAAAATCTTATACTTGATAGCTGCATCAAATTGAGAAAATGAAGATGCATTCTATAATTACTTTGCTCTATGCATAGAAGGGTATGGACTAAAATGCTTGATATCCATCATAATGATGTTAGTGTCTACCTTTTTATGTTTCCACCTCAACGTGTTTGATAACTTAAATGTAATTGCTGACTATGTCAAGATCCACTAAAAGCAATATTTGATCATTTGAAGAAGTTACTCTCTTCTCTAGTGTTGCAAAAATAAAGCAATTTTATCTTTTAGTGCACAAGTGTCACCAAGAATATTGAATAATCAATAAAACTTCAAGCAGAAGAACTTCATAATCTTCAAATCAACTCTTCTTAAAACAAGGTAAATAATCTGGTATATAAAGCAATGGGTTTTACATAATTCACTATCCAGATAATAAAAGGTTGATGTGACTCATAACAGGAAGTTGATGAATGGCTCTAGAAATATTGCCTATCATGGGGGAGGAGGGGGCGGAATGGGGGAGAGGATGGTGCCTCCTACCTTTTCCTTGATTGTTTGATTTACATAAATCCTGATGCAGCATTGGAGAGCCACCATTAATCAGTTCACTTGTTTCTTTTTCAACTTCTATCCACAGACATTAAAGAATTTCAACTCTAATTTTCTCAGTAATATCATAGGTTAAACAATGATCTCAAAAGATTATAAAAATTAGAACTCCTTGTCTCTTGGAACTTACTCACATATTGTATATATAAAAGAGAAAATAAGAAAAACTGACTTTGCCCTAGCCTGTTTTTCTCAGTGGTTAGAGCTTCAGCCCGGGAACTAAAGGGTTCCAGGTTCGATCCTGGTCAAAGACACGTACCTTGGTTGCAGACTTGATCGGCGCCCTGATTGGCGTGTGCAGGAGGCAACCAATGGATGTGTTTCTCTCACATCGATGTTTCTGTCTCTCCCTCTCCCTTCCACTCTGTCTAAAAATATCAATGGAAAAAATATCCTCGGGTGAGGATTAACAATAAAAACAAACAAACAAACAAACAATAACTATCAACAGATACATAATAACTGACAGCAAAGTCCAAAGGTTTGACCATAGGCATAATTTCAGTTATACATGTCCAGCTAAGTCATTCCTCTAATCAGAGCACTAGATACAGAAATGTTCTCAAGTATCTTCTCAATTTTCTGTCACCATAAAGTGCTATGATTTCAGGAAAAAATTATCCAATAAGATTTTCTATTCCTTTCTATTAAAAAGACTACTTAGTAGGAAATATCCACATCACTTGTAGATTCCTAATAATACTAGTGGACCAGTGCATGAAATTCGAGCACTGGGCAGGGGTTAGGGGAGTCCCTCAGCCCGGCCTGCACCCTCTCACAGTCTGGGAGCCCTCAGGAGATGTCCAACTGAAGGCTTAGGCCCGTTACCCAAAGGGAGTGAACCTAAGCCTTCAGTCAGACATCGTTAGTGCTGCCACGATGGCGAGAGAGGCTCCCGCCGCCACCACTGTGCTCACCAGCGTTGAGCCTGGCTTCTGGCACACTGACCATCAGGGGGTAGCTCCTGCATTGAGTGTCTGCCTCCTGGTGGTCAGTGCATGTGATAGTGACTAGTCATTCCACCGTTCGGTCAATTTGCATATTAGCCTTTTATTCTATAGGATATTCTAGAACTGGCCACTCTTAGGGAAATCCTATCTAAGAAAGAGGGAATATGCTAACTGACCCTCACGCCATCGCAAAGATGACAGCACCTATAGCCAATAAGGAGGGAATATGCTAATTGACTGTCCTGTCCTCAAAGATGGTGGCGCCCACAGCCAATAAGGAGGAAATATGCTAATTGACTGCCATGCCTTCAAATATGGCGGCACACACAGCCACAAGATGGCAGCGCCCAGTCCCCTCAGCCCCACCGGGGCAGCAGGCACACGACAAGGCCGGGCCCGCCTGCCTCCAGAGTCTCCCAGTGCCCTCAGCCACCCAGCCTCCCAGGGCCGGCCCGAGGCACAGGCAAGCCTCAGATGGCAGCTGCCCAGCCACCCAGGGTCGCCCGAGGCTCAGGTAACCAGGGCCGGCCGAGGCTTGTGCTGCCAGCAGTGGCAGCAGCAGAGGTGTGATGGGGGCGTCACCTTCCCCTGGTCACCGGCCCTGAGGGCTCCCAGACTGTGAGAGGGGGCAGGCCAGGCTGAGGGACCCCCCTCCAGTGCATGAATTTTCATGCACTGGGACTCTAGTATTTCTATAAGTGTTTGATGCGGGGGAGGGGAGTTCAAATGAAAGAGACATGTAGCATTATTTCCCAGTGTTTTTAGGTAAAAATCACAAAAATAATTGTATCTATTGTAATGTGCATGAATTTATACATAAAACCTTTTCAGTTGTTCTTTTGCTATCATATTCACCTACTCAAAAGATGAAGATGAACAAGAAAAGGTGAAGTCTACTTTTAATTATATTGAAAAGCCATGAATATCTCCAGTGCCCAGTGGATGCCAGATAAACTGAGAAATGAGTATTATGTCCCCAATCAACCCCAAAATATCCTCTTCCTAATTTATACTCCATAGGAACAGGGCCTGGATCAGCTTTACTATTTTCTCAAGTTCCACACCTAATATAGTACTAGAAAAATAGCTAGTGCTCAATAATTATTTGTTAAATGAATACATTTAACAGGTACAGAAAACATTAGAAGCTAGAGCTCTTTAGTATGACTATGTCTGTAAATAAATGCCTAATTCAACTTAGTTTCTATCATTAGGCAAGGTAAGACATAAGAAGGCTAAAATCAAACCTCATTGTTTCAATCCACAAATCTTTACCGAGCACCTTTCATGTGCTAAGCACGGTCTAATAAAGAGAGGTATAGATAAAATACGTAAAGTCCCTGGTCTCTTGCCCGCTATTAGTTTACAGTCTAGAAAACAGATTGGAAGTGGCAAAATATGAAAAAATAAAGTTGAAATATAGTAAAGATTGTTCACTGTTCACACTCCTTAGTTAAACCTCACTTTCATGACTTAGCAGTTATGTTTTAAATACTTAGCCCCTCTGTTTTAAATACTTGTACTGTACTGAAATACTGGAGTATGAAAAGTCAAGGACTTTTTCATACTGTAGCCTAACTACAGAAATGTCTTCAAAAAGTAGAATATCACAGAGATTCTTTTACGTATTAACAACCAATCATAGTTTGTCATTCTAGCCCTTGGAATATATATGTATATATACACACACACCCTCATCATGTACACACATGCAGGTACATTTTTATGAAGAAATAAGCATTGACATACAATAAAGTCAAAACCGATCTACTGCTCAGATATTTTATAACAACTTCTGCTTGAAAATGTTTAAGAATATGCTCAACTAAAAAGTCTAAGAATTGATTTAGAGACACCCCTATAGTAATGTTGCCAGATACAGTTAAATTTGCATTTCAGAAAATCAATTGTTTTAGTACAAGCATATCTAACATTCAGATTTTACTGGGAAATATTTGCTAAATCTGACACTAACCTAACACGGCCATTTCCAAAACTGGAAAAAAAAAAAAAATCCGTGGTACTTCTTGCTATATCAAACAAGAAGAGCCAATTCATATGCAATACCAAAATTCAGAATGAAACTCAATCACATTAGATTATTAGTTTCTAATCAACACTGTTCTCTCTTTTAAAAATAGCCTATGTTTTTAAAAATTCTAAGGGGAAAAAAGTGAGTTTTTTAAAAGTCAATGTATTACTCAGTAATAAATACAAAAGTACAATTGAGACTAAATTTCTTCACACATAGAAATATTATGCATTGAATTTTTACCTTAGGTAGTTATTGCGCTATACTGGCTACTAATTACAGAAGTATTAAGTAAAAATGACAGATTTATAACAACTGATTAATTTAGTAACATGCCCGATGATGATCAGATATAGAAATTACCTCACAGGATTACTAGTCAAAGAAACTCGAAGTGACTCCAGGCACGTTACAAGTCTCTCGTCTGCAGGCCCCATTTTCAATTCATGAATGAATTCCTGAGGTGAGATCTGCCGATTCCTCTTAAGACTTCCCTTTAAAATAAGTAAAAAAAAATTAATTCATATTGTGTAAAGATTAGCCATTAAAATAACAATTTCATTAGCCCCACCTTTCATATTAACGGCTGTACACAACTATTCAGAAAAGTATTACTTTGTGCGGATGATTTCTTTACCTGCGCCCATAAATCCATAAATTCATAATCCATGGTAGCCATAAAAGATAGTAACATAATATCAAAAGATTTGCAAATTAAAATAACTACTTTCCAAATCAAAAAATATGAAAAACAATAAAGTGCATATCATAGAAAACATATTAAAATATAGTAATATATTTTAGGCCCACTCAAATAACAAAACTAATATTAAGAATGACCCTATTAAAATGTATATCCCAAATAGCACAAAAAGCCTGAGATTTTATCCTACATACAAGCTAAGTTAGCCTGCCTGCTCCTGTTTCATGGATGCTGACAGAATACACAAGAATCCTGAGGGAGAGTCAAAAACTTTACTATGTATATATTTATTCCCAACCCACCCACTCCCACAGGAATGATGCAGAGTCCCCATAGGTGATGGATGCCTTCACATGCCATGGATTGCTTCACAGGGAAGAACACTGAGCTCTGGGGATTCACCATTTTTATAGCAAGCAGTAACAAGCCTGCTCATTATCCACAGACAAATATAACTTCACTTCTAAGGCTACCCACTGCAAATGCAACCCTGAGAAATGGCCTGGGTAAAGAGCATTCAAGCCTTCAGTTCCTGGCATAACCAGAAAAAATATACAGTGATACTCAGGGCCCATGACTGCCGGCCTCTCCCAATGATAAATATCTCTCATAAAGGATTTGTATTCAAAATATTTAACAAACCCCTATAAATCAATAGCAATAACACAAATAGTCCAATAACAAAAGAAGATATATGAATGGCCAATAATCACATGAAATGGTGTTCACGATCATTTATCAGGAGGGAAATGCAGACTAAAACAAGTAAAATAACACTATACATTCCCTAGACTGGTGAGGGTGTGAAGCACCTGGAGCCTCCTACATGACTGGTGGAGATATAACACAGTATTGCCACTCTGCAAAAGAATTTTAACAGTTTCTTTTAAAACTAAATATACACTGACTATAGGACTCAGCAATTGCACAACTAGGTGTTAAGTAGGAGGGGTAAATAAATATATCCATACAATGTTAGAACAGTTTTATGCATAATAGTCAAAGACTGGAAACAACCCAAGTATTCATTAACAAGTTTGGTCATATCCATACAATGAAATACTACACAACAAAATTTCACTACTGATAATGCAACAAAATAAATGAATCCAAAAAAAATAAGTTGAGTTAAAGAAGTCAAACAAACAAAAAAATGCATAGTATGGTTCCACCATTTATATAAAAGACCAAAACCAAACTGTCAATTTTTTCTGTAGGACCATTTTACGTTCTAAGTTCAATATATAGAAGCAGAGATTTTAATTTTTGGTGTGTTTGATTGGAGGATGGGGTTAAAGGTGGACATTTTAAGTGGGCAGCAAGTAGATTTTTCCAATAAACACTGAGAAAAACAGACTAAACTCACTGGCTAAAAGTACTTCTTTATTTCAGTTACATAAAGTTTTTCTAGCTTGAACAATTTATTAGGCAATAAATTGCCTAAAGGCCTCTGCATTGTCACCTGAGGTTCCTGCCTCTTACCAAGACCTCACCATCACAGCCCCATCCTTGCACAGGCCTACTCCTAGGTAGCAGTTAGATCTGAGTTGAGACTAACTTCTCAGGACAGGCTGTTTATGAGCCACATAAACTGAGCTACTCCCCCGCCCCCAATTGATTTCCTTGTTTCAAAAGGCTCACCACTCTGTATTAAAATAACTTTTGCATTTATTATTTAAAGGATATGTTGAATGCCTACCATGTGTCAGACCTTGTTTACATGATGTAGATACAGGGGTTAAAAAAAAGTCAAAGATGATTTCTAGGTTTTTAGTCTAAGCCAAAATATGGTGGCATCTACTTGAATGGGAAGATGAAAGAAGGAGAGTGATAGGGAATGTAGCTATTTAAGTTATGAGTTTGAGCCCTGGCTAGTATGGCAAGTGGTTAGAGCGTCAGCCCACACACCAAAGGGTCGTGGGTTCAATTCCCGGTCAAGGGCACGTACCTGGGTTGCGGGTTCGCTCCCAAACCCAGGGCACTAGTGTGAGGTAACCAGTCCATGTGTCTCTCTCACATCAATGTTTCTCTCTCCTCCTCCTCCTCCTCCTTCCTCCTTCCTCCTTCCTCCCTTCCTTCTACTCTCTCTGAGAAAAGCAATGGAAAAAAAAAAAATCCTCGTATGAGGATTAAAATTAGTTAATTAATTAAAGTTACCAGTTGAGCTAAGGACATTTTTGTAAGAAAATAACATTTGAGCAGAGACCCGAGTATGGAGGAGGGGACATGGTAAATCTGGGAGATGGATATTCCAAGCAAACACAAAGCCCTAAGGAATGGTATATTCAAAGGAGAGCAAGAAGACACATTTGAATACCAGTGAGCATAACAGAATTATAGATGACAAAGACAGACAAAACAGGAGACGGGATGGAAAAATTACAGTCTGAGTGCCAAGTGTTTTTGCATGACTCTTGAGCTAAGCACACTTTTTACATTTTAAGAAGCTTGTAAGGACACAACAGGAAGCACAGGAGAAAAGGGAGGGTGAAGACAAAGAAGCAGCAACTGAGGCTCTATGGATATACAAAGCCTAAAATGTTTATGATCTTGACCATTTTAGAAAAAGTTTGTAAGCCACTGATATGGTCTTACAAACCACAGTGAGTACTTTAGGCTTTATTCTGAGTGAGTGAAAAATTATTGGAGGGTACTGAGCAGAGAAAAGATCTAATAAGCTTTTTTTTTTTTTTTTAATTATTCTAAGTCCTGTGTGGCAACAGACATAAATGGCAAAACATGAAACAAGGAGGCCAATAAGAAGGCTAGCATATTGTTTGGTCACAAGTTGACAGTAGCCGGGTATAAGATGTCAGTGATGGAAGATAGGAGTTACTCAACATGAAGTTCGATCAGACATTTGCTGATAGTTTGGATGTGAGGTGTGAAAGAAAAAGAATTTAAAAATGATGCCAAAGCTTTTGGCCTCAACAAATAAATGAATGGTGTCACCATCTACTAATCACTGTGACCTTGTCAATATCACTTTGACTGGCAGCTGGATTGGAGATAAGCCTGATCAGAACTTTAAGGGGGAAAGCAAGAAAAAGAATGTACCACTCTTTGAAGAAATTTTCTGTAAAAAAGGAGCAAAAACTGGGGCAATAACTGTGGAGTGACTGGGGGAGGGGACTATACCATGTTTGTACGCTGATGGGAATGAATGACCAAGCAAAAGGGGAGAAATTGGTGATGTAGAAGGTAGTTATAGATGCAGAAAAGCAAACAAGTAAACAAAACAAAACAAAAAAAAACACTGAGTAGATGACAGAGAAAATGACCTACTATATAAGAGAAAAGATTGACCTTGCACAGTTGCAGGAAAAACATATCATTATAGGAAGAGCAACAACAGAATCAAAGGGAACAGACTCAGGTCGAGTGTTACATCTGGTGATTAGGAAGTGAGGTATGGCAGGTCTACTTCCTCAATTGTTCAGTGATAGAAGCAGTAATAAAATCAGCTAACAGTAAAAATGCAGACCTCAATTGTTCAGTGATAGAAGCAGTAATAAAATCAGCTAACAGTAAAAATGCAGACCTGGAGGTATGAGAAGATATGAAATCCTTTTCAGAAAATGACAAGGTCTGATATCTGTTAAGGTATGTATTAAGAGCATGTTGGTCAGCTGTGGTCATTCGGGAGCCACCAGTCAGTGTGGCTACATGCTTCCTCCTAAATGCAGGCTGTGCTGAGGTGCAAATGGAAAGGAGATGGGAAGTTTAACCAAGGGCAGAGTTTATATAAAGAGACAAGTAAACTGAAGGTTTATACATGAAAACAAAGGACTGTGTGCCTAAGGTCCATAAGGAGAGAAGTAAAAGCATGGTGAGGGTGAGGAGACACTAAATATATTAAAAAAAAAAAAAAAAAAAAAAAAAGGTAGAGTCATGTGTTTCTGAAGAAGTAAACTCCCCGGTCACTGGTGGGAATGAGGTGGAAGTTCTTGGGGCACAGCTGAAAGAAGCATTTTCAGAAGCTCCTATGGGGAGATGATATGTGGAAGATTTTATTGGTGTAAAGTTACATTTCTCGTCTCCAATGTCCCACTTCCTCCAAGCCAGTCCTGAAAGGGGGGCAGCTGGGAGTTCAGCAGAGCCAGAAACAAGGCCAATGTCCAGAGCTTCCGTCTCATGTTGTAGCTGGGTACAGTTCAGCATTCAGGCCAGTTTAAAGTCTATTTGTCCGTGTGTGGAGTCCAACAGGCCGTGCACCATGTGGCGCAGGGGAGCGTGCCCCTGCAACAGGAATCACAGGTGCACAGTGCCCTGGAGCCAAGAGACAGCAACCTTCCTTTGTTTGGAAGTTTATATATTCAGGTTTATATATTCAAGTTTGCAGTGGCCATGCCCAATTACCTGTTTCCAGGTGTGACTGCCAGGCAAGCATTTTCCCATGTCACTCAGACCTTACTGGACATGCATCTAAAATGCCTTATTACGTCCCTTCCCCTATCAATCATGGGAGAACAGACCTGGGAATGTTAAAAGCAGCTTTTTCGCACAGCTGTGTAAATGGCATACCTATATTATTTGTAACAACCAGGTTATTACACCAGCATCAAATGAATTAGCAGTTCTAAAATGGTTATAGAATTCTTAACGTGGGAGTACTAAGTAAGTAGGAAAGGACTTTTGTATTTTACTATCCAAGATAAGGGGTGGTTGAGATTGGGTGGAAAAACAAAAATCACTGGGGGTGATAAAGTGAAGGAAATAAGCTTACGGCAGTGGTAGTGGCAGGAAGAAAAGCAATGAGCTGGGGAGCCACATCTCCTAGGAGTAAGAAGCCTGTCAGCAGACGCCAGCACCTCTGTATGTGAGGCCTTCCTCTCCACTACAATGCACCTCCTAGGGCATGTCTGCCTCTGCCTAACTCATTACTGTAAAATGCCTGACATTCAATGAATGAATGAGGTTATAATAAAATGAAAAGTATACAAAGACTGAGTATTAAAACAAGAAACAAAGTTTAAAAAACAATTCAGAAAAAAACAAATGCTTAATCAGAAGAAAATATTTCAAATTAAAGACATAGAAAACAGACCAAATAATTGGAAAATTTGTTCTCAGCACAACCCCCACCACCACCACCACCACCTTTTATTATATTACTATCAAAATACAGGTATAAAAGAAAGGAAATTGAGAAAGAAAATATTATGTTACATGAAATATTCCTTTTAAGCACATCTCTTCTTATGTTTCTTTCATTTTACATAACTTCAAAGGAAGTGGGAAGTAGGAGGAGAGAAGGGAAGGAAGCTCATATCTACAAGTCCATTAGCCATGAACATGAAAATGTTTAGAAAGGTTTATCACCTGTGATATCAAACACATCACTGAGATAAGGATGTCTGCCTGACATCATGAAAATTAGAAGGGTATTTATCCAACATAATTTTTAAATCTTTTTTAATCCCTTAGTAAACTTTATTCTAAAACATTGAATGCAGAACCAAAAGTACATACATTATTCTTGTCAGAATCTTCATTAAATATATTCTAAGGTATAAAACATAACACTCACTTTATTACTTATTTCCCTTACATTTCTATTTCTCTAAAACCAAACATTACTTCAGAGAAGGTAATAGTTACCATTTCCTTTGACCCTTCTTGGAGCAAATTCTTCGGTCCCTGCCTCAATGCCTTGGATGTCATCTCAGTTCAGGTGTAAGAATTATTCGGTGTATGTATCTTCACTGTTTTATCGTATTTATTTGTTTGCAGAGTAATACCAAATACCATTGTATGACAAATTAATAATATACCATACCTCAGGTTACCAGTGGAAAATACTGAAGAACTGACTTTCTTATTTTTAATAATTAAATTTCTATACAACCATGGAGAATCCACAATTAAATGATAACATGATCTTTAAAATAATGTAAGTAGAAAGCTAAACCTAAAAAGTCTGCATTCTCTGCAGACACTGACACAGCATAATGTCAGTGTGGGTCAAGACAGGGATCTTTCAGTCCCTAATCAAGTATCAAACACATGGCAGCTGCTTTAGGCAAAAGTATGCCTAGATTATTTGACACAGCACAGAAATCAGAAATTATATTCTTAAGCATTAATCAAATCACTATAAAGTATTATTCCATACATTAAATCAAATTTTGTTTCTCCTGAAAAGCCTATACCACAATTTACCATCAACATCCTCAACTGCAGGCAAAAGTATAGTCTTTTAATCACACTTTAAAACTGCTGATTTTCCATCAATATATCAATATGACAATTAAATAATTAAAGGAAAAAGTGCTGATTTTCTTTATGAATTTAACATAAAGACCCAAACTATATAGCTTCTAGAGATGTAAAGTTTTAAATATTGGGGGATTGGAAGAACAGGTTGAAACTACAAGTAATTTTTGTATGAAGTTAATTATTAGACTCAAGATCCTTCTCCATAACATTCACTTTGTAATTTTTAGCTCATCAACTGCAGAAAACAAAGATTCCATCAACATAAAGCCAAAATAGTCAAGAAGCCTAAGTTCTCAGAATTATGAGAGAGTGTGTGTACTCCACCATGGGTGTATGTGTCTCCCTCTATGTCTATAGGTTTTAATTTATGTCAGTAACCATAAATGAACTATCTTAGTTTCTTTATAGTATTATAATTCCTAAATTCTTGGTACCTATTATTTAGGTGATGAGACTTGTTAAGATGAATAAGATGATACAAAATGTAGAGACTATTTAAAGATATAGTTTGCATTGATAATGACAATATTCTAAGAAGACAGCAGAGTCAGCACTGTACAAAAAGAGTAAGCACAGTTGCTGCCAATGGAGTAATTATAATCTAAATTACTATCATGTATATTGCTATTAAAATGCATTGCAACAATTTCCTTACATTTTTCAAATGATTTCTAGCATCTCCAGTGTCACTGATCAACAGAAACACTAAGCTGTCATTGCAATACGAATTATTTCTTTATTTCTTTTCAGAACATTTACAACCCTAACAGATCTCCATTGCTAATAAAATTTGTTATTCAGAGATGATATTATGCAAACTCATACTAGGAGCTATGAGTGATGTGAAGTGCTGTAGAAACAAAGTTTAGCAAAGAGTTCCCTTAAAGAGTTACTCATAATTTTTTTTCATAAACATTTAATGAGCACCATTATGTAGCAAGAACTCTGGCTGTAATTTTGGAGGCTGCTTTTAAAGTACATTAAAAGTAACATATGTTAAAGTTTAGAATTACCAAGTACATTATTACAAAGAAATATGATATAAAAAATATGCTGTTCTTCTTTCAGTTCCTAAAATGTATCTAAAGGAATAAAAAACGACTGATGGAACACTAGTTTAGACACTTAGAAATTAACTTAAAATAACAAAAGAAATTTCTACACTTGGGCTTTTCCACGACATTCACAACATACTACCAACTCACATTAACTTCCCTTCTGGTCACAGGAAAGCTTTCTTGCTTTGGCTCACTGCCTTCAATAACACACTTGAATATTTACACTATTTTATGTATTTAAGAAGGGTTGCTTCAACTGCTGAATGCAATATCCTGGTGTTATAAAACTTCTACCTGCTTATCATAACCAGAACTGAGGTGTTATTTTAGCTTTCAAGTCTTAAAAGTGAGATATCATAATAGTTAACAGACAACTGCTTCTACCCAAAGCCAGAGACTAGCAGCTGAATAAACAATGGTGAGCCACACGCTTGAGCACATTGCATGAACTGTAGCACGCAGTTTTAAGAATGAGGTTATCTCTGAACTAATATAGCATGGTTTTTAGAATATATTTTGGAGTGAAAACATCACAAAAGAATACATATAGTATATTACTTTGTGTTTATGAAAGAAAAATGATAAAATACAATTTTTTTATTTGTGCAAAATGATGGAGAAAGAAATATGATGATACAAAATGTGAAACTAATGAGACTGCATACCTTTCAAGGGGTGGATGGGAACATGGTGAAGATGAGAGAGTAGAACAAGAAATTAGGGTGACAATTCTCTGAATATACCCTTTGTGAAGTTTTTGGTGGTGTTTTTGTTTGTAGGTTTCTTTTTTATAGGGAGAGAAAGAGAGAGAAGGAGGGAGGGAGGGAGGGAGATCCGTTGCATCAGGTACATGCCCTGACTAGGAATTGAACTCACGACCCTTCAGTGCACGGGACAACACTCTAATCACTGAAATACATGGGCCAGGGCTTTTTGTGTAGTTTTGACTTTTGGAACTAGGTATTTCATATAATCAAAAAGAAAATTACAAAATCAAGAAGGATGGGGAAAAAAATCCTAAAATGAAATAAATCCAAGTCAAATAAACCTAACTGTATTTCAAATGTGTAACAATGTCAGAAATAAACCAGAATATGAAAATTAAAGATATCAGAAAAAACTTATGGTTTGGGGAGGAAAAGGGGGTGGCTATTCTGAGAGATAGAAGATATGGATAGATAGCTAAAGACATAAAAAAGCCCTGGCCAGTTGACTCAACTGGTTAGAGCAGTGGTCGGCAAACTCATTAGTCAACAGAGCCAAATATCAACAGTACAACGATTGAAATTTCTTTTGAGAGCCAAATTTTTTAAACTTAAACTTCTTCTAATGCCACTTCTTCAAAATAGACTCACCCAGGCCGTGGTATTTCGTGTAAAAGCCACACTCAAGGGGCCAAAGAGCCACATGTGGCTCGCGAGCCGCAGATTGCTGATCACTGGGTTAGAGCACCCTCCCCATACACCAAGGTTGCAGATTCAATCCCCAGTCAGGGCACATATAAGAATCAACCAATTAATGCATAAATAAGTGTTACAACAAACTGATATTTGTTTCTTTTTCTTTATCTCTCCCTAAAAAAATTTTTAAAGAAAAAGAAATACATACTTTTTAAAAAATAAAATGTGCTTCTTAGCATCCAATGGAATGTCTCTAAAAATAAAACTGAAATAAAAAATAGACAAAAACACTAGATATAAGATGGGTGAGTATATATACATATGTATTTTCTATATATTAATATACACGTTTTATATATGCACATGTATGTCCACATATATACAATATTCAAATGTAATACATGTTTATATGTACAATATATATACACACATATCTATACTAATAAAAGGCCTGTGGCCGTGACGCCGTAACAACCAAAGACTGGTCACCAGGAGGCTGTGTGCATGGCGAGGCGCACACGGGTGGGCAGGGACCTGACTCTGCGTCCCATGTCCCGCCTGGTGCTGCGGGAGTCAGTCTGGGTCCCACCAGCGCAGCAGGTCTGGGCGGGGGGGGGGGGGGAGGGGGGGGGAGAATACACACATATATCCTAAATTCCCATAATCTAGCAACCAGATATTGGTTTCTAAAAAGCAGTCCCCACTCAAAGGGACTTTCCTTGGAGAAAGGGCTGATTCCATGGCTGGGGTTAGGACAGCACACGATGATCCTGGGAAATCCTATACAACATAGTAAGGACGTGCTCAAAGCATAATAGGATATGCAATATGCCCAAGAACAAAGGAACCAGTTTGAGGGGTTTCTATTGGCCAAACCTACCAGGGTTCAGGAGGGTGGGATGGAGTGACTGATTAAAGGACACAGCTTTTCCTTTAGTGGTAATGAAAATGTTCTGGAACTAGATGTTGGGAAGATAAATGCCAATGAATTGTACACAATAAATGGTTAATATGATGGATTTTATATTATGTAAATTTTACCATAATAAAAATGTTTTAAAACCCATTTATAAGACAGAAAATAATTAATTTGTAGTGCTAGAAGGCAGGACAGGAGTTATATTGAGGAAGAGAAACTGTCATGATGGGGACATTCAAGCTTGCTGGCACAGCCCTATTTCTCCAGCTGGGTACCGATTAAATGGGTGTGTTCATTCCGTAATAGTTTATTTAGTGCTATATTAAAGATTTTTCAACTTTATAAATTTAAGTTAAAATATTTAAAAACTGTCAAATGCACTAATGTTTTATGCTTTATACTATTTCTGAGGTTAGACAAGTTCATTCAACTTGAATTTCTTTTAAATCTTTAAGTTAGGTTTTAAAACATGCCATTTAAAAAATTTTATACAGGATAACATTATATATTTCCTTGCTAAAAAAAAATGAAATCAAAAGGGGAAAATTATACTGTGTCAAATAATGCCATTTGTTTTATTTAGCATCTTCAGTATAACTTTTAAAATGTTAGTTCCAGCCCTGGCCAGTTTTCTCAGTGATTAGAGCGACAGCCTGCAGACCAAAGGGTCACGGGTTTAATTCCCAGTCAAGGGCATGCCCCTGGGTTACAGGTTTCCCCGACCCCAGTTGGGGCACATGCAGAAAGCAATCAACTGATGTCTCTCTCATATTGATGTTCTCTCTCTCCCTCCTTCCCTCCCTTCCATCCTCTCTAAAAAGCAATGGAGTATTGAGAGGAGATATAGAGAAATAAAATTGATCATAAACTGATAATTTGTTGAAGAGATGGATACATGGGAGGTCAATATATTATTTGCCTATTTCTTTATTTGATGAACATTTTTCTTAAAATGTTTATTTAAAGACTAAGTTTCCTACATCCCTATCTATGCCTGCTAGATTTTGCTTTCCCAAAGTTTGTTTTTGTGTGTGTTTTTTAATATAAGCATAATTTCATGGACACAGACAATAGTGTGATGAAGGCCTGGCTGAGGCAGGTGCAGGGTGGAGGGGGAGGTCAAAGGGAATAAAACAAAGAAGAGATATTAAAAAAAATAAAAAGCAATGAGGAAAAAATATCCTTAGGTAAAGATTTAAAACGTTTAGTTCCATTTAAACAACAAATTACACTTTAAAGCTAAAATAAAATAAAACAAAAAACCAGCCCAAAGAGTTTGTGGGGGGGGGGGGGGGGGGGCGCTGATTAACTAAACATGTATCTTCTAATTTGTCAGCTTCTCTTTGATGATTCAATGAAAAATAAAGATTTATTTGGCAGATCTGAACAGGCGGGAAAAAAATGTTCTGATGCTTTTAGTCACTGGTTCACTATCTTCTTTATTGTGTTGATTCTGTTTATATAAAAAGAAAAACCACAATAAAATTTCATTGGACATTCAGCAAAAATGGAGAAAAGAGGAGAAAAAGAAAAGTGGGCTGGGGTCTCAGGGATGGGGGTCAGTAAGAAAACACCAGATGTTCCAGTCTTTAAAACTAGGCAATTTGTTCTTCAACCCCTCCAGGTAATTGCAAAATTATTTGCCTCCACAATTCTAAGTAGTACTTTCAAGTGTCACTGTTGCATTTACAGTGTAAGCCTATCTGCACTTTCCGCTTCTTTCTTTTTCTTGATTTATGGAAGAAAACTACTTAAGGTGCATCTTTGTATACACATGTTAAGCTACAAATCTAATCTGTTTATGTTAATAAAAAGCTCAAAAATATAAAACAGTAAAAAGAAAACAATATACTTCAGATTATTCTTCATATAAATAACGTTAACAGCTAAATATGGGTCAAAAAATAAATAGGAGAATGGGAACTAAGGAGAAAATAAACCAATGGGACTACATCAAAATAAAAAGCTTCTGCACAGCAAAAGAAACCATCAACAAAACAACAAGAAAGCCCACTGAATGGGAGAACATATTTACCAATGTTATATCCAACAAGGAGTTAATCTCCAAAATGTATAGGGAACTCACACAACTTAACAAATGGAAGATAAACAAACCAATCAAAAAATGGGCAAAGGACCTAAATAGACACTTTTCGAAAAAGGACAAACAGAAGGCCAAGAGACATATGAAAACATGCTCAAAGTCACTAATTATCAGACAGATGCAAATCAAACCGACAATGAGGTACCATCTCACACCTGTCAGAATGGCTATCATCAACAAATGACAAGTGCTAGAGAGATGCGGAGAAAAAGGAACCCTCATGCACTGCTGGTGGAAGTGCAGACTGGTTCAGCCACTGTGGAAAACAGTATGGCGTTTTCTTAAAAAATGACAAATGGAACTCCCATTTGACCCAGTAATCCCATTTCTAGGAGTATATCCCAAGAAACCAGAAACACCAATCAGAAAGGACATTTGCACCCCTATGTTCATAGTAGCACAGTTTATGATAGCTAAGATTTGGAAACAGCCTAGGTGCCCATCAGCAGATGAGTGGATTAAAAAACAATGGTACATCTATACAATGGAATACTATGCCACTGTAAAAAAGAAAGAACTCTTACCATTCACATCAGCATGGATGGACCTGGAGAGCATTATGCTAAACAAAATAAGCCAGTCGGAGAAAGATAAATATCACATGATCTCACTCATTTGTGGGATATAATAAACAACATAAACTGATGAACAAAAATAGACCCAGAGACACAGAAGCATCGAACAGACCGTCAAACCTCAGAGGGAAGGCGGGGGGGCGTGTAAGAGATCAACCAAAGGACTTGTATGCATACATATAAGCAAAACCTATGGACACAGACAGTCAGGGGATTATGGCATGTGCTGAGGGGTGGGAGTGGCCGGGGAGAGGTCAATGGCGGGGAAAGGAGACAAATGTAATACTTTAAACAATAAAGAATTTAAATTTTTAAAAAAGAATATTAAGTATATCTGGGGGGGGGGGGGAATAAAAAGGCAACCAGTCAATGTTTCTTCAAGTCATGTTTCTCTCTCTCTCTAAAATATAAATAAATAAAATCAACAAACATATTCTCAGATGAGGATTTAAACACACACACACACACACACACACACACACACACACACACGCACGCACGCACGAGAGAAAATTCTGCCCAGGAGGTACTCACCATCAGGTGGGAAAGACCATCTAAACAGTTACAAGATGGAGGATCCTAGATATAAATTCATTCTTAGCGAGCAGATTGAGGATGTCCCATCTGTCGCCAAGGTAATCAGGGAAAGCTTCCTTGATTCAAGAAGCAGGTCTTACAGGATGGGGAGTGGGAAATAAATAACAGAGAGAGGTGAAAGAGCTAGTATATTTTAGGAACTACGTGACTACATTACAGGTAGTGTAGTGAGTGTGGAGAAGAGAAAACACAAAATACACAGAAACAGAACGTGGAAGGCTCCTGCCTCATACCAAGGGAAGTAAAGTTTAACCCACAGATAACAGAAAGTCACTTCAGAATTGGAAATAAAGTAAAAGAATTGGCAACAGTAAGACAGGAACATGAGCCTCTGAGGCAGCTTGTAAGGTTAGAGACAAGGCCAGTCCAGGTGAACTTGTAAGAAAGAATTCATCTTCTCAGTTCTATTATAACCTTGAAAAAAGAAAAAGAACAGAGAAGAAACAGCTGGGAAGAGTTACTAGCGTTGATCACAAAAGTGTGTTGAAGGAAACCCCTGACATGTCCTATCTCCAATGCACTTAAGAGACTAAATACGGGACAATCATTTCTCCTGTTAACAGACACAAAGGAGTCTCGTTCTTAGCATCCCATTCTTCTCATAATATTCAATATTCAATTTTTCCCCCCAAACCTACCTTTTCAACCTCATATCCCACTGTTCTCTTTCATGGCAACTTCACTACAGAAAAATGAACAACTTCCCAACCACTCACACACATCATGGTTTTCCCACCTACATACATCTTTGCTGGTATGATTCCTACAGTCTTCTATACATCCACATCCCTACTTCCAAATGTTTAAATTCTACCTGTCCTACATTCTTACTCAATGCCACCTTCCCATTGAAACCTTTTCTAATCACTTCAGCAGGAGATAATTCTGACCTCCAAATTACCACTTTATGTTTATTTCTCCTATGGTACTTCAATTATTTCTACCTGGCTTCATTAACATATTTCTACCTTTTATGATTCCTACCATAATAAAAACTGCTTGGCAATAGAATATTTGGCTCATCTTTATATGCATTCCAAAAAACAGGAACTCAAACCATTTAAGAAATCTAACAAATCCTATCTTAATCAAAACCACATTAGGGCAGTTGGTTAAAACAATCTAGTTACACTCATTCTTTCAAGAGTATATGAGCATCTATTACATGCAGCAAGTGTTCCACATGTTAAAAATGAGTGAAATGAACTAAACTAGCAAAAATCCTTATTAAGTTTTAGCAATTCGGTTTTGGGATGTTTACCAGTTTGGGAGGTCATTCTTTCCTTTCCAAAGTAGCATCAGTACTATTACTCCTTAGACAGTGATTCAATATATTTCAATTACCTCCTAAACCTTTCCTCCAAATATCTACCAAGCACTGCCCCTCATGAACTACATGGATAAATAAGGATATCTGTCCTGGTAGAAAAGATGAGCACATCAGATTCTCAAGCTCTGTGCTGAGGAAGAATCTGGACAAATAGTAAAAAATAACTAATACAAAAATAATACAAATTATTTGAGTTCCCAGGCCTGGTCTTACTAGTATATATTGATTGGTTGTCTCTTCTATTAAAATGTAGGCTACATGAGAGTAGGAACATGGTCAGCTTTTTTCATTACAATATCAATATTTCCTAGAACAATGCCTGGTACATAGCAATATTTATTTATTTTTAAATGAAAGCATGGATGAATGGATGAATGAATGAATGAATGAATGAGATTAAATATTTCTAGGAGTCTAACACACATAGTGCTATTATAATGACTCAGAGTAAAGATCATGACTTGAAGACCTGGCCTGTGTCAATCCATCAACATATTTTCATCTCTGGATTTGATTGTAAAAACAATTGTCATAAATTCCCAGGGTTGTTTATAAACAGACAATATTCCCAGCCTGCCATTCCCTAAAAATCATTATTAAATAGCAAAATAAAATATAACACTTTTAATAAAACATCTGCCTTTATAAATGGACCAAGAACATTCAAGTAGATAGTATAAATTTACAGGAATATAATTTTAAATGCAACTTTCATGCATTGATATGTATCATAAGCAATAAGCCATTTAATAAGCATCATTAGTAAAGGTTTCTCCTTGAAGCACTACCACCCTGAAATCTAATAATGGAAATGGAGTAATTCACACTTGAATTTTTTAATAAGAATGCATAACAAAAATAAAATTTTACATACAAGAAAAACAAATATCTTGTGTTATGTTATACAACTAATTCCAGATGAATTAAATCAATTAATTTCTGAAATATATACATTATTTTCCATTTTTACAGTCCATATCACAGGTTATGATTCATAATTAAATACAATGGCGTTGCTGGTAAGTGTTTAAAAACCAGCAAAAAAACCTCTCAGGAAAACAACTTATTGGTAGTGTTTGCCAATCAAACACCCCCAGATGGTTGATTACAAATGCAATGTTACTGAACATGACAAAGAAGCTGGCTCTAGAACACCACTGAAAAATACATTGTGCTAGACTAATTGGTGTTTGCTATAGACCGTATTTATAAATCTTTGATTTATTCATCAATAACTTATTGTGCATATGCTACATCCCAGGTTGCGATGGAGACATAATAAAAATTACACAATCCCTGCCTTTGGTGACATTAGAGTTCTTGTGAAATTAGAATGGCACAATGTCCTAAGAATTTCAAATTGCTTAAAAATCTTAGAAAAGTGACATGTCTTTCATTTTTCAGTTGGCATTAGTTTATATTCATTTTAGATTGTTCAACCATCAATCTTACTTCATCCCATCTCAATACAGGGGTATGCAAAGTAGGTTTACAGTTGTGAAAACACAACACAGACTTTATTCTTATATTATAATTTATTGGTTTTATTTTTATTAACCTACTTTGCCCACCCCTGTATTAAGTAACAAGTTAACCTAAACATAACAAAGTGACAATGAATTAAAGAGCAATACGCTTATTACATGTATATAATCAATATTCTAAACAAATTAAAAAATTATTTTCTTGCTAAAAGTCTGATTCTTTTAATTTACATCTTCCAATACATTTACTCAACTGATATTTATCAAATGCAAACTAGATGCATATATATATATACACATACATACATATATATACATACATCTATATATATACATACATACATATATATATGTATGTATGTATGTATACACACACATATACATACCAGTAGGCCTGCACACGAATCCGTGCGCCAGTAGCTCTCTGCCGCCCTCCTGTAGCTCCCCCTGCACCCCCGGCCCCTCCCTCCCCCATAGCTTGCTGACCTGTCCCCTCCTGTAGCTTTTCACCACTCACTTGTAGTTCGCTGCCACACCCTCCTGCAGATCCGTTATGGTCGTTATTCGGTTGGTTGTTACGCCTCAAGGCATAATGGATAATTAGCATATTCCTCTTATTATATAGGATGGCCTAATATGTATATGCATCCATATGTATATGCATCCTAATATGTATATTACATATATGGTAAATAGGCATATACAGAAAATAGGCATATGCATCTCTTTATTCAACCAACATTTATTAAATGCCAAATAAATATAATCAGATAGCAGACCCCTTGCTAAGGTACAAAGTGATTAAGATGTCATTACCTCAAGAGTATTTCCTTTATAGTAAATCTATTTACCATCTTCAATTTATGCCCAAAGGTTAGGGCAGTGATCGGCAAACTGCGGCTCTCGAGCCACATGCGGCTCTTTGGCCCCTTGAGTGTGGCTCTTCCACAAAATACCACGGCCTGGGCGAGTGTATTTTGAAAAAGTGGCGTTAGAAGAAGTTTAAGTTTAAAAAATTTGGCTCTCAAAAGAAATTTCGATCGTTATACTATTGACATTTGGCTCTGTTGACTAATGAGTTTGCCGACCACTGGGTTAGGGCCTTCAAATATTTCTCAACTTCTTCAGTTTGGCAGTGGGATTTAAAATATGGTTTTCTGAAATCCTTTAGTAATGATTTCCATATAACTAAACCTGTATTGTCCTTTTGATATGGTTCTCTTAGTTTTTAAAAACTCTTTAGTCATTTGCATGTAAGTATGCATATAGATATATATACATACACATAATTTTTCATAAATCCAAAAAAGTTAAAAGTTTTACCAAGCTATTCTATACACCTTCCCATTATAAGGCAATCCATGTAAAAATCCTCGTTTACATGCTTCCGTATTTTAACCAATGCTCACATAATCACATGCATATGTGTGCGCATGTGTGTGTATGTACATACAGGTAGAATTTGTTTTTTAGTGGTATCATCTTACATAATTTTCTGTATGTTGGTTTATTCTGACTTAGACCTCTTGGAAGTTTGTCAATGTGTTATAAATGTAATTCATTCTAATATTGGCATAATTATCCATGGTATAAATAACCATAACTTATCAAATTATGGTGCTTTTATTTCTAAGTCATAGATTCCCAGGAGTGAAATCCCTGGGTCAAAGAGTATGTATATTTTTCTTTTTCATAGACATTTCAGATAGCTTCCTCAAAATACTATATAATTTTATAGCTCCACCAGCAATGTATTAAGGTACTTTTTCTCCACTAGAATAGTAAAAGTATCTAATGGGTGTAAAATTACTTTAGTATGAATATACATATAACTCAAAATTTTACATATGTACTTACGTTTTGGGATGTTCTTTTTGAATTGTCATTGGCTCATTTTTTTAAATTGGATTTTCTTTTTCTGGTCAGCTCATGAATGTTCACAATACGGTATAAATATTAACCCTTTGTCAAGATCATTAGAAATATTTTTAATCACATCTCTCATCTTTTGCCTAAGTTTAGTTTGGTATTCAAATGGTTTGAGCTTCTTCTGTAAACAGCTGATTATGCCTATGTTTTCTTTTACAGTTTCAAGCTTTCCATTTCTTAGAGAAAACTGTTCAGTAGTCAGAGAAGATAACACCAATGTTCAAAGGCCAAGGGAAGAGGGAAGGGAAAGTCCCAACATTGGACTTTCATTCTACTCATCCCTTCTCTTCCAGGTAGAAAAGTCAATAAAAGGTCTTTTTTCCTTGTTAGTTCAAATTGAATTTCTATTACTAACAACTAAAAGAGATTTGACTAATAATGTGATGTACTTACTCAACTGAATTACTAAGTTTGTCAGACTGTGGATTTATGCTAGGACTGAAAAATCCACACAATATAGTTCCCATTTTCATTACCCATATCAGTTTTCCTAAATCCCAAGTTTGTTTTTTGTTAATCCTCACCTGAGTATATTTTTTCCTTTTTTTTTTTTAATTAGACAATGGCAGGGACGGGGAGAGAAAATGAGGATGAAAAGATGAGGAGTGGGAGAGGGATATGTGAAGGAGACATATTGATTGGTTGCCTCCAGCATAGGCCCCACCCAGTGAGGGCAGAGGAGGCAGGGATCCCAAGACCCTTCCGTGTGTGAGTTAACGTTCTAACCACTTAACAACACAGGCCAAGGCCCCACATTTTTAACTGAATTTATTGGGGTGATATTGGTTAATAAATTTATATAGGTTTCAGGGGTACAACTCTATAATACATCATCCGTACATTGTATGGTGTGCTCATCACCCCAAGCCAAGTCTCCTTCTATCACCATTAATCCCTCCTTTTCTTCTGGTAATCACCATAATATTGTCTATGTCTATGAGGGTTTTTGTTTTTGGTTTTGTTTTTTTGGTTTTTTGCTCAATCCCTTCACCTTTTTCACCCAGTCCCGTCCCCACTCCCCTCAGGGCAGCTGTCAGTCTGTTCTCTGTTATCTATGAGTCTAAATCTTCACATATTTATACAGAGAAACTATCATTACATAGTTTAAGGAAAATAAAATGTAATTATTTCTTAAAGCACTGAGTTTTTGAAATTTATGTAGAATTGACAGTATTATTTAAATTACTCCTAAGAACTATGATAATAATACACTTAGAGTTTCCATTTGATAAATGTGTCCGTTCCCCTAACAGAAAATTTCACACAATTTTTATCCTTTGAATTTTTTATCATTTTATACCATAAGTGAGGGAAGCTTCACTGCTAGATACTGGGCCAGAAAGTTATGGATATGATGGCTAATTCTTAATTTTAGAAAGTATTTATAATTTTACATGTTTGTTCTCATTTTAAAACCCAGATCCCTAAAGGCTTTATTCCTATATAATTCTAGCATTTCTCCACTTGAAATTTAGAGAAAGATGAGAAATAAAAAGTTGAACTACATAGTAAGCACTTAGTAATAATGAGAAAAGACAAAATTTATGTCAATGTTTTGCTGCCCCAAATATCCTGTGCTGAGGTCATCTCATGCTTGGAAGAGAGAAGTGAGAAATCAGATACGCAGGCTCACCATGCAGGTGAGCTACAGGAGGATGCATGAAAAGAGTTCTCTGAATCTGGACAAAAATAGTCTTGACAAGCTATTACAACTCACTCCTTGAACTTTGGAATCCACAATCGAAGGCAGCAATAGAGTTGGTGAAACATCTGGTGATGTTTGCAATACCCACAAAATCAGATGCTGAGAAAGCCTCCCAACAACCCCTCCGTCAATGGTCACACACAAATCCAGAAGCAGAATGTGCCTTGAGTCCCCAGACTTCCTTCCCAATGCACACACCAGACTCAAAGCTACCCATACCCAAAGGCAGCATGAAGACAGGATGAGAGCC
The DNA here is from genome assembly GCF_951640355.1 of Cnephaeus nilssonii. Lineage (NCBI taxonomy): Eukaryota > Metazoa > Chordata > Mammalia > Chiroptera > Vespertilionidae > Cnephaeus > Cnephaeus nilssonii. The sequence continues at coordinate 74,128,755 of NC_137079.1, read as the reverse complement.
AATCATATGCTACACTGTTCTTGTACATGTTCTCTTTTCATTTCCAGACTCCTAGAAGGAAGCTCTTGCTTAATGTGAACCCCTCAAATCCACATGTTGTCTCTTTCTTTAAATGATTTCCTAGTCATGTACTATTGCTTCTTACTTGATCTTCTGATATTCACTTGCTCCCCAGCCTCGCCTTACCCTCAGGGTTACTCGAGTAGGTGTTATTTACCTGATTGTGATTTTTCTAGCCTCTTCAGAGCCCAAGAGAAGATTTAAAATTTCTAATTAGCCTTTATCATCTTCTTTTGCTGGGCTTTCTACTTCTCTCCTATCAGTCTACATTGTGTCCCTTGGAGTTCTAGGCTTCTGTAGACGCGCCTCAGAGCCAACCAGAAATTGACCCCTAAGACTCAATACTCTTTCTCAAACAAAACGAATACACCTTTACCTTTGAGATATGATGGGGAAAGTGAGCAAGGAAGATATCTATGTAAGACTATATTTTTATAAAAAGGATTCTTGCACTAAACAGAATTTAGGAAACATTAGTCTGCATTAGTATTTGTTCATATTATCCAAACTCAAATGGGCCCTCAAGAGATTTCAGATATTTTACTCATATTCTATTCTCTCAATACCTGTTCAAAACTCCTTTGCTCTTTTTTTAAAACTATCCCTCTCTGCCCAACTCTTACCATATGACTTTGCCCCTTGCTTCACCATCAGTCTAATCCCAGCACCTATTTCATTAATTTTGGTTACCGGTCCCATTTAACCTCTCCCAGAGTTTCTCTTACAAATGTCCATCAGTGAACTCTTAACCCTTATGTCTCTTCTCAGTGCCCATCCCCCATTCTCTTGAAAGCCAAACACTGTTGTATTTTTCCACTTGAATCCTAGACTACCACATATAATTCTTCCCCACTTCTCTGTACCACATCAAAGATGCAGATATGGTTATAGCAGCTTATCACAATCCTCTACTGGGTTTCTCCTCCTCCCCCATTTAACTGAAGCTTTCGACTATGGCTCCACCATTTCTCTCTTCTTGCTAAGTTGTTCACTGCTATTGAAGACATGGCTGAAAACTTAACTTTGGCAACATTAAAACATTCCTTAAAATGGGAATTAAATATCAAAAGGCACAAGATGGCAAATGTATTTTTATCCAAGAGTACCTTATACTACTAACTCTAAGTTACCAGTTAATATGAATCTCTAACAAACCTCAGAATATAAGAAGCTGGAACATAATCAGGACACTATTAAAATAAATAGGAAAAATAGAAGAAATAAGGCCGATACTTTTAAAATTATTAGAGAAAGGACCTATTGTTAAAATTGCTTTACCTAAGACATATGCCAGACACCACACATGCAGTGAAAACAAGAAATATTTCATTGATTCCCCATAAACACCTTTTGAGGTTGATATTCTCAACTTCATTTCCCAGAATTTAAAAAAGGAATTTATGAATGTTAACAGTTTGGTTATATCTGGTGAAGAAATTATGGTTTTGTTTTCCTCTTTTTGCTGTATATGTATGTTTCATAATGACTACACATTACTTTTGAAAACATTAAAATTAACATATGAAGTTTTCAACTAAATGGCTTTAAAATCAGAGATTGTAATTGAGTTACATATCCTGGTAAAGGGCGAAATCAAAGAATTTTCAAAAATGGAAAGTAACATAGATGTGATGAGATCTAGCCCCTAATTATTCAGATTAAAGGGGGAAAAAATCAGTTTAGGTAATAAATTCTACAGCACAGAAAAATCACATGAAATGCTTCAAATATATGTGATACTTTTCACATATTTAATGAGTAATCTACCTTTTCTGTGAGCCAAGTCTCCAGGTTTCCTATATGTTTCATTGATTGTGGTACTGACAGCATCCAGCATTATCACACACAGGTAAATGCTTAATAAACACTATTTGGCAATGATCACAAACTGAACATTTAAATTTTTCATAGATTTATCCAGATGTTTCCAAAACTTAAGTTCTATAAATAAAAGTGATTATTAAATGAGTGCCAATTTACTACAAGAATGTAAAATGCATCTGTGTGCTATTCCAAGTTACATTTAAAGGCCTTGCAAGCAGCATACTATCGGGTCTGCTGATTTGTTTTTATTTTTCTAAATGAAATGTGGTCCATGTTATCAGGCCATCTGCATCATAGCAAACAAGACAAAAATGGCATTTGCTTGTTAGAAACAACATCCAATTTTATTTCTGCTAAGAAAATATTGTAAAAAGACATTTTCCAGTACCAATGCTGAAAACTTGGATGAAAGAAGCCACAGCAGCTAAGAAGCTGATGAGATCCATCTCAGGCATTCACTCCCTAAAGCCGAGTATGCTGCCTTCTCAACACTGTGCTGCTGCCAATAACCCAGGACTTTACCATACACTAAGGGCCCATAGAGCCCATTGCATTCTTCTCACCTGCTTACACATTTTGGCTCTACTGAACTGTGAGCTCCTTGAAGTACTAGAGACCTTATCTTCTTCACATGGGCTTCCCCAAGTTTCTTGCACACCAAAGAAAAGATGGGTTACTGTAGCCTACAATCAAGGAGTAGGCATTGAAGCTCAGCACTCACTCCTCACCACAACCAAAAATCAGAAGTAATCTGGTGGGTGGTTGCCCTCCCTTTTCCCATAACCTGAGAAATACACACAAAAACAAATTCTAAAATTCACTTGTAGCACTAGTTGGTCTGACTCAGTGGCTAGAGCGGTGACCTGGGGACTGAAACGTCCCGGGTTCGATTCCGGTCAAGGGCACATGCCCGCATTGAGGTCTTGATCCCTAGTAGGGGCATGCAGGAGGCAGCTGATCAATGATTCTCTCTCATCATTGATATTTCTATCTCTATCCCCCTCTCCCTTCATCTCTGAAATCAATAAAAATGTATTTTTTAAAAATAATAAAATTTTAAAAATTCACTTGTAATCCCACTAGTCCTTTTTGTTTAAGTACAGGAGGAAATGGGAATTTATGCCTCCGTTTCTCCAATCTTTTGCCTGAGACAAACAGTGCAAATGAATTTTACAAATTTGATGGGAATCTAGCAACAGTTTTCCTTTAATTGGGCAGATATTCTTAGACACCTATTTATTCACATATACATATATGTACTCACACAACTTTAAACAAAACAAAAATTGCTTCATCCCATACACATATTTCTTTGTTGTTTTTTATATTGGCTAACTTTCCAAGTCATAGCTAACTCATTCATTTTTTTAATGTTTTTTATTTATTTTTTAGAGAGAGAGGAAGAAAGAGGGAAAGAGATAGAAACATCTGTCAGCTGCCTCCTGCATGCTTCCCACTGGGAACTGAGCCCACAATCTGGGCTTGTGCCCTGACTAGGAATCGAATCTTGACCTCTTGGTTTCTGGGTCGACACACAATCACTGAGCCACACCGGCAGTGTTAATTCATTCATTTTAATGACTGTATTATCCATCACTGCATAAATGTGTTGTAAATTACTTAATCACTTCTCTACTGATGGATATTTTGGTAGTTTTAAATTTGACATTTTACACAATGCTCCAAGGAACAACCTCATACATAGATCTTTCCAAGTTCAAGTTACTGTTATAAAAATAGATTCAAAGAGTGAAATTGTTAATGATTAGGGAATACACTTTTTTATTTTGATATATACTGCCAAATTTTAATCCAAGAAGGATGCATTGCTATATATTTCTACACCTTCACCAAACACTGTCAGCAATCTTTTTTAGCCTTTCTACTTTGACAGTTGAAAAATGCCCTCCATACCTATTTTAATTTACATATTGAGATTGAACATGTTTTCAAAGAGCTGTTTGCCATTTGTATTTCTTCTTGGGTAAATTGCCTATGTGTATTAAAAATTTTCCTATTAGGTTATTCATCTTTTTCCTAATGATTTGTAGGTGTTCTTTACACATTAGTTATATATAGCAAATATTTTCTTGCAGTGTTTTATTTCTTCTAACTTTGTTTCCTCCCTCCCTTTCCCCATCACCATCCATATGGATGTTTTTAGTTACATTAACACATGTACCCATTTTTGCTTTACAATATCTGGACTTAAACTTATTTACACTCTCTTAAAGTTATTTTTAGTAATATCACCTCAGAATAATATTCTGCATTTCACACTTTTCCAGGCCAGTAAGAAAGAGTGAGGCTAATAAAACTTCAAAAAAAAATTTTTTTTAGAGAAGGGAAGGGGGAGGGAGGGAGAGAGAGAAACATTGGTTGCCTCCTGCACGCTCTCCAACCAGGGATCGAACCCTCAACCTAGATATGTATCTGCAAACTTTTTGGTGTACAGGACAACACTCCAACAAACTGACCCACCCAGCCCGGGCTAAAACTTCAATTTCTCCCCTTCCTCAGTGTAGCCCTCACTCAGACTAGGAAATCTATAGTGTTGAACAGAGCTGAGGTCCTACACTATCTTCCCACCTTGTTCTTCAATCCATGATCCCTACTCATCAGGTGTCCTCCAGCACCTTCAAGGCTGAAGAGAAGGGGGAAGAAGGGAGTTAAGATACAGAAAACTGCTGTAATCAGGTAGCACTGTTGCACTTTGGTGCTACTGTCCTGGGATGTGGCCGAAATGCAAATGCTGTCCTCTTCTGTGGGATGCTTATGTGGATTACTCAAGAGACTTCCTTGCTGCGATTCGCAGTCCAGCCTCACAAAGACTCTCTCTGTTGGGGACACTGCTGTGCTGGTGGTTCCCTTGGACAAAACTCCTCCCAAGACAACACAAAGTCAACTCCCTTCTTAGAGGTCAACGTTCAGTGCAAGTCAAACTTTTCCCCACAAAAGGTCTAGTCCTTTCTCCTTGTTCTGCCACACAGAAGCTCACACAGCCTACCATTTGCAGTTTCCAATCCCTGTGTCCCCACCCCCCGCCCCACACACACACACACACACACACACACACACACACACTGGAAGGATATAGTCAACCTCTGAGAGGTTCTCTCAAAGGTTCACGCATTTGGCTCTACCACCTCACAAAGAGTTGGAGATAATGCCATTGTACGATGACAGCTCTCTCTTCAGAGAAAGCCTCTCCATCAATCTTCCATTTTAAATATATTTGTGAACCTATTCTTGTACAGCCTAGAAGTGAAGGATGAGCTAATGACAGCACAATTGGTTTCACAATCTATTTTCATGGCCACAGTATCCTGGTACCTGCTCTCCTCAGCCTTTGGACTTCTGCCAAAACTCTGACAAAATAGGAAAAGTCACATTTAATATTTCTGCTACAGAAACCTTAGTTTTACTGTTATAATAATTCTTTTGAGGCTTTTTCAATATCAAAACAACTTTAATATTTTAGCTGGATGCTTCATCTTGGGTTAGTAGGGTATTGTTTATTCCTCTCTTATGATGTCATATATTTTCTAAATTTTCTGTAACAATGCATTATTTTTAAAATGAGATTATTAAAATTGTCATATTTTAATACCTTTATTTAATATATTCCCAATTAGCAAGTTCTTAACTTTAGTTTTATTAATCCTTAAAGAAAACATTATACAAAAGTAAATGATTACCTAAAGCCATTCTATTCATTCATACATTTTGTATTTATTCACTTTGCATTAAGATGACATTTGAATTCTGATCAGATCTCATAAGAAAAGCATTCCTTCTACAGAACTGCTAAGGTGAAAGTATGTAGAGATCATACACCTTTTTCATTGAAGAACAAAGCAATAAGATAGTGAGAAATTATTCAGTGTTGGTTGAAGACCACCTCATTAAGTGATACTCTTATTTTTTTAAGTTGTATCTTTGATTTTAATCATTTTAAATTTGAGCGTATGAATAAATGAATGATACTTGGAATGTTACTTGATTACTAAACAAGTTGATCTTAGAATTTCTAATCATTTTGATTATTTAAACAACCTTTGTGTCCTATGAAAATTCTCAAAAATGACAGGGAAAATGTATAAAGATCATGAACTATAAAATGGAAAGCTTTAGTGAGGAAATAAAATGAGAATACCAGTTCCTATCAAAAATTCTCCTCAAAAAGGTAACCTGACAAAAAGTGAATCTTGGGGGAGATAGTTTGCCAACCATAAATATCCCCAAAGCTTAAATTACAATTAAGTTCAGATAATGAAATTAGAACAAATATAAAAATGTAACAGATAATGAAACTCCTATTAAAATGACCAAAGACATTACACATGTACACCAAGATCAAGTGTGGCTCAAGACAAAATGAATTTATTTTAATTACTAAAAAAAGTATGGCCTGAGCAATTTCAGAGCCCTCCAATATTAGTGAGCATGTACTATAGGAGGAGGCAGTGTACAGTGCTACCTGCAGAACCCAAAGTTCTTCAGAGAGGCCACTCCCCAAGAAAGGGAGTGCCAGAAACATAACACAAACATACAGTTTGTGCTGCACCAGGTCCGCTCTTACTTCATGGAGCTTCTAGTATATCACATTAATCGAATGGATAACTATATGAAGTATGATAATAGTTAAAACAGTAAAAGCCTACAATACTATGGGCACACCCCCATTATCTTCATAGTGGATCATCCAACAAACCAAGTAAGAAACTATCATTTGGCTTCCTATATATACCAGCTTACAAAAAGAGGAGAGAATACAAGAATGTTTTCTCCTTATTATTTCTAATTGTAAATTAAAGTGAAATTTATACACCAGTCTCTATTAGCTTAGAGTATTAACATGCTGACCAATCAAGTTTGTGAGACTTTAAGATCTGTCACATGTGGGCAATCATGAATTAACAAAGATAATACTGTCCCTAAAGGAATCTATCTTGTCCAGATGACACATGACCTCGATGCATGTCCTCATGTCTTTTTTACCAAGTACAACACATAAAGGCAGAGCGAGGGCACATCATATTTTACTCAGGGCCCTGAACACTAACCTAATAGGCAGAGGGTAGCAATGCTGACATCAAAACAGAAAATTCTTTCATTAAATGTGGCTAAATAGAGGATAGGAGCTGGTTAGTGGTACAAGAGAAGAACCAGTACAAGCAAGAACAAGGAAGGTTGCAGTGGGCAAGATAGAAGTGCACATGAACTCTAGGGCACTGCAAACAATGGTTCTGCATGCTTGCCTGTATTCCCAAAACTTTCCTGAATTGGTATGATAGATTCAGTTATAAGACCGAATAGAAATGGTGATTTAAAATTAAAGGGGCATTTAAAATTGAGAGGCAGGAATATACTTTTAGAAGAAAACAAATAAAAGGAATTTTAAAGTTAAAAATGTATCCTAAAAAAATGTGCCAAGCCCAGAAAATTGTATAGTTTTTGAAAATAACAAGTCATCAAATTGTAGATTGTTTGTTATTTGTAAAAATAGTGAGTAGAAAAAGAAGGCACATTTAGCAGTTTATGTCATGAATCTAGCATAGCTAAAATGTGGCAATGAAATAAAAAGAGGAATCAAAATTATCAAGTGAAATAGTAATACTTTTATATCTTGATATTATAAATTCATATTATATATTAAAGATAAAATATTAATATATTTATATATAAAATGAGTAACAAATGTGAGGAATTAATAAGCATGCTTATGATAAACATTTACTGGTTTAGTGGCATATATGATCAACTTTTTAAAATTGATAGGGTAAGTGATCTAAAATTTTGAATACTAGTGATGTAAAATATAGGAGATAAGTTAGAAACTTCTGCTATCCATCTAGATTTACCATGGAAGAAGCCTTCATAATGAAGCCAAGAAAGTAAAACAGTGCTAAGAAATACAGAAAGAATGGGTCCTTATGTCATTGAAAACTTAGGTCTAGGCCTGTCTAAAGCCTGTATACCCCAGGGCAACGCAGATGCATGAGCCAATATGCTCCTATTTTTCTTGGAGTCAATCTGAGATGAGTCAATCATGTCTAACTGATTGACTGATAGAACAATCAAGTAGGGAAAAAAATGTTAAAGTTACAGAAAAGTATATTTCTAATGACCCCATTGCAGAGAAAAGGGAAGAAAAAAGATAAAGTTCACCAAAGTGTGACTTCTATAAGGTGCTAAGAGATAGACATCGTCTTTTCGTTATTTCATAACATACAGTGATAGATGCCCAAGTATTCTGGACAGTTACACCTATGAACTGATTTTTGTGAATACCAAGAGTTGATTGTTTTGTACCCCAAACTGTTTATGAAATATGATGATAACTGTTCTCATTAAAGTAATCATATGAGGAAGACTTGTTTCTGTGATAATTGACTTTAATGCTTAGAAAAGACAAAATTAAAGTGAGTTGCTTCAAAAAACATGTTTCCAAATTAGGTATGGGTAAGATAATTGAAAACATCACACTATGAAAATCATACCAATCTCTTATAAGTCTGAAGGTAGACTCTTCTACAAGTATACATTGTTAAATTAAAACACACAAATGGTTACCACATAAGCTGCTTAATGGGTATGCCTGATGTAGGAAAATCCAAAGTAGGAGCCACTCAAAGAAAAAAACTTTGCTCTATATCCAAGAGAGGCAGGTAATAAATATTTTAAGTAGGAAAAAATACTGTGTGTATTATTTTTTATAATGCCCAATTTTAATATTTTTATTCAACTTTTTATTCCAGTATAAATCAGAATTAAGAATGTTTCTGCTATAGCATTCATCACCCAGTCCCATTTCACACTTTAAATTGTAATACAACTTCAACTTAATATACCAAGATAACTTAAGAGACTTTATTTAATTTCTAGAGGCCCAGTGCACGAATTCGTGCATGGGTGGGGTTCCTCGGCCTGGCTGGCGATTGGGGCCATTGGGGCCTTCTCGCCCAGATCAGGGCTCGGTGACCAGGGGGAGGGACCGTGGGAGGTTGGCCAGCCAGCTGGGGGGAGGGACCACGGGAGGTTGGCCAGCCGCAGGAGGTTGGCTGTGGGAGCGCACTGACCACCAGGGGTTTAGCATGTGTGTTTAGCGTCTGCCCCCTGGTGGTCAGTGCGTGTCATAGTGACCGGTCGTTCGGTTGTTCTGTCGCTTAGGCTTCTATATATATAGATTGCCCTACTTCCCATTGCATAGGTTCCCACACAAACACTCCTAAATTGTATTATTCAGTAAACTAAGTCTGAGAGAGAGATAATTGAATTTTCTGAACAAAACTAGAAGTAACAAAGCTGAATTCTAAACTACTAAAAATAAATTATAATCTGCCATGATGACTGAAATAAAAATATTGTCGAATCAACCCTCTAGAAAAATTTAATGTATTCTTTGTTCCTATTTCAAATCATCAATGTTATAATACTTCAAATAATATTTCAATAATTTTCTTAGTACTTAAAAATTAGCTAAATAAAATTACTCACCATTTCTGTAGTTCATTTCTCTACTGTATATATATAATAAAGTCCTAATGTCCATAACAGTTTACAATGTGTAACAGAAATTGATGAGTTTAATTACTTAATGTGCATGGATCAATTTGAAATAAATTGAAAATGAACACACTGTATACTCTACTTAATCTTGTTTCAGTCTTGTTTCAGATTTCACTTTCTAATTTGCAACCCAATGGGTTATATTTTAATAATTAGAAAACTTCCTTTTACATTTCAGCAGTTTAAAGTCAAAACACTAAAGCAGAGTTCTACTACGCAAAAGGTCTAACCTCAATGGGAAAAAAAGTCCTATGTTTTTATTAACTGTCTTGTTATACTCATTTTTTTCTTCTTAAAAATAGGAATAACTCCCTGTATATAGAATAATTTTTAAATGAAATATAGGCACAAACTGTAGACAAACAAATTGCTAAACAAATGAAATAAAGAAGTAAATAATCATTCAAAGTCAATTCTAATCGGTTAAGGGTGGCTCAGAACTACCTAAGATGAATAATACATCTTCATTCTAAGAAATACAAGTATCTGCACAAAGGGTCACAATTCCCTTTTCACGCTGCTGAACTATTTTTAAAAACAAGGCGACAGAAATGCTCAGATTCCTATGAACTCCGTTTACATGGAGTACATCCCTATAATTTTTTTAAATGCATTGATATTCAAAACTGAGAAACAGGATTCTGAGCTCATCAGGCCTGCTTAATTGCACCAACATCTGCAATCAATTTAAATTCTTTAAGATAGTCTTTCACAGCGTTTGAAGTGATTTCATGCTGTGATAGATTTAACACACTCACTAATTTATAGACACACACAAGCAGCTGAGACCTATTTTTCCAGGGGTGGGGTAAAGTACTGAAGGGCAGTCTGAATTTTCTCCCTATCACTGGGATATAAAAAAAGGATGCATTCTGCATAATTTATTGAAATTATATGATAAGATAATAGCACTGCACAAACATAGAAATGAAGACTAAAACTAGTGTTTTATTTAAATCTATTTGCTGGTCATAGAACATTAAGAGGTTTGATGAAAGTTTAAAGGTTAAACATCAAAACCTTGAGCTATCAGTTAAAGTTATAGAGCAAATTCTTAATATATCATAATTTCTCCCCTAAAGTCAAGGTGTGGGGGCAAGTGAGAGGACGAACGCTAATAAACCAGAATTGTATTTTAACCAAAGACATAAACGGGCATAGAAAAAAAGAGAAGAATACGAGATTCAAAATCAGAACACTAGAGAATCTGGGCAGATGGCAGCAGCAGTCTAGTTTTTGAAACTCTCTAGATTCCCACAGAAAAAGAAACAAACCAACTAAAAAGCAAATAACAAAACCCAAATCCCAATACTGAGAGACAAGGTACAGGCATACCCTCGTTTTATTGTGCTTCACACTTTTTTTTTTAAAAAACAAATTGAAGGTTTGTGGCAACCCTACCTTGAGCAAGTCTATCTGCACCATTTTTCCAATAGGCATGGATGATAGCATTTTCAGCAATAAATTATATTTTACCTAAGGTATGTGCATTGTTTTTTTAGACATAATGCTATTGAACACTTAATAGAGTACAGTATAACATAAACATAACTTTTATATGCACTAGGAAACGAAACAATTCACATGACTCACTTTACTGAGGTGGTCTGGAACTGGACCACAATATCTGTGAGGTATGCCTGTATCTCCATGATCCTCAAAATACAAACAGCTGGAGACAAACCACTGATAGCCACTAGATCTGCACAGTATCAACATCTGTGTGGGAAGCAGCAGACAAAGCAATCAAGTGTCTGAAGAATATGAAAACAGGAGGACTACAAAATAACCCGGATATTCATTAGAAATCACAGGCCAGTTTGAGAAGAGCAGCTGAAATTGGCTGGAGTTTGGCCTACCCCAATTGTGAGAGCACACAAAAGGCAGAAAATATCTGAAAATACTGGAGCAATCTATGTCCTAAGAACTCCCAACACTGAGCTGCCAGGGCTTCGATCCAGGACAGGACCCCACACACTGCAGAGAAAGTGCTGAGAGTGAAATCTAAATGAAGCAGAACATTCCTACAGAAGAGGAAAGATCACCACAAAAACAAACCCACATAAAACATGGCAAACTATAACTTCCAATTTCAAAGTGAGCTGACACCTTAAGAGAATATACAAGACATGAAAAAAATACTTAAAGCAGAATTAGAAAAACTCAAAAACGAGGTGAGGAAACTCAAGAAAAAATGGATATGAAATAAAAAATAATCTCAGGGAAAAAAAACTAAACTAGAATATAAGAACAAAAAACATTTATAAGACTTATAAATGAACTATTTTTTTTTCCAGTTATAAAGAAAAGAAGAGTAAGATACATATTGAAGACTAGTGGCCCAGTGCATGAAATTTGTGCACATTAAAAGGGGGTTAATTAGAGGAAATATTTTAATATTGCTATTTGCCCTTTCTCTATAATAGAAGTGTCAGAGATGAAAGAAATTAGTAAAATATATATGAAAATCTTCCTCCTGTCAGAGTCTGGGGTGCACCACAGGACCCAGAGTCAAGTCCCTGCCCACCCACGTGCACATCAAAATCACGCGAGACCCAGACCCAGCCGGCCCCCTGTCCAGCCCTGCTGGGCAGGGGGCATGGCCTGAGGTCCCCCGTCAAGCCCTGCCAGGTGGGGTCACAGCCTGAGGTCGCCCGGCCTGGCGCCAGGGCAGGGGGTGTGGCCTGAGGTCCCCCATCAAGCCCTGCCGGGTGGGAGTCACAGCCTGAGGTTCCCAAGCCTGGCTCCAGGGTGGGGGGAACAGCCTGAGGTCCCCTGTCAAGCCCCACGGGGGCGGGGGCAGCCTCAGGTCCCTGCTGATTGCTCGTTAAGGCTCGTTACGGGAACTCAGCCTCCACTGTGAGTGCAGCCATCTTGTGTTACGGAAACCCCGCCTTCACTTGGGCGCCGCCATCTTTGTGGCGGAGACGGTCAATTTGCATATTCCCTCTTTCTTATATAGGATAATCAGAAACCCAACATACAGTAATCCCTGAAGAAGAAAACAAAGCAAGTACATAATGAAAGAGCATACTGCTTATTTTATAATCCCAACTCAGACTTCTAAATAAGAGGAGCCAACAACCTATAAAGAATAAAAGTTATTTATCAGCAGTCCTTTTAACAGAACTGTTGATGTGCTTCATGCTAAAAGAAAATGGTATACTATATGTAAGATCCTAAGGGAAAAAACATGTTAGCCAAATATATATGTATAGTGAAAATGACTAAACAATAAAGGAAACTTACTATTATCTACATAAAAAACTCAGCAATTAGAACCCTTCAAAGAAATCTACTAAAGACCAAACTTCAGACAAACAAATGGCTAGAGAAACATTAAGGACTGGTGATGAGCATTAAAATACAATTACTCATAGAAGATTTAAAGTGGGTTAATACAGTTATTCACAGAAGTAAAGGCAAATAAGGACTAGAAAGAAGAAAATATATAAAATGTGATGACTATATGCTCAAAGTAGATATAACACAACAACAAGAGTTGGTGGCATGGACAGCACATACAAAAAAAAATTTTAATACACATACATACACTTTTCTTTTGGTCTCTCTCTCTCCACCAAAGAGGCCTACAAACAGTGATTAATTAACTCACTAGCAATAAGCATCTTCAATCCCCAGATTGAGCTTGAAATATCATTTGCCACTAATGGAAATTACTGAGTCCCAGTCTAGTGTGAGAAAAGAGAAGAGCCTGGATCATCTTATCTTACCAGATAGGAATGAAATAATCCAAAACTACAGGGTCATACCCAAATGACCAGGAGCCAACTAGGCTAGTCAGATATTGGATAATTTGAACTTTACTAAGAATAACTGTCATTAAAAATAATTGATAACCTTCAGAGAATAAGGAACTAACTCAGTATCTTGAAAATTGGCAAATAAACATAAATATATCAACTATTTATCCTAAATGTTCTACACCATGAGATAATCAGTATTTGAGGAACTGTCTCTTTAGAAATGTATTCCGAGTAATAAATGAAAATGAAGTTACAGAATTTTAATTATAAGACAAACATAAAGTACCTCCTAATAACAGATCATAAGACTTCCTATGGTCTTGACAAAGGGATCAAGCCTGGAAATAGCTGCCACTTTGTAGGAAATACAAAGAGAAACATGTGAGCTTAACCATGAGTATGCAATCAGCAAAATCCTGACTGTCCTGGATAAAATCAGGGAAGGATGGGGAACCTAATGACTTAAAAACCTTTAAAAATATTCAAAATTTTAAAATATAAGCAAGAATAAATTATAGCACCTGGTCATGCACTTCTAGATGTTAAAACTATAAAACTCAAGGAAGTAATACCTGTAAAAAGTCAAGATAATAATTATTTCTAGAAAAAAAAAATAGAGGTTAGAGACTGGGATAGGGTAGCCGGAGAGCTTCCTGCTTCCAAGGATGGCTGGCAAGGTTCTGTTTATTGATCTTGGTGGCTTTCTCCTCATAATAATTCATTAAGCTACATACTTGTTTTGGAGTGTTTTCTATAACTGTGTTTTATCTATATATCTAAAACTTAAGCGACCATTACGACCAGTCAACCAACTATTCGACTGGTCGCTATGATGTGCACTGACCACCAGGGGGCAGACGCTCAACACAGGAGCTGCCCCCTGGTGGTCAGTTCACTCCTACAGCCAACCTCCCATGGCTGGCCAACCTCCCACGGTCCTTCCCCCTGGCTGGCCAGCCCCATTCGGCCCCAACTGGGACTGGGCAAGATGGCCTCGATCAGCCCTGATAACTAGCCAGGCTGAGGGACCCCACAACTAGTCCTATATAATAAAGAGGTAATATGCAAATTAACCCTCACACCCTCATAAGATGGTTGCCTATGATCAGGCCAGCAGGGGGATTAGTGAGGGACGACAAAAAGCAGGCTGCGTGGGGCGGCCAGGCTGGCAGGGGGGGAGTTGGGGCAACCAGGCAAGCAGAGAGGGCAGTTGGGGGTGACCAGGCTGGCCGGGGGGGGGGGCAGTTAGGGGCAACCAGGCCGGCAGAGGGGGCAGTTGGGGGCGACCAAGCCGGCAGGGGGTACAGTAAGGGGTGACCAGGCCAGCGGGGGTGGGGGGGCAGTTGGGGGCAACCTAGCCAGCAGTGGGGGGGGCAATTAGGGGCGAGCAGGCCAGCGGGGGGGGCAGTTAGGAGCGATCAGGCCGGCATGCAGAGGCAGTGAGGGGCGATCAGGCTGGCAGGGAGGGCAGTTAGGAGCGACCAGGCAGGCAGGCAGGCAGGCGATTAGGAGCCAGCGATTGTGAGAGGGATGTCCAACTGCCAGTTTAGGTCCGCTCTCCAGGGGATCGGGCATAAGCTGGCAGTCAGACATCTCTCTGGTAGCCTGGGAGCCCTCGGGGGAGCCCCAGGAATCGGGCATACATCGGCAGTCGGACATTCCCCAAGGGGTCCCGGATTGGAGAGGGTGCAGGCTGGGCTGAGGGAACCCCGCCCCCCCCGCACAAATTTCATGCACCAGGCCTCTAGGTTTATAATAAAAAGGTTTTAAAAGAATCAGAAACCCCTAGCCAGTTTGACTCAGTGGATAGAGCACTGGACTGGAGATGGGTTCAATAACAGTCAAGGGCACATACCTTAGTTGCAGGCTTGATCCCCCGCCTTGATTGGGGCACATGTGGGAGACAACCAATCAATGTGTCTCTCTCACATCAATGCTTTCTCTCTCTCTCTCTCTCTCTCTCTCTCCCCCTCTCCTACCCCCCCCCCCCCCACCATCACTTCCACTCTCTAAATCAATGGAAAAATATTCTCGGCTGAGGATTAACAAAAAAATAAATAAAGATTCAGAAACCCTGTTTCTAGTTCTAGCTGCAGCACTAACTTGGGAATCTCACACATTCCCTGTGCCTTTCCTCATTTACAAAATGTAGCGATACTCTAAGATATACCAGATCTATTGTAAATAAATAGTCCCATAACTAAGAAAATGTCTACTAAAGGAGAGAAACTAAAAAAGCCATCTTTAACATAATGCCAAAAAAATCTTTAACTCATGAAAACAGTATAATACAGCTTTCCCAAGAAAAATCTAAAAACAAAAAAAAATCAAGTGTAACAGTAATAATATACAAGAAGTAGTTAAAACATAAGATTTACTATTGGGCTACTTTGCTTTCCCACCTCAATAAATACCAAGGGCAGAGCTCCCAATTTGCTTAATCTACACTGGAAGGCTTTCTGAGAGTGAAAGAATTTGAAATAACTTTGTATTACAATAAGGATAAGAATCTATACCAACTCTTATGGGTTGGGGGAAACCATTATTTAGCACGGTTAGTAAATGGCAATAAATCAGGGCGGCATGAAATTAGGAATGACTGCCTTTTGCACATCAAGATGATTAATCCATAAAGGGTTTTCTAAGTTTGTATACACTTCATTCTATTTAAGAATAAGTAAACACTGAAAGGATGTCTCTTAAGTCCAAACTGAATTAAGAGAGATTTAGATTTAAGTTTATTACCACCAACTAAAGTAGATGAATCGTGCATTGAATCTTTAAAACTAGGCATACTCACTGTTCTTCTCCTTGCTACAGTGCCTGTTCTTTTGGGCACATTTTTCCAAAACAGACCAGGTTCCTCTATTTGTTATAATATACTAGAGGCCCGGTGCACAAAATTCGTGCACGGAGGGGGGTTGTCCCTCAGCCCAGCCTGTACCCTCTCCAATATGGGACCCCTCGAGGGATGTCCAACTGCCCGTTTACGCCCGATCCCGGTGGGCAGTTGGATCCCTAAACAGTCAGTCGGACATCCCTCTCACAATCCAGGACTGCTGGCTCCCAACTGCTTGCCTGCCTGCCTGCCTTCCTGATTGCCCCTAACCGCTTCTGCCTGCCAGCCTGATCACCCCCTAACCACTCTGCTGCCAGCCTGTTTGCCCCCAACTTCCCTCCTCTGCCAGCCTGGTCACCCCTAACTGCCCTCTCCTGCAGGGTTGAACACCTCCAACTGCCCTTGCTTGCAGGCTTGGTACCTCTCAACTGCCCTCCCTTGCAGGCCAGGTGCCTCCCAACTGCCCTCTCCTGCTGGCCATCTTGTGGTGGCCATCTTGTGTCCACATGGGGGCAGGATCTTTGACCACATGGGGGCAGCTATATTGTGTGTTGCAGTGATGATCAATCTGCAGATTACTCTTTTATTAGATAGGATAGAGGCCTGGTACAGGGGTGGGGCCAGCTGGTTTGCCCTGAAGGGTGTCCCAGATCAGGTGGGGGTTCCCTTGGGGCGTGGGGCGGCCTGAGAGAGGGGCCTGTGGTGGTTTGCAGGCTGGCCACGCCCCCTGGCAACCCAAGTGGAGGCCCTGGTATCTGGAATTTATTTTCCTTCTACAATTGAAACTTTGTAGCCTGGAGTGGAGCCAAGCCTAGGGCTCCCTCCATGGCCGACAGCCATTTCTGTTGGGGTTATAATTGAAACTTTGTAGCCTTAAGCGGGTGGGCCCAGCCAGGGTGTGCAGAAAGCTTTGCTTCCCCTGTTGCCGGCGGCAACCCTGGCCTGCTCTCTCAAGCTCCATCCTGCCGCCATTTGTTTGAATTTGTTTACCTTCTATAATTGAAACTTTGTAGCTTGAGTGGAGGCTTAGGCCTGGCAAGGGCAGGCAGAAAGCTTGGCTTCCTCTGTTACCTAGGAAACCTTGCTCTCTGTGGCTGTAGCCATCTTGGTTTGGGTTAATTTGCATACTCGCTGATTGGATGGTGGGCGTGGCTTGTGGGCATGGCTTGTGGTGTGTCGGAGGTATGGTCAATTTGCATATTTGTCTATTATTAGATAGGATTATTAGATAGGATACTAGAGGCCCGGTGCACAAAAATTCATACACTCAGATGGTCCCTCAGTGGATAGAGCGTCAGCCTGTGGACTGTGCCCTCTCGCAGTTTGGGACCCCTCGGGGAATGTCCACCTGCCCACTTATGCCCGCTCCCCGGGGGATCAGGCCGAAGTTGGCAGTCAGACATCCCTCTGGCAGCCTGGGAGCCCTCGGGGGATGTCCAACTGTGGCTTAAGGGGAGAGGGCCTAAGCCGCAGTCAGGACATCCTTAGCGCTGCCAAGGAGGCGGGAGAGGCTGCCACCACTGCTGCTGCACTCACAGCTGTCAGCCCGGATTGTGGCTGAGCGGAGCTCCCCCTCTGGGAGCGCAATGACCACCAGGGGGCAGTTCCTGGATTGAGCGTCTGCCCCCTGGTGGTCAGTGCACGTCATAGCAACCGGTTGTTCCGCCATTAGGGTCAATTTGCATATTACCCTTTTATTATATAGGGTATATATTCCTACAAGTGGCCAAGCGTCATGTAGAACTTCTTAGTAGCTATATAGTATGCCATTTGAACACTCATTTTGATATTATGCATATGCAAACTAGCCTTAAAACCACAGCGACTTGATAAGTTTTATTAGTAAAAGTACACCAGGTTTAGCCTTTAAATTCTACCAACTTCTAGTCTTTTGTTTAATGAACAGTACAATAAAGAACATCTAGTGATGTCATATATAGCCCAACAGTTCTCATCCTCTGTTATTACCAAGAGACCTTTACTAAATATTGATACCTGGGCCCCATCTACAGGAATTCTGGCTTACTTGTTAAATATTAGGGCCCAGACATTGTGATTTTTTTAAAATATATTTTTATTGATTTCAGAGAGAAAGGGAGAGGGGAGAGCAAGATAGAAGCATCAATGATGAGAGAAAATCATTGATTGGCTGCCTCCTGCATGCTCTGCACTGGGGACAGGGCCCGCAACGCTGGCATGTGCCCTTAACCAGAATCGAACCCGGGACCTTTCAGTCCACAGGCTGACGCTCTATCCACTGAGCCAAACCAGCTCGGGCAGTCACTGTGATTTTTAAATTTCCTTAGATGATTCTAATGAATATCCAGGTTGTGAGCCATTGTTCTTGATTATTTTTCCCCTCATTTCCTCAATTTACATTTCCCCTATGTTTACTGAAAGGCAATTATATATATATAGCACTTTCTCAATTTTTCACTTATTCCTTCAGAACTGTTCCTTCTTTCAAAAAGTTCATTCCATATGGGTAGTTTCTCATCATTTTCATCTCCATTTTCACTACTTTTGCAGTTATCAGGCATAACAAGTTTAATTACATTCATAAAAATCCAAAAAGCATGGGTATAGGACAATATCCTAGGCCAAGAAATAACTCAAATAATCAAGGTGAAGACAATCTCAGATGACCTCTAATGCCACAGTCAATGTAAGCATCACTGACCATGTCAAGCTCTAAAATTCTAGTAAATTTTACTAATAATAACAATGTTTTTATATCTGGCAAGTCTTTTCTTAAAGTACTCTAATAAAGAAAAATTTTCTTAAATAACTAAAATATGTTTAGAAGACCAAAAATACACAATTCTAATTTGAACCTAATATACTTTTTCCTATAAAAAAAGAAGAGATGACCGTTTTCTTCACTACCACCTCTTGCCTAAACAAAACACATCACAGTAATAGCAAAAAGCAGTAAACACCATTGGTGCTGCCCAGAAATGACTCATAAGGAAGCTGGATGAATTTGATCTGCTGGAAGATCATTTTAATTGTACATAAATAAAGCCTGTCCTATATAGGCACAGATGGAAATTAAAGTGCCAGGTAGATTATTAGGGAATACTCTTAACAAGAAATTGGTTCATTGCCCTGAGGCTCTGAAATTTTCTCCTTGTCAGCAAGCAAGACCTGGAGATAAAGAGGCAAAGTACCTCAAGCAAGGGCATTGTTCATTAATACATTTTATGCCAACTACCAGCCACAAAATTTTACTATGCTTTTATGTTAGAACAGTGCTTTGATCGAATCCCTGACCTGAAATGGAAGGCAAAAAATAATCCACATTAACTTTAATTAGCAAGAATGTATAAAACTGTCTGGTTCTTCTATGTTTCCAATGATTAAAATACAAACCTTTTAAAGAGAAACAGTGATGAAAAGTGAAAAAAAAAAAAAGAACAGCTTGATTTACCTGTCTCTGATAATGCTTTCCAAATTAACATGAAACTGAACTCTAAAAAAAATAGACACTGAAAAGTATGAACATGCCCCCACTGTTATAACAATATTAGCAAATTGATACTAAAACAAATGAACACTAGATTTTCTATCTAGAGAAAATATACACAAACCCAAACATATGAATAATATTTTCTCAAAACACAATTCTTTTCTGATCAGTATATGCCTAGAAGGACGATACTACAGAAAACCAGGGCCTCCATGCTTGAGAACATCATACCCTACTGAGCCAGAACTGGTACCAGGGTAACACCCTGCAAGATGCTTTTAAACACTATGTATACACACACACACACACACACACACACACACACACACACACACACACAAGAATCTATAATCCTACACATATGAACTCAATTTATGTTTTAAGTTAATTTTAAAAATACTGTAGACCATTAGTAAAATGAATAGGTATGTCAAAGAATGGGAGGTAATATTTGCAATATATGCAATCTGACAAGCCTTGTACCCACAAGACATAAAAGACTTCTAAAACTTGACCTTAAAAAGGGTGGCCTGGTCAATGTGGCTCAGTGGATTGAGCGTCATCCCATGCACCAAGAGGTCATTGGTTCCATTCCCAGCCAGGGTACATGCCTGCATTGCAGGCTAGATCCCCAGTGGAGGGCATGCAGGAGGCAGCCAATCAATGTTTCTCTCTTATCGATGTTTCTATCTCTCTCCCTCTCCCTCTCTAAAATCAATAAAAAGATATTTCATATATATACATCCTATATACTAAAAGGGTAATATGCAAGTAGACTGAAATCCAGAACTGAACAGCCAATCAAAGCGTAATATGCTAATGATATGCTAAGGATGCTCAACTGCTCGCTATGACAGGCACTGACCACCAGGAGGCAGACAGTCAACTGGTCAACCAGTTCTTATGACATGCACTGACCACCAGGGAGCAGACAGTCGACCAGTTTCTATGACGTGCACTGACCACCAGGGGGCAGATGTTCCAACAGGCAGGTTAGCTTGCTGCTGGGGTCCAGCCAATTGGGACTGAGCGAGATGGGCTGGACATGCCCTGGAGCCCTCCCGCAGTCCCTCCTCAGCCCGATCATGCACCAGTGGGGTCCCTCAGCTTGGCCTGCACCCTCTCAAAATCCGGGACCCCTCGGGGGATGTCAGAGAGCTGGTTTCAGCCTGATCCTGCAGGCCACTCCCCTTGGGAGTGCACCAGAGACAGGGCTCATAGCTGGCAAGCACCTGGGCGTGAGCCTGCAGCAGGCACAGTGGGGCCGGGATGAGCGGGAGCGGCAGGTAGGAGCTGCAGGCGGCGTTGGACTGCGAGTTCCAGCCCATTCCCTGCAGGTCACCCAGAGGGACCCCACCCGTGCACAAAGTCGTGTGCTGAGCCTCTAGTATATATATATAAATCCTTCCACTTTCATGTGTGGTTTGTTGAGAATCACCATAACCTGAAGACATTTCTTTGAAACCAGTTCTTCTAAGGAAAGAACATACAGTTCAATTTACTTTCTCACCAAATTTCTCTTGCCTTGTAGAAATTGTTTAACCCAATCTATAATAATAAAAGCGTAATATGCTAATTAGACTGGATGTCCTCTGGACATCCTTCCAGACGACCTTCTAGACGAAGCCAGGGCTGTAAGGGAAGCCCGGGTCCTGGGTGCCAGAGGGAAGCCGGTGCTGGCAGCCGGGGGAAGAAAGGCATACTCTTGCACGAATTTCGTGCATCAGGCCTCTGGTATATCCTATCTAATAAAAGAGTAATATGCAAATCAACCATCACTCCACTACACCCACAAGCCACGCCCACCAGCCAATCAGGAGCGAGTATGCAAATGAACCCAGCCAAGATGGCTGTGGCCACGGAGAGAGCAGGAGGCTTGGGTTTCCCCAGCAATGGAGGAAGCCAAGCTTTCTGCACACCCTGGCCAGCCCAGGCCTCCATTCAAGGCTACAAAGTTTCAATTTTAGAAGATAAATAAATCCCAACAAAAATGGCGGCAGCCACAGAACTGGAGAGAGCAGGAGGCTTGAGTTGCCCCAGGCAATGGTGGAAGCCAAGCTCCCACAGCCCTGGCCTGCCTTAGCCTCCACTCAAGGCTACAAAGTTTCAATTATAGAAGATAAATAAATCCCAGATACCAAGGCCTCTGCTTGGGTCGCCGGGGGGCGTGGCTGGCCTGCAAACCACCACAGGCCCCTCGCCCAGGCCGCCCCATGCCCCAAGGGAATCCCCACCCTGATCCGGGACACCCTTCAGGGCAAACCAGCTGGCCCCTACCCATGCACCAGGCCTCTACCCTAATAAAAGAGTAATATGCAAATTGACCATCACTCCAACAAACAAGATGGCTGCCCCCATGTGGTCAAAGATGGCTGCCCTCATGTGGACACAAGATGGCCACCACAAGATGGCCAGCAGGGGAGGGCAGTTGGGAGGGACCAGGCCTGCAAGGGAGGGCAGTTGAGGGCGATCAGACCAGCAGGGGAAGGAAGTTGGGAGGGACCAGGCCTGCAAGGGAGGGCAGTTGGGGGCAATCAACCCTGCAGGGAAAGGCAGTTAGGGATGA
Organism: Cnephaeus nilssonii; assembly: GCF_951640355.1. Classification (NCBI taxonomy): domain Eukaryota; kingdom Metazoa; phylum Chordata; class Mammalia; order Chiroptera; family Vespertilionidae; genus Cnephaeus; species Cnephaeus nilssonii. The sequence goes on along the minus strand of NC_137079.1, from coordinate 74,106,658 downwards.
CCAGGCTGGCAGAGGAAGAAAGTTGGGGGCGACCGGACCTGCAGGGAAGGGCACTTGGGGGGGGATCCAGGCCTGCCGGGAGAGCAGTTGGGGGGGACCAGGCCTGAAAGGGAGTACAGTTAGGGGTGACCAGGCCTGCAGGGGAGGACAGTTAGGGGTGACCAGGCTGACAGGGAAGGGCAGTTAGGGGCAATCGGGCTGGCAGGGGAGCAGTTAGGTATCAATCAAGCTGGCAGGGGAGTGGTTAGGGGGTGATCAGGCTGGCAGGCAGAAGCGGTTAGGGGCAATCAGGAAGGCAGGCAGGCAAGCAGTTGGGAGCCAGCAGTCCTGGATTGTGAGAGGGATGTCCGACTGCCCGTTTAGGCCCGATCCCAGTAGGATCGGGCCTAAACGGGCAGTCGGACATCCCTCGAGGGGTCCCAGATTGGAAAGGGTGCAGGCTGGGCTGAGGGACACCCCCACCCCATGCACAAATTTCGTGCACCGGGCCTCTAGTATATAAAGGGCAAAGTCTTGATCAGACACTTCGGAGCAGAGGTACAAAAAAAGAAGCAGATGGAAGTGTGCTTCAGTGAGCTTAAGGAGATGCAAACTAAAGTTGCTTCTCAGCCCATGAAGCACCCACAAGGCAGCTCCACTCTTAGGTATCTGCCCAAGAGAAATGAGACATGACACAGAAAACAGGTACAAGAATATGCACGACCTTAGTCACAAGAGCCAAACCAGAGAAACCCCCAGCTCCACCAGAGGCCAGGCCAGCACCTGTGGCATGTCCCCAGGAGGAGTGAGTGGTGACGCAGGAACCCCAGCCAGACACCCAGACACAAAGGGCAGGCTGCAGTTCAGCTCCGTTAAAAGGTTTCACAGAGGCAAATATAAGGAGTGGGGGCAGAAACAGGAGCACTTGCCTCCGGGGGTCAGGTCTGGAAAGGCTTAAAGGGTTTCCGGTAGCTCTAGTCCACCTCTAGTGGCCATGACAAGTCAGCAGAGGCCACAGTGATTTCTCAAGGTTTGGGAGGAGGGGGTAGTTTCCAAGACTAGAGCCGGAAATTTGGGGTCAGTGCGGCCCCTTCCTGACCCACAGATGAGTGCTCACATGGCCTCTCCTAAGTGTGTGAGGCAGGCCGGGGTCTCTGCCCTCCAAGTAAGGCACTAATCCTACCATGGCCTGCCCTCCGGACCTCAAGTCATCCTAACCACTTCCCAAAAGCCCACCTCCACCCTCACACAGGGTCAGAGCTTTGACTTATGAACTGGGGGACACAAACACTCATCCCACAATAAAAGTGGACCTCAGGGACCACAAGAATGTTTTCTATAATGATGGGCAGGTTACACAGCTGGATGCATTTGTTAAAACTGGTCAAACTGGACTATGCTCCTCACTGTAAGGGAACTACACCTCGAAACCAACTGAATAAACGTGATTCATTTTCTATCCTGAAAACCTTATTGGAGCCAAAAAGCTAAATTACTGGGTAATTTCTACAAGGCAATGAGAAATTTAGTGAGAATTTAAATTGAACTATATGTTCTTTCCTTAGAAGAACTGGTTTCAAAGAAACGTCATCAGGTCATGGTGATTCTCAACAAGCCACACATAAAGATGGAAGGATTTTCGGTCAGTTGGTCAGCGGTCAGGTGTTGGCAGCACAACCATGTGCACTGCCTCCCCAACAGGAGGCTTGCCTGGGCGACCACCAGGAGCAGGGGGTCACCACCAGGAGCAGGGGGACACACAAACACCCGCTGCCTTCCAGACTGCGCCTGCAGGAGGGCGTGGGGGATGATGGTCCAGTAGCTTGATTCAGGTGTGCTGACCTTTCTGTTTCTCCCACTGTTGGACACAGCAGGGAAGGCCAACTAGATGTACACCCACCTGTGTAGGTTCAGCTGATCATCTTCTAAGCCAGTCAGGGAGTCCATGTGAAAAGCCACTCTCAAAGAAAAACTGTTGAGACCCTATTAACACTGCTCCTCGATCTAAAACACCCATCATGTGCTATGAGAGAAAATAAATGCTGCAGTTTGACTGGACATAAACAAAAGTTCCAGTCTGTGGGTAGGCAGGACACACGCTGCACACCTGAGAAAGATGTGGGCCAGGGATCGCACCTGAGGGCACTGCATGCTGGGCAACCATCAAAGACATCCATGCTGTGGTCCTTAAATGACACACATCTGACCCTGAACAGAGGGTTGTCGTGCATGCGCCAGGAAAAGAAACTTTCTGCATAATCCAGACTCCAAACCCTCTGGTTTCTCTTTGGTATCTCTCGCCCTACAGATTAACTCAACTTAGACTCATTTTAACGTACTGCTTAAAAAACTTGTTATAGATTTTCTGTATGACTTTTAAAGTAATGTTCTATAATATTTGATATTTAACTGTATTTCTTATTAAAGAAGTCTAAGCATGAACTACAGAAATAGGTAAGGATTCAAGGAGTAAAGTGAAACACTACCTATACTTTTCCAATCCATTCCTGGAAGGAGCCTTTGCAGTCACCTGACTGCAGAACAGACGGACTGGGAAACAAAAAAGTTGAAAACAAAGTCAAAGGAAGCTAGCAAATTTCCAGGAGCACTTATAAAACAGAAATTCTGCTTCTTTCCCTGGAAAAATACATCAAAAAGGAAAAACACTAAACACAAATAGGAAGTAAAGGATGTTCTAATTAAGAAGCTTAGAAATGTGAAATTAGGCCATTCGTATTATATATCAGCCCAAGTAAAATGATCATTGACTTGCAGATGTGATACAGACTCTGATGGCATATTGGGGGGATGGCAGTGGGGAGAATGAAGTCTATAAGGGCTTTTAATTCCAAGCTAGGACAGAAGAACTAGAAGTATAAATTTCAAAGAGAAATTTCTAAAGCATTTTATCCACCTCTATTGGGACAACCAAAAATAAAAAGAAAAGACTATGTATGCGCTGACAGTTGTAATCTGTATAGAAATCAACAGGTTCAGCTGGTCCTCATCTTGCATATAAAAATTCATTGGAAAAAAGAAAAAGATGACTCCAGAAGCACTGATGAGCAAATGCTTATCTCCACTGAATGGTTCTTGGAGACATAATAAAGGTTTGAACACTGTGTAGCACAAACAAAATTTCCCTAAAACCTCTTAAGTTTCTCTCTCCCTAAAACTCCACCTCCCCACAAAGGAGCAGACATCTCTCGGGTTCTCCTGTCTTCTCTCTCACACTTGGCCTCCCTGATTGCCCTCTTCACTCCCTCTCATCCACTCTGACCCTCTGCCTCCTTCCACTCTCTGGGATATAAGTTTTGGCTTCTCAGGACTTCTTCAGGTTTGCACTGACACAGATTACTCTGAAAAAGCCTAAAAGTGGAACAACAAATAGAAGAGTCTTCCTGACAGAAAGAAAAGGGAAAAGTAAGTGAATGTTTTATTCACTTTAAAATGGGGGTGGGGGATGAATATTGCACTGATCTAAATCCTACCCTCAGGTATCCTTTTTAACACATTCATTAACTGTATAAACTAGTTTTGTATAACCTAGTTCACGGCTTTCTGTCAACCTGGTCTGGGAGACTTTCACATCACCCAGACATAACGTAGCCAGAGCCAGCTCATCCTAAGTACGACTCAAGCACCTGTAAGAAAATATGCACTAACATAAACACTGGTATCACAAACATTAGGTTTGATCAACCAAAATCAAGAAGAAAAGGAAACTTTCTTTTCCTTGCAAATTAGTGTTAGCATGAAGGCAGCAAATCTATTAGCATACTAGAGGCCGGGTGCACAAAATTCGTGCACAGGAGGGGGGGGAAGTCCCTCAGCCTGGCCTGCGCCCTCTTGCAATCCAGGAGCCCTCGGGGGATGTACAACTGCCGGTTTAGGCCCGATCCCACAGGGATTTCTGCGGGATCGGGCCTAAACTGGCAATCGGACATCCCTCTTGCAATCCAGGACCACTGGCTCCTCTAACCGCTCGCCTGCATGCCTGATCACCCCTAACCACTCACCTGCTTGCCTGATCGCCCCTAACCCCTCTACCTGTTTGATCATCCCTAACCACTCGCCTGCCTGCCTGATCACCCCAACAGCCTCTGCCTGCCTGATCACCCCTAACCACTCACCTGCCTGCCCGATCACCCCTAACCCCTCTGCCTGCCTGCCTGATCGCCTCTAACCGCCTCTGCCTGCCTGTCTGAGTGCCCCTAACTACTTGCCTACCTGCCTGATCGCCCCTAACGCCTCTGCCTCGGATCCCACCAGCCAGGGCGGTTGCCTCCGCTGCCGCGGCTTCATACGGAAGGATGTACAGAAGGACATCCAGAAGGTCGTTCATCTGTCCGGTCTAATTAGTATATTACGCTTTTATTATTATAGATGCCCTAAGCCTGGTTTGTCTACTCATAGCACAAGAATCTTGTCTACAAAAATCACCAGTGATATCTGCAAACAATGCTTTAAGAATTTTAAAGGAAGAGAAGGATTAATAATATTAAACCACAAAGAAAGATGAGAACTATTCTCAATAGATTAAGCCATAATTAGATACAGATATGTAATAGCTCTAAATATTAAATGCTAGTTCCCTTACACTTAGAAAATAGGGAAAATATGTAGGCAAGTGTGGCTTAAGAGATCCTCTTCTCTGTTCCAGAATTTTCTTACACTGTTTGGGAACTGTGAATTCACTTCCATTTGGACTATCATGTCACATCCTACTTTCAAGGTCTGTGCCACTAATTACAGAATAGTCTGACCCTCTAGCTAGTAATTGAACAAAAGTAAAATCTGTAACATTCCTTTTAGAAGAAGTTTTCTCCAATAAACTTGCTGTGAAACAGCTGAGGCAATTCATTTACCAGGAAATGGCCCTTGGACCATGTAGTACCTCTCTCATCTGTGCTCTGAGTATAATGGGTGAGGGGAGGGTCTTTTAAGATGCTCCTCTGGATAGAAAGAGTAATTTCCAGAATGAAGTAGGGATAAAGAGAGATCCTGCATAGGCAAAAGTGTATCTGGATGGTATATCAAGCTGCTTATAGCAGCAAAGCAAAAATCCAATTTACAGCAGCTTAAAGAAGAGCACGCATCACCTCACGCACATAATGGAAGAGTCTGGAGACAGGACTGCATCAGACCAGAGCAGCAGCTCCAAGACATTTCAACCCAAGCAAACCATACCCTCACTAACATGTTCAATGGCAAAAAAGGTGGCTTTCCTGCTCTGGATCCTTTTATGAGGGAGGGAAACCTTTCTGAGAAGCCCCGAGTTTCCCTGGCCATCAGACTGTACTGGCCAAATCTGGGTCATATGTGCATGCCCTAGGATAGTGGTCAGCAAACTCATTAGTCAACAGAGCCATATATCAACAGTACAACGATTGAAACTTCTTTCGAGAGACAAATTTTTTAAAGTTAATCTTCTTCTAACACCACTTCTTCAAAATAGATTCGCCCAGGCCGTGGTATTTTGTGGAAGAGCCACACTCAAGGGGCCAAAGAGCCGCATGTGGCTCGCGAGCCACAGTTTACCGACCACGGCCCTAGGAAGTTAGGAAAATACGAATCTGGCATTTACAGCCTCTACACATGATATTTGCTTAATAAATTTTATTCATCTTTCCTAACTGAAGAAAGTTTTACTATTTGGCTATCTAAACTGAAACTTACTAAGGTCTTCGAAATAACCTTAACTTGATTGATTTTTCCACCCTTCTAAAACCCAAGTTTATCTACGTTAGTGCTACTTTGAGAGTTAACATTTCTAAAGCATTTCAAATCATCAACTAGGTCCTAGTACTATTTTCTAAAAAGTTATATAAATGCAACTTGGTCAATGTGGCTCGGTTGGTTGGGTGTCATCCTGTGCACTGTAAGGTCGCCATTGGATTCCCTGTGAGGGCCCATGCCCAGGCTGCAGGTTCAATCCCCAGTAGAGGGCGTTTGGGAGGCAACTAATCAATGGTTCTCTCTCATATTGATGTTTCTCTCTCCCTTTCCCTTCCTCTCTCTCTAAAATCAACAAAAACGTATTTCAATATAAATTATATTACTGCTTATCTACAAAAAAGAATCTCAAAGTAAATTATAAGGCTGAAGTGATAACAAAAGTATATCTGATACAAACTCCCCATATTTTCTCTAAAACAACCTATGGATGAATTTTTATTATGTTTTTCTCAGAGAAACTCTTTAAGTACTCATTAACCTAAATATACTGTCATGACAAAGTCCTTATCCTAGAATTAATAAAATGTGTTTCTACTTCCAGAGCAAAAATAGATGAGTGGTCAGCTTGAACTTTCTACAGCATTAAGCATCTGCCAAATTACTCAGAACCCTCTTAGGAAAAGCCATGATCCTCACATACTAATTAAATGAGCCAATGCTTTAATCACACGTTAGATAACTAATCTATTTCAATCCTGATAATCTAATTAACTAATTCTGGTAAATAAATTCCAACCTTAGTCCAAAATGATTAGAGGATTAAAGTTTAACATCAGTGAATACAAACTGAAAGAGGCCCACTATAATGAAGTTCAAAATGGTTTATTCTCCTATTAAAAAGTCTGTTTATAACCTGAAATTCAAGAATTAAAACACAAGGTTTTCTAAACCAGTTCTAATATTGTATCTCTTGTAATTATATTAAGTGAATTCATGCTTCTTGGATTAAAATTCCCAAACAGGGTACTCTTCCTTGATTATTCTATATAAAACAGTTTTACCATCTCTAACCCAACCCTTGCTATTTTTTCCACATCACATTTCACCTATTTCATGCCTTTCTGTGTTGTCCTATGTTGCTCCATAAGACACATGATAGATTATTTTGGTGCTCTATCTCCGGTGCCTAAAATAGTGCCTGACACACAGAAACTTAATAAATGTGATGGATGAACAAATGAATGTCTTAGACATATAGACTCACTAATAGTAAAATTGTATTTTACTGATCTACATTTACTTAACTATGGTATAATAATTTCAACAGCACAAACAATAAACAAAGCAAAAGAAAATAAACAAACAATTGCTACTAACACCACTGCTACCACAGAGGCAGCCACCGTTATAAAGTCCGTTATGTTGCCTGGCTGGGTGGCTCGGATGGTTGGAGCATCGTCCCATGCACCAAAAGGTAGAAGGTTCGATTCCCAGTTGGGGCATGTGCAGGAGACAATGGATTAATGTTTCTCTCGCACATATCTCTTTCTCTCAATCAATTAAAAAAAAAATCCTCGGGTGAGGCTTTAAAAAAAGTCCTGGCCGGTGTGGGTCTGTTGGTTGGAGCATAGTCCCGTATACGGAAAGGTTGCTGGTTCCATTCTCCGTCAAGGCACATACCTTAGTTTCTAGTTGGATCCCCAGTGGGGACACTTACAAAAGGCAAACCAATCAATGTTCTCTCTGACATCAATGTCTCTTTCTCCCTCCCTTCCTCCCTCTAAAATCATTTTCCTTTTAAAAAGGAAAGAAAAATCAATAAACGTATCCTCAGGTGAGGATTAAAAATAATAATAATAAAATGTTTTGTTTTAACCTTGGAATAAACAATTTAATTCTAACAACAAACCATGTGGATATTAGTTCCAGCTTATGAATGAGGAAATTAAGGACAAGAGAGGTACAGTAAGATGCCCCAGATGAAACAGAGGATAAATAAATTGATCTAAAACATAAGAGATCTGGCTCCTAATGCTAATCTGTGATGTCCAAGTATCATTAAAGGACAAAGACAATTTTATATCACAATAGCAGGTACAGAGCCCATCTATATAAAGAGCTGAAGTCACAGTACTCAGTGATTCCTACAACTGAACATCAGCCTGCAAGAACATGGGACATGTTTAAAAATTAAACATCATTTGAGTCTTTCTTCCAAAAGAAATACCAGAGAGTCACTGACTGGTCTAGCAAATAAATGGAGTTAAAGTATAAGTAACTTATATTCATTTAACCTGGCCTTAGGTTAAAGTATCCAGTGAGACTCCAGTATGTAATTTCTCCTTAATCCAATTCTATCTTAATTTCAGCCAAAATCATTTCCTACAGTCTTTCTACTGATTGCTTCTTCATTAGCTTCCATTTTATATTTTTCATCTAACCTATTTATTTACAATTTTTATATGACTGGTCAAGCTCATTTTTTGGTCCATGAAATAAATGTAATTGATTCTGTGTGCTAGTCATGGTTTCTTAAACATTTACTCATTACTTCCACCCACATATTTCATCTTTCCTTAGAACTGGTAGCCAAGTAAATGCTCAATGCTCCTTTCAATGTCTACATTTATAAGCTGCTACAAGATAACTTTCTCCATAGGAAAACTCACATTAAAGATATGCCTCCAAGCCACTGTAATATATCCGGATTTAAGCAGTTAGAATAAAATCAGTCTCACTTTTCTATAATACAAATATTATCTCAATTTACAAGTGACATAAAGTCAATAAACATCTTAATTCACTACTAAGAAAAGTTGTCTAACAGTAAATAAATCACCTAATCACAGTGTTTCTTAGCAATGTGAGTGGTTGAAATATAAAAGCAGTTTAAAAGTTATGAGAACTACTTTTAAATTAAACAGTCTTATAGTTCTTGTGCCTTTAATTATACACTCAAAGACCTCTTGTTCCAGTTCCCCACAAACTTACGCACTTCATTAGACAAATGCATTGTTTTTCATACTATCACGTGTTTCAGAAGGATTTTTCCACTTGACAGTTTTACTTACTGTCTTCGAAGCAGTATTAATGTACTGCATCACCATTTCTTTTTTGATACTGAAGTCCTTTTCCCGCAATGGTGCCTTCTTATCTTCATTTAAATTCATATCTTCCTGGAAAACACAATTAAAAGCCTCATTTTAGAATCTAAGTAGAGCAGCCACTCTACATACACTATGAATGGAAAATCAATAATTTGTGACTAAAGCAGCATTAATTGTTTTGGAATGATTTACGTGTAGTTCTGCCTGGAGAAGAGACAGAGAAAAAGAGCTGAGGTATAGAGAAAAAGTATTCTAGATCATCTTCAGAAGTAAAACACTTACCAAAACAGCTTTTTAAATTCACAGCAGGCTAGTAAAATTACATTCACATCACTGTAGATAATTAGACAGTTGAAGATATCTGCCTTTCATAAAGTCAGTAGGTTTTAGGATTAACAATTTCAACATATGTGTGTGTATATTTTTTTACAACTGTACCTGAAGCTATCTCGTACCATATTGAAAGAGCTGCTCCATGTATCATAAAAATTAAAAAGTAAATAAGCCAACCACTTTACAGATTCTGATAACTACAAGCAACTATTGTCAAATACCTAGTACTGATTCCCCCAAATAAGTGAAGCATTCTATAGTTTTAATCCTCTTCTCCATTACATCTGAAATACTCGTTAACTACTTAACTTTACTCGATGTTCTAAATTATGTAAACATTACAATTATAAAAAGAGGTTACCACCTAAAAATCTAACATTGATCAAGCACCATTCGAAACAAGGGTTTAAGTGACCTAGATGTTGCTACAGGCCAATTCCTCACTAAAAATACAAGTCACATATATTCACATAAATATAAGAATTGTTACTAGGATCTATCAATTAAGTTGCTAAAATAAAAGGCTGTTCTGGCAAAGGAAAGGAAATTAAGACAGAAGAGGCTGAAGGAGAAGGGCAGCTCAATAAGATTTCCTCCTGATCTTAACCTTGGGTTATTGTGATACGAAATGTAAAACACCTGAATGTATACAAATGCCATATCCACTTAGAAATGAGGCCATAAAATTCAGAACGCTGGATCACCTAAGGAGCCCAGCAAGTTAAATGTCTTCCAAGTTTTAGAGGGTGCTACAATTCATCAGACACTGTAGTTTATGCCATTAGCTGACTCAGATTTTGGCTACCAAACTATTCAAGCACTTAAAAGTCAAAATTCCCTTCATTGAACCTTGATATAAATATTTAGGATCTTATAAGTTGTTCCATTTGACACTCCAATAAAAGGTAGTAATTAGTAATGTCTCTATTGGCTGTTCTAATTAGTAATATCCTATTATGTGAATAACTAGAGGCCCGTTGCACGAAATTCATGCACGGAGAGGGGGGTGTCCCTCAGCCCAGCCTGTACCCTCTCCAATCTGGGACCCCTCGAGGGATGTCCGACTGCCCGTTTAAGCCCAATCCCGGTGGGCAGTCGGACATCCCTCTCACAATCCAGGACTGCTGGCTCCCAACTGCTCGCCTGCCTGCCTTCCTGATTGCCCCTAACCGCTTCTGCCTGCCAGCCTGATAACCCCCTAACCACTCTGCTGCCAACCTGATTGATGCCTAACTGCTCCCCTGCCAGCCTGTTTGCCCCCAACTTCCCTCCTCTGCCGACCTGGTCACCCCTAACTGCCCTCCCCTGCAGGGTTGATCACCTCCAACTGCCCTCCCTTGCAGGCCTGGGTCCCTCTCAACTGCCCTCCCTTGCAGGCCTGGTCCCTCCCAACTGCCCTTCCCTGCTGGCCATCTTGTGGTGGCCATCTTGTGTCCACATGGGGGCAGGATCTTTGACCACATGGAAGCAGCCATATTGTGTGTTGGAGTGATGGTCAATCTGCATATTACTCTTTTATTAGATAGGATAGAGGCCTGGTACAGGGGTGGGGGCCAGCTGGTTTGCCCTGAAGGGTGTCCCAGATCAGGATGGGGGTTCCCTTGGGGCTTAGGGCTGCCTGAGAAAGGGGCCTGTGGTGGTTTGCAGGCCAGCCACGCCCCCTGGCGACCCATGAGGAGGCCCTGGTATCTGGAATTTATTTACCTTCTACAATTGAAACTTTGTAGCCTGGAGCAGAGCCAAGCCTTCTGCTTGCTCCATGGTCAGCAGCCATTTCTGCTGGGGTTAATTCACCTTCTATAATTGAAACTTTGTAGCCTTAAGCGGAGACCTGGGCCTGGCCAGGGTGTGCGGAAAGCTTTGCTTTCTCCATTGCCGGGGGTAAACCTGGCCTGCTCTCTCCAGCTCCGTGGCTGCCGCCATTTCTGTTAAGATTTGTTTACCTTCTATAATTGAAACTTTGTAGCTTGAGTGGAGGCTTAGGCCTAGCAAGGGCAGGCGGAAAGCTTGGGTTCCTCCGTTGCCTGGGAAACCTTGCTCTCTGTGGCTGTAGCCATCTTGGTTGGGTTTATTTGCATACTCGCCCTGATTGGCTGGTGGGCATGGCTGGTGAGTGTGGCTTAGGCGTAGCGAAGGTGCGGTCAATTTGCATATTGCCCTTTTATTAGGTAGGATGGTTTATTTTGTTTCATCTTTTTCCCCTCTAAGCCAGTGATTCTCAACAGTCTTTAACACCATTTAGGATGCATTTGGAAAATGTCTGGGGCATTCTGGTTGCCACTGTGACTGAGATGATGCTACCAAGATTTGCCAGGGGAAGGTGTGCTGGACTTTCTGCAACACACGGGCTAGTCCTACATAATAGAATAAATAAATAACAAAAAAACCATCCTGTTTCCCCAAAGACAGATAGGTGCACATACCTTAAAAAAGAGAGAGAGGAGAGAGGTAGGGAGAGAAAAAGAGTGAGAAAAGTTTTTAAAAAAAAGCCAAACCCCACTGGGTTGCTCAGTGGTTGAGCACTGACCTATGAACCAGGAGGTCACATGCCTGGGTTGCAGACTCGGTCCCCAGTGTGGGGTATGCAGGAGACAGCTGATCAACGATTCTCTCTCACTGATGTTTCTCTCTCTCTCTTCCTCACTGAAGTCAATAAATATATATATATATATACATATACATATCCTACATAATAAAATGGTAATATGTAAATTACCATCATTCCGCTACGCCCACGATTGGGCCAGCAGGAGGCGCAGGGGGCGGGACTCAGGGTGGCCGGGGTAGCTGATTGGGCCAGTAGGACGCTGAGCTCGCGGCGCCACTGGCGCCGCGAGCTCAGCGTCTATGCCATGGCTGCGCCGGAGGCTTTCGAAAGGCCTGGTGCACCAGCGGATAGACAGCCAGCTCCCCCGCGATCAAAAGCCAAAGCGGGGGAGCTGGCTGTCTGTCTGCTCCGGCACAAGGCCTTTCGAAAGCCTCCGCCGCGCCGGAGGCTTTCGGAAGGCCTGGTGCACCAGCGGACAGCCAGCCAGCTGGTGCACCAGGTGCATGATTAAATCATGCACTGGGCCTCTAGTTATATAATAAAATAAAAAGAGAAAGAGTGAATCATAATTATCTAAGCCTAAACTCTAATTCAATGGAATTAGATGTAAACTGGAATTCATATGTAAATTGCTGCATATTAAATATTTCTTATTGTGTGGTCTTAATATACATTGGATTTTCCAAGAATTGAACTACCAATCTATAAATTACAGTCACTACAGTCACACTTTTTTAGTGTTTTCTTTTTTCTTCTTCTTTTTTTTTTTTTTTTTTTCGCTTTACCAATAGTTGTGTTCCATTTCTGAAATTTAGGTATCCCAGGGCAATACTGCTTTTGATATTTGAATCACCAGAAGAGCACACCTATATCAGCCTACACTGCAGCTGTTGTACTCACAGGGCATAAGGTAGAGATTCAAGAGTGTGACTGTGTTGAACCTTCTTGAGTAGTTATGGCCCATTGTTTATATTGAAATAATATTGTTTTATTATACAGAATGGTGAGATGTCATATTGTTTTTCTAAATTATAAGTATAGATAATATAAGCTCTCTATAAAGATTTTCACTGGAAAAGAAGGAATGGAGACGTTAGGGAATAATTATTACTAAATTATTAATAATAATAATTTAAGGGGCTAAGAACATTGAGAACCTGTTTTAAATTACTCACTACTAGAGGCCCGGTGCACCGATTCGTGCACCAGTGGGGTCCTTCGGCCTGGCTTGCACCCTCTCACAATCTGGGACTCCTCAGGGAATGTCAGACTGCCAGTTTCGGCCCGATTCCTGCAGGCCAGGCTCAGGGACCCCACCGGTGCATGAATCCATGCACCCAGCCTCTAGTATGCATATAACATCTTTGGTTAATCTCTTCCCGCCCTCCCCCTTCCCCCTTTCCCTCTGAAATTCATCAGTCTGTTCCATGTTTCCATGCCTGTGCATTGAGCATCTGTCCCCTGGTAATCAGTGTGCATCATAGCTAGTCACACATACGTTGAAACACCTACTACACTGCATAGGTATAAAATGACACTGAAGCTGCAGATTTTAAAACAGCTCTGAAATAGTAGTTTACCTCAATACAGCAATATATTGTTACATGTATACAATTCATTAAATATCTATCAAGAAAACACTGAGCAGAAAATACATAGAACATATAATTGTATAGGGCCTCGTGAGTAATTTGAATGAAGTCAATATTTCAGTATTGAGAAATAAATACCTACTCTTTAAATGGAAAAAAATCTTAACAGTTGGCTATTTAACTGAATATTATCTCATTCAAAACTAACTTAAGCAGTCATCAAATCAAAATTCAGTTTCTGTCTGTCTGAAGAGTAATTGTTTTTGTTGTTATAGTTCTAATACTTTAACAACATAAATTGTAAATTAACTTTTTTATTTTTATTAAATTTGTTGGGGTGACATTGGTTAAAATTATATAGGTTTCAGGTATACAATTCTATAATACATCATCTGCATATTATACTGTGTGTTCACCAAATCAAGTCTCCCTCTATCACCATTTATATCCCCTTTACTCTCTTCTACCACCCTTTTCCCTCTGGTAATCACCATCCTGTTGTCTGTGTCTGAATTGTTGGTTGTTTGGGTTTTGTTTTGTTTTTTGTGGGTTTTTTTTTTTTTGGGGGGGGGGGGTTGGTGTTGTTGTGGGGTTTTTTTTGCCTTAATCCCTTCACCTTTTTCACCCAGCCTCCCCCATCTTCCCCCACCTCTTACAGCTGTAAGTCTGTTCTCTGTATCTATGAGTCTGTTTCTATTTTGTTAGTTTATTTGTTCATTAGATATTACATATAACTGAAATCATATGGTACTTGTCTTTGTCTGGCTTATTTCACTTGACATAATATTTTCCAGGTCCATCTATGCTGTCACAAAAGGCAAGATTTCCTTCCTTTTTACAGCCAAGTAGTATTCCACTGTGTAAATGTACCACAAGTTTTTTATCCACTCATCTACTGATGGGCATTTGGGCTGTTTCCAAATCTTAGCTATTGTAAATAACACTGCAATGAACATAGGAGTGCACATATTCTTTCTAATTAGTGTTTTGGGTTTCTTCAGATATATTCCCAGAAATGGAATCTCTGGGTCATAAGGTAGTTCCATTTTTAACTTTCCACAGTGGTTGCACCAATTTGAATGAATTTCTATTGGTGCAGATAAGCTAAAACTGTGATTGCCAATTTTAAACACTGTTTGTTTTGTATGTTTTTATTGATTTCAGAGAGAGGAAGGGAGAGGGGGAGAGAGATAGAAACATCAATGATGAGAGAGAATTATTGACAGGCTGCCTCCTACACACCTCCTACTGAGGATTGAATCCACAACCTGGGAATGTGCCCTGATGGGGAATCGAACCATGACCTCCTGGTTCATGGATTAATGCTCAACCACTGAGCCATACCAGCCAGGCTTAACAATGTTTTTAATTTTTATTCTAGTCATTAGTCCTAGTCATAATATATGTTTGTTGTTATTTTTGCAGTTGTTTTTGACACAATGTTTAGGCCGAGTCCAAAGGTTGGTTTGCCCTGTTTTAACCCTTTGCACTCGCTTGCTTTTTTCTCGATTCCTTTATTCTAATGCTAACCGTGTCGAGTCACACTCGACATCCGAGTGCAAAAGGTTACATTTGAAAGGTATGAGGAGTTTAGATTTACAAAGCAATTCCTCTGGGATGATAGTTCCAAATCCATTTTAAAGTGGCTCTGTTAATATTCTTTACATATATGTCTATCAAATCATCACATTGAATGCCTTAAACTTACACAATGTTTTGTGTCCACTATCTTACCTAATAATAGACAAACATGTAAATTGACCGTACCTCCGCTATGCCCACCAGCCAATCAGGAGTGATATGCAAACTAACCCAACAAATATGGCGGTTAATTTGCATACACAGGCGCAGAGCGACGGGGTGGGCGGGACACTTGTGTCGTCGCCATGGCGACAATGCAGGCATTTCACCCCACCCCCAGTCTCTCAGGGCCTCTGGGCAGCGTGGGAAGGCGGGGCCGGAGCGGAAAGAGGCAACTCTGGGGCAGGAGCAGAAAGAGGTGGCTCCGGGGCTGGGCCAGAGTGGAAAGGCGGTGCCGGTAGCCAGGGAAAGGAAGACCCATTCTAGCACGAATCTTCATGCATCGGGCTTCTAGTATTTCAATAAAGCAGAGAAAATAAAGAGTTCAGTGTCTAGTTTGTTAAGGTTTAGCAAATTTTAGAGACATTGATTGTAGCTGTTCTTATGTAGAAGGCCCAGCAAGGTATCAGAATATAGGGACATTCTACAACATGAAAGGGACCCAGTCCCCCAGGAGGAGTGTGTAAGGAATAAAAGTACATAAAGAAAAGACAGGATGGCCAGAGGCAACACTGAAAGCAAATAAAAGGACAGATAGAAGAAGAAACTTAGAAAGTAAACTGATAGAATTGGCCAGAAAGGGGAAAAAATCAGGAAAAGGAAAGAAAGTCATGGTGCCCAAAGAAAAATGAGAGCTAAGACCAGTGAGGCTCAGCTGGGTGGAGCACTATCCCTTACTTCAGAAGATGGTGGGTTCAATTCCCGGTCAGGATATATAACCAGGTTGCAGGTTTGATCCCTGGTTGAGATGGGTGTGGGAGGCAACTGATCAATGTGTGCGTGTGTGTGTGTGTGTGTGTGTGTGTGTGTGTGTGTAATCAATAAAAAAAGAAAGAGAAATGCAAAGAAGAGGGAGTGGTCAGCAGAGTTTTATGTTTCAAAAAGAATGTTATGTTCAAAAAGCCACTAAAAATTAGAGGAAAAAAACAAATGCAAAAATTAAAAACTGTAGAGAGAAAGTACCAGAATAAACTACTCTTTGTAGAGAACAGACTCTGGAGGTTCAAGATAAAGGACAGGAGCTAGGAACAAAGGACACACTAGCTTTCTACAGATAGGATGTGGATCCCAAGGAAGAAGCAGGCCTGGACCATCTTAGAGGTACTGCACCCAAAAAGTGACCCAAGCAGAGGAATGTGGTCATGGAAGACTGGTGCAGAAGGCCAGACAAAGGAGATGTCACCAGTGACAAGGAAACTGTAGGCAAGGCTGAGAAGGGGGCCACAAATATACCACAGGCACAATGAATCAGCATTTGTAATCTCTGTCAGGCAAAAGGGACTGTGCCGATACAATTAAGGTTACGAACTTTAAAATCTCCAGGGAAATTATTCCATATTATCTGGGTGTGCCCAACCTAATACATGAACACTTAAAAGCAGAAAACTTTTTCCAAATGGAGGTAAGAGATGCTACAGAAAGGGAAGTCAGAGATTTGAAGCATGAGATGGATTTGATATATCTGAGACATAGGGGCCCACGTGAAGGATAGGAGAGAGCCTTTTAGAGCTAAGACAGCCCCCAGTGACAGTCAGCAAGGAAACTGGGAGCTCAGTCTTACAACAGCAAGGAACTAGGTTCTGGCAACAGGAACTTGGAAGAGGATTTTTCCCCAAAGCCTCTCCAATAGGAGTCCAGGCACCAGACATCGATTTCAGCCTTATAAAACCTAGAGAAACAAGGTGAGCCAGCCTGGATTTGTGGCCATGTGAGACATACATTGGTGTTGTTTTTAAGTCACCAAATCTGCAGTAATTTGTTACAGCAGCAATGAGAAGTACAACACCCCAGAGCAACAAAAAATGCCAGATTATAAACACCATAGGTCGGCAACTGTACTCTCGCTCTTCCTCCCCTCACCTGCAATCTAATCCTAGAGGAGACATTCAGTGTAGAGTAAAGTAATGTGCAGAAACAGAGAAAAGGCCAAACTCACAACTTCTATGGGAAACTGCAGGTGGAGCAGGCTTCAAATGGGGAGAGATGCATTTTTAGGATGAAAATTAAGTTATTTATATTGAACTAAGGTTTTTGTTACCTGAAAGTGAACAGAAAGCTCTGAGACCTGCTGGGGATTTCATCCAGGCGCTGAGAGGGCTGGTTTGAAGAGGCAACGGGTGGGAATACACAAGTCACTTTTGACTTGTACCTACAATGTCACCTCTTTCATAAAACCAGTGACACATATCTACAGTGAGTTCAAGAGTAACTACTGAAATCTGAGTTTTATATAGAATGATGTCCACACAACTATTTCATATAACTAGATCCATAGAGAAACCAATCTGGGCTTTCAGGTAAAACTCTTTTTCACCAAAAGATAAATGGGAGAAAAAGCCCTTAAGAAGTAAAACTAAAAATTCATCACTCCTTTTTAAAAAAGCACACTGAAATTATTACCCAGAGACCAAGTAAATCAATTTCCTAAACAAGTGAAATGAGTACCCATGTTGAAGTACTACACGTACTTCACATTCATTAAGTAATCAAATCAGCACACTGTCTTTCAAAGGACTGTCTTGAGAAGGGAAAAGAGGTTCTTCAAAACAAAGTTTTTACTTCATGTAAAAATCACTTAAATACCTTTGATAATGTTAAATAAGAATTACTTTAAAGTTGCACAATGCGAAAACAAAGGGTCTAGATGAAAATTTTAAATGGTATGAAACCTCTGTAGGCACAAATGCCAAAAGGTTAAAGTTGCAAATTATTGCGTGTTGCTTCATCAAAATAATTTTTATTAATAAAAATACCACCAAAGCTGCAAGACAAAAATCAAACTTGATCTAAATCTTGCATCCTCCATAGACATAGAAACAGCTTTAAATTTGTCAAAAATGTGGTGCCTTGAAAAACCTGAGTAATATCACTAATCCGTATTTAAAGAAGGAAAAAGATGCACCTCATCTTCAGAATAATCAGAAGATCTTCCCTACAACGTACTGTGATAGGATCAAGTAATCATAAAGGAAAGAACCTATTCCTCTTTTTTAAAAATATATTTTTATTGATATCAGAGAGGAAGGGAGGGGGAGAGAGACAAATATCAATGTGATGAGAGAGAATCATTGATCAGCTGCCTACTGCATGCCCCACACTGGGGATCAAGCTCACAACCCCAGCATGTGCTCTGACTGGGAATTGAACTGTGACCTGCTGGTTCATAGGTCGACGCTCAACCACTGAGCCACACAAGCCAGGCTATTCCTCTTCTTTCCCCCTAAGAAATAAATGTCTACTATGGAATGTCACTGAGATTATGTGGTTGTTTTGAGTTCCTCACTTTCAGAAAAGAACTTAGTTGTGACAAACTCATTCATTAGCACATTGGGCAGCCCTGAGAAAGCCACAATTTAATATTCTGCTTAGTAAAGTGAATTTGATTGCAAAAAATCTTCTGACAATGAAGACTTGTTTAAGATTTAACAAGCGATCTGGCCCAATTATTAAATACGTATTCTGTAAATACTTTAGAAATGTCAATAGCCATCTGCCCTGTACATACTATTAAAATTGATACTCTCCACAGGAGAAGGTTAAGACTAACAAAAAACACTTCTGAAGTAATTATGTTCAGACAGAATACCATAAACTATATTCAGTACTTTCCAGGTAGTTGTTTAATGGCTTGTGATATAAAATGTGGCCTCCACAACTGTCTAATATCAATAGCCTACTCGCTCTACTAACTCAGATGGCACCAGCAATTATGATCAAAAAGAAAAAAAAAAATGTTTATCTTAACAAGGCAGTCACACATGAACCAAAAAAGTACCCTTCCAGAATCTCACAGATAATTTAGGTGAGTGGTTCCACATATGATATAGGGATGAGGGGAGAGAAAAGGTTCTTTACCATCTCGAACCCTCACCCTAACCCTATTGTAAAACGATACTTATACACAAGCCTCATTAACACAAGCCTTATTAACACAAGGCTCATTAAGAGAGGCAAAGACAAACAACAACAAAAAAAGTTAAATTTTCTTGTTCTAGGCTGAAATTATATCAACTCATGATGGCAAGAATTAATAAGAAGGTATACAGATTTGTTTACCTAAAACCAAAATCAGCACTTTGTCAAGAACTAACATAATAGGTACTAAGTTCCCAAGCCTAGGCTCATTACAAAGCAATACTAATAAATGTATGTTCAACAATGAAAAGTTAGGAATCTCCAATAGAAATTAAAAACCCCACGAAGACACAAACTAGGCAGTGTTTCCTTCTGGGGTCTTCTGAAAGTTCAGGAGCAACACTGAACACAAATACTTGTTGATGAAAAGAAAATAAGGCAGTATAATGGCAAGTATACCTGCTGATTCTGGCTGAATATTTTTTCAAATTCCAAGCACATGTTACATGTTAACCTAAATAGGTGATTGCAATAATTCCCCCCTAAACTAAATAAGGCTGTCAAAACCAATAGGTGAAATTGACAAATAGAAAATAAATCATGATGCTCAAACAATATACAACTCTTCAGAATGGCATACAAAATCATTTCATAATCTGTCACAAATAATCATTCCAGTCTAATTTTCCCAACCTCTCACTGCCACCCTCCCATCATGAATTATCTGAAACCTACCTCTGTCTTTGCTCACTGCTGGTTTCCCCATGACAAAAGAATACCCTTCACTCTGTATCTTAATCCTGTCCTGAGTTAAGACTTTTCTCTAATCCACTTTTCTCTGCTAAATTTCCCCTAAACTACAGTAGGTCCTCGGTACATCGGAGATCCGTTCCTGCGGCGCGATATAACGTGATTTTCACCGTAAGTCATAACCCACCTACATAAGCACCTACGTCACTCACATGGAGCACATATGCAACAATAATGAAGTGAAACAGTAAAAAAAATTTAAAAGATAACAATTCCTGACCTTTACTTGTGGAAAATAAATAATAAAAAACATAAAGCACATATGTACATACGTAGAAATGACGGAACTTTTTTTTTTTATAAATAAATGGGAGATGGCGACGTAACCATGAAACAACATATGTGGAGTCCAACATAACCCAAGGACTGCCTATCCAGTGATGGCGAACCTATGACACGCGTGTCAGCACTGAAAGGTCCCAGGTTCAATTCTGAGGCGGCCGCATGCCGAGGATGAAACATTTGCTGCTCCTGAGGATGAAACATTTGCGAAATAATGTTTTTTCCTCAAAGTGACACACTACCTGAGTTATGCTCAGTTTTTTGACGAAGTTTGACACACCAAAGGTTGCCCATCACTGGCCTATACTATGATTTCCCTTCTCATTTTGGTTTCTCCTGAAGCTAACGAGGTAGCTCAAAAATGAAAGTAGTTTGTTTTTATTCTGAACTTATAAGTAACTTAATCAGTAAATACTACCTTCTAGCAGTTTTTACTCATTTAATTTTTCAATTGTTTGTTTTGAATCCTAAGAGATGAGCAACTTGAGAGTAGAAACTATATATGTAAACAATCTATTTATATAAAACTAGAGGCCTGGTGCACAAAATTCGTACACGGGAGCGAGGGGGTGTCCCTCAGCCCAGCCTGCACCCTCTCCAATCTGGGACCCCTCAAGGGATGTCCGACTGCCCGTTTAGGCCCGATCCCGGTGGGTTCGGGCCTAAACGGGCAGTTGGACATCCCTCTCACAATCCAGGACTGCTGGCTCCCAACTGCTCGCCTACCTGCCTTCCTGATTGCCCCTAACCGCTTCTGCCTGCCAGCCTGATCACTCCCTAACCACTCCGCTGCCAGCCTGATTGATGTCTAACTGCTCCCCTGCCAGCCTGTTTGCCCCCAACTTTCCTCCTCTGCCAACCTGGTCACCCCTAACTGCCATCCCCTGCAGGGTTGATTGCCTCCAACTGCCCTCTCTTGCAGGTCTGGTCCCTCTCAACTGCCCTCCCTTGCAGGCCTGATGCCTCCCAACTGCCCTCCCCTGCTGGCCATCTTGTGGTGGCCATCTTGTGTCCACATGGGGGCAGGATCTTTGACCACATGGAAGCAGCCATATTGTGTGTTGGAGTGATGGTCAATCTGCATATTACTCTTTTATTAGATAGGATAGAGGCCTGGTGCAGGGGTGGGGACCAGCTGGTATGCCCTGCAGGGTGTCCCGGATCAGGGTGGGGGTTCCCTTGGGGTGTGGGGCGGCCTGAGCGAGGGGCCTGTGGTGGTTTGCAGGCCAGCCATGCCCCCTGGCGACACAAGCGGAGGCCCTGGTATCTGGAATTTATTTACCTTCTACAATTGAAACTTTGTAGCCTGGAGCGGAGCTAAGCCTCCTGCTTGCTCCGTGGCCAGCAGCCATTTCTGTTGGGACTTTTGTATCTTCTATAATTGAAACTTTGTAGCCTTAAGCGGACACCTGGGCCGGCCAGGGTTTGAGGAAAGCTTTGCTTCTTCCATTGCCGGGAGCAACCCTAGCCTCCTGCTCTTTTCAGCTCCGTGGCAGATGCCATTTCTGTTTGGATTTGTTTACCTTCTATAATTGAAACTTTGTAGCCTTGAGTGGAGGCTTAGGCCGGCAAGGGCAGGCAGAAAGCTTGGCTTCCTCCGTTGCCTGGGAAACCCAAGCCTCCCTCCTGCTCTCTGTGGCTGTAGCCATCTTGGTTGGGTTTATTTGCATACTCACTCTGATTGGCTGGTGGGTGTGGCTTGTGGATGTAGCGGAGTGATGGTTAATTTGCATATTATTATTTTATTAGGTAGGATTAGCATTCACTTGTAGTAAATGGTTTGAATATACTTAACATGTGGGTTGTTGGTCAAATGAGTTCAGCCAGCTTGAAAGCCAGCTAAGTCTGTCAGAGAATCCCCATCATTTAGAACCAACTGGCCCTGGATGGTGTGGCTCAGTGGTTGAGCATCGACCTCTGAACCAGAAGGTCAAGTTTCAATTCCTGGTCAGGGCACACATGAAGAGCGGCCACAGCATTTGGACAGGTTCAAGCCTTGGACTAATGAGAGGGCACGGTCTTCTCACGGCAAAGCCAAAGGCTATAGTTGTAATCTTGAACCTATGGTCCAAACCTGTGGTCCCACGTGGCTAAGTGATATAGGCCTGCGGTCGACAAACTGCAGCTCGCGAGCCACATAGGGCTCTTTGGCCCCTTGAGTGTGGCTCTTCCACAAAATACCATGTGCGGGCGCGCATGTACAGTGTGATTGAAACTTCATGGCCCATGCGCAGAAGTCGGTTTTCTGCTCTCAAAAGAAATTTCAATCGTTGTACTGTTGATATTTGGCTCTGTTGACTAATGAGTTTGCCAACCACTGATATAGGCAGCTGGAGGTGCAGCAAGCAAACAAAGCTTGATCAGGTGCATGTAATTGAGTAAATTTGAAACTCATGAGAACGTTGTAACCACACCCTTACTTTGCCTCGAGGAAACTGGCTATAAAATAAAGACTGGGCTTACAAGCTGTGGCTCTGTTGCTAGCTCTCCATCAGAGAGGACAGCGTCCCACCCAAACCCAACTTTTGTCTCTTGTCTGTCTTTTCTCAATCCTTCACCGCCCCCTCTCAAGCTCACCAAACCTGGCTGAGCTGGCTCGGCACATATGGCGCCCAACATGGGGCTGAGTATGCCATGGCCATGCCGGCCTGGCACAGGCACATGCCCGGATTACAGGCTCAATCCCCAGTAGGGAGCATGCAGGAACCCGATCAATGATTCTCTCTCATCACTGATGTTTCTCTCTCTCTCTCTCTCTCTCTCTCTCTCTCTCTCTCTCTCTCTCCTTTCCTCTCTAAAATCAACAAAAAATATATATATTAAAAATAAAGAACCAACTGAAGAAAGCCACTAATGGCCTCAGGTGTCTCCTCCAGAACAGGCACACCCCAAAATGAGTGAGTTGAAGTATCTACAGATATACCAAAGGCAGGTCTATAAGGACCTGGTTATCCTAAGGACCAAGAAAAAAATAAAACAAGTCACGTCAACAATCATCACACTTAAGAATGCAATGTACACAGCAGAGCACTATGGCCATCACTCTAAAACGCAACTGAATCCAAACAGACAGACCACTTAGACAATCTAGTCAAGATAAAAATATGTCATCTGATTCTTTAAGTATTATGTTTTTATATATCCTGTGTAAAACAAAAAACTGGTATGACATTTTCTTCACATTCTTATTATTGTAATCGTAAAGCTCCTTCTATGACTAAAGTGCTATCTTAAATGACTTCAGAAACCGCTCTATGGAACACGAGTCCAAATATGTTAGTGTTCCTAAAACATAACCAAAAGTGAAGGTTTTTACATCAAACAACATTTCATAAGAATCAAAATTCTTACCATCATCTTTTCAAAAAGTTCTAAGACTTCCTTATCTGACAGTGGCTTCGGAGGGTTTTCCATCACCTCTGAAGAACAATCACTGCTTGCAAACGCAGTTTTCAGGTTGGAAAGTGGAGGCCTCTCTTTCTTGCTCCCCGGAATTTTTATGCTGGCAAATCTGTCCAGCTAAAATAAAATAAAATAAAATAAAATAAAATGGCACATATGTAAATATTTCCTTCTCAATATTTATGTAATCCCCAAAACAAATAAACCAACAAGGTCAAACACATTATCAATTTGGTTTCATCAAGAGATATTCAGCACTGTAATCTTTAAGATTAGATATATATTTTTCAATATATATTTTTATCTATGTGTGTGTGTTAGTAAGAAGTTTACAGTAACCAATCTGTCAAAAAACAGAAGAGAAATCAGACAATCTCAAAAGATCCCTTCTAACTTTAAAATTATAGAATTGAGATTCTAATGTCAGTAACCTTTGCTTTATAGATTAGCAACCTAAGCAGTTTTACAAAGGTAATTTACCTAATTTAGTAGTTGGCAATCAAACTATTATTCAGTGCCCTGACCCTCAGCCCCCTTGCCCAGAGCCCTTTTCACAGTGAATACTATGCTCTGGAGAGGTGTGAGTTGGTGTGACTGAGGAAATTTTAAATTAACAATTCTACTTATATCTTCATAGCTTGTTGGCCTAATGAAAACATTTCTCTTTACTCAGGCTGGTCTGTATTTGAACATCATGAATGACTCCAGAGTTGAGTGGCTAAAGCCTCAGGATATAAAACTGGATTTTGGCTTTAATTGGATCTCTTCCACAATTAGACCATCAAATAGTTTGCTGATATTTGAAATGTATATTAGTTTGCAAAGCTATTCATTTACTTTGAATTTTATAAATTCTATTTCTCAAAAAGAACCCAGACTAATACAATGTTTCAAATGGTAACAATCAAAAAGGCAAAAAGTCTTAAAGTAGATATTAAGAATAGAACTATACTTACGAGTATAATGATTCTGTATATTATTCACCATAACTGTATATGAATCTACTTGTATTGCTATAACATGTAGAGCAGATAGAGCTGTGCTATATTCATTAAGGTAGCCACTACCACATAGAGCTACTTAAATATAGAGCAAATTAAAAATTCAATTCCTTAGTTGCACTAGCCACAAATCAAGTGCTCCAGAGCCAAATGTGGCTTAGTCTAAACACATAGAGAACATTTCTATCACCATGGAAGGTTCTATAGACTAGAACAAATATAGCCCATTGAAGAAATATGACTGTTAAAATTCTCAACTTAAAGAACAAGTCACTTCACTAACAAAACAGAATGTCTTCAAATAATGAGATGGAAAGATAATAATGCTTACCTATCAAATTAGATCTTTAAAGGGAGATAATGCCTAGGTACTACTATGTGCCACACTCACACATGGTCCATAAAACATGTCCTAAACATTAAGGTACTAATAATATGACAGTTCTGGTGGGATTTAGGAAACAGTCACAAAACTCCACTGTTCTCATCCTAACAACCAAAACAAGCCACAAAAACTACAAAATTGTAGTAGCTGTTGACTTTAACCCATCAGGGAGCTGAAGACACAACAAAACCTCTAAGAACTAACTATCAAGAAGTAACAGGCTGCTTTCATCACTGACAAACAGCTGAAAAGAAATAGTTAAACAGAGTGAAGAATAACCTAAGTTTTAATGTACTACTATTTTCTGGAGCATCATTGATGTTTTTATCTCTCCTTCCTTCTCTCCTTTCCTCTCGGAAATCAATAAAAGTATATAAAAATATATATTTTTTAAAAACAGCCAAAATCTCATTACTGCTCAGATCTCAAGCCCTCCAAACATGAGGCCACAAATGAGCTGAATAAAACTCAAGTAGCAAGGAAGCCAAAACCCAGCTCAACTAAAGACCGCATTGCCTCAGCCCCCATTCTAGCAACCTAAAAGGGCAGGGTCTTTTTTAGAAGCAAATATAATGTAACTAGCAGCCCGGTGCATAAAATTCGTGCACTGGGGAGGGGTCCCTCAGCCCAGCCTTCCCCCTCTCACATACTGGGAGCCCTCAGGGGATGTCTTACTGATGGTCCATTGGGAGCGGACCTAAGCCGCAGTCTGGCCTCCCTTTGCAGAAGGCGACCAGGCTGATCAGGGAAAGGCGCCAGCCCCATCATCCCGCTGCTGCAGCCACTGCCAATCACCGCAGCCGCCAAGGTATTTTCATCAACACAGACTCCAGTCCCTTCACCATGAAAAAATAACAACTTTCTTTAAGCATTTCCAAGATGTGTCTTTCATACGATATTACATTTCTTTCTTTATTTTTCTTTTTATCCTCACCTGAGGATATCTTTCCATTGATATTTTCCCCTTCCCTCCGATCCCAAGCTCAGCCCCTTCCCAAGCCATAAGCCTCCACCCCAGGTTTAGGCTTGGGAAGGTCCCCCCCCCACACACAACCTCCAATCACAGGCTTGGCACCTCCCCAAGCTTAAAGCCTCCACCCCAGGCTTTAGGCTTGGGAAGGAGTTCCCCACCTGCACCTCCAATCACAGGCTCGGCCCCTTCCCAAGCCTAAAGCCTCCACCCCAGGTTTAGGCTTGGGAAGGGGACCCCCAACCCTCCGATCACAGGCTCGGCCCCTTCCTAAACCTAAAGCCTCCACCTGATGGCTGGCTGGGAGTGACCTGGGTGCCGAGGAGGTTCCCCAGACCCAGGTATGTATGCAAATTAACCGTCATCTTGGTTGGGTTAATTTGCATACTCATTCTGATTGGCTGTGGGCATAGCGAAGGTACAGTTAATTTACATCTTTCTCTATTATTAGGTAAGATTTCTACTATACTTTTTTTAAATGTCCACCATACGATCAAATATTATGAGACGCACAAAGGTCAAGAAAACATGTACCCTAGTCAAAAGAAGCAGACCCAGAGATGGCCCAGATGGTGGAATAACCAGACAGACTATTTGAAATAAGACATATAAAAATAACAAAGGATAAAATGAAAAGAGTGGACACCATGTATGAAAGATGGAGAATTTCAGCAGCAAGGTCATAGAAACTTTTTGTTAATGTCTTTTAGAATGAAAAGTGTATCAGAAGTGAAGAATTCATTAAATGGGCTTAATAAAACCTAACCATTGCTGAAAAAAGAATTGGTTAGCTGAAACACAGATCAAGGAAAGTACCAAAGCCGAAACAAAGAGAGAAAAAAATGGAAAAAGGAAGGAAGGAAGGAAGGAAGGAAGGAAGGAAGGAAGGAAGGAAGGAAGGAAGGAAGGAAGGAAGGAAGGGAGGGAGGGAGGGAGGGAGGGAGGGAGGGAGGGAGGGAACAGCAATCAAGATCTGTGATATAATATGAAATACTGTAACACAAGTGTGATGGGGGCCCAGAAGAAGACAGAGTGAGAATGGTACAGAAGACATATTTCAGGAGGTCTAACTTAATTGATTTTTAAAAAAAAAAAAAGACAGCCACCTAGAAATAAGGGAAAACCATAAAAGTACAGCCAGAGAAATGAAGTCATTATATACACAAGGAAAAAAAATGACAACTAATTTCTCACTACATACAATGTTGGCAAAAGACAATGGAATTGCATCTTTAAAGTATCCAAAGAAAAATACTGTCATCCTGGTATTCTATGTCCAGTGAAAATACCTTTCAGCCCTAGCCGGTTTAGCTCAGTGAACTGAGTGTCAGCCCATGGACTAAAGAGTCACGGGTTTGATTCCAATCAAGGGCACATACCTAGATTGCAGGCTGAATCCCCAGCCGACCCAATAGGAGTGTGTATGGGAGGCAACCAATCTAAGTGTCTCTCTCACATCATGTTTCTCTCTCTGTCTCTCCCCCTCCCTTCCACTCTCTCTAAAAATCAATGGAAAAATATCCTCAGGTGAAGATTAACAAAAAAAGAAAAGGACAAAATACCTTTCATAAATAGAAGCAAAATAAAGACATTTTCAGACACACAAAAGTTGAGAGAATCTATCTCCAGCCAACATGTACTGCAAAAAAGTGTCAAAAAAAGTTCTGCAGGCCAACAAGGAATATACCAAATTGAATCCCAGATTTACAGAAATAAATGAAGAGCACTGGAGAGGTTATTCTGTTTGATGTTGGTGACACACAGATGCATGAGCTAGTTAGAACACAGATAACTAACAACCAAGTAAAGGAGACAAGCACAGGTAATTATATAGCTATATAGAAAATGCAGCAAGTATA
Organism: Cnephaeus nilssonii; assembly: GCF_951640355.1. Lineage (NCBI taxonomy): Eukaryota > Metazoa > Chordata > Mammalia > Chiroptera > Vespertilionidae > Cnephaeus > Cnephaeus nilssonii. Next base: position 74,079,056 of record NC_137079.1, on the reverse strand, counting down.
CAATGTATTACAGTAGCAAGAAAAGGGACATCTAACTTACCAAGATAAACATGCTCTACTTAGGAATAACCCAAAAACATACAATTGTCTTCCCATAAATATATTTCCAGAAGTTATTGTGCCTATATACATTAGTACCCCAATTCTTCATATTTATTTCAAAAAACTAGGAGACACCAAAAAAAAAAAAAAAAAAAAAAACCTGTATCCTATCCTATATAATAAAGAGGTAATATGCAAATTGACCCTCATGCCCTGGCACAATATGGCCGCCCCCATTTGGTCAAAGATGGCCACCACAAGATGGCCGGCAGGGGAGGGTAGTTGTGGGCGATCAGGCCAGCAGGGGAGGGCAGTTGGGGGCGACCAGGCCAGCAGGGGAGGGAAGTTAGGGGCGACCAGGCCTGCAGGGGAGGGCAGTTAGGGGCGACCAGGCCAGCAGGGGAGGGCAGTTGGGGGCAATCGGGCCGGCAGGGGAGCATTTCGGCATCAATCAGGCTGGCAGGGGAGGGGTTATGGGGTGATCAGGCTGACAGGCAGGTGAGCGGTTGGGAGCCAGCAGTCCAAGATTGTGAGAGGGATGTCCAAACCGGCAGTCGGACATCCTCTGAGGGGTCCCAGATTGGAGAGGGTGCAGGCTGGGCTGAGGGACACCCCCCCACCAGTGCACGATTTTCATGCACCGGGCCTCTAGTTTAAGAAAAGAAACTAGTTATCTGTCTTCTGAATTACCACTTCATTGCCATCACTTCTACATAAATGATATTGATCCCTCGGTGTAAAAACTATGCTGACTCTTCTTCCCACATCACAAAAGTGTAACTTGATTACTATGCTAAACTTATGACATGAAATTAAGCAAAACATCATTAATACAACATCAACCTTATGAATGTAAACATGTCAATGAATGGGAATAGTAAGCTTAAGCAATTCACAAGCTGATTTGTGATTACAAAACTTGATGGTTTCTTCCATCAGTGGTGGAAGAAATAAAAATTTTTACTTCTCACCAAAAGACAAAAAAATTTCTTAAATAAAAATCTCTAAATGTCATAAAAATGACAATAGCTAATATTTACTGAATCTCTTCTATAAGTTAGGCACTGTGCTAAGAGCTTGAACTGTAGCATCAGTCCGAATGTATTTGTGTAATCCTTACAAAGAGGAAATTGCATATCTACATAATAAAGGACAAGCTCCAAACCATTTATAAATAAAAATTTCATAGTATTTGGCATACAAAGTAGTGTAAAGGGGAGAAAAAAAATCAACCTATTATGTTTTAGTGGAACTACATTTATATCAATAAACAATATCAGAATTTACATAATAACAAGAAAATAGAATTAGCACACCTCCCCTGTAGGCTTAGCACTTACACTCTGGGGATGGTTGGATTTTATCCAAGTGGAAAAACAAATTTGCACATTACCACTAGCATAGCAAGCTACAGCAAGATAGGAAAAATTAGCATATCCCTCTTCTAGCTTCCAAATCTTCAAAGTCCAAACAGTAATATGAGATACAAAAGATCAGTGTTTCATAATTTCATTACAATGCTTTTATCTATTTTCCCTGATTAGAAGACATGAAAGACAAAATAAGAAAGGAGCCATAGGAAAAAATAAATACAATCCTTCCTCCTACACTAGAACAGCAAGTTGAATTTGTTGAATACCTCAGGCTTAAAGTAAGTGTTCCCAGGTATGTGATGCTCTACTGAGCACTACAGGTAGATGCCACGTAATCAAGAATTATTACAAAGCTAGGTGCAAAGTGAACTTTATTATCAAATCATTTTAAATGTTCTAAAGAAATTTAATTTTTTTAAAGGGATGATACTATGTCTCCACTTAGAAATGAAGAAAAAAATCACTAATTTATCTTTCATAGAATTGCACAATTTGTTTAAAGCAAGGCACAATAGAACATAAAAGCAAACTTTTAAAATACTTTTGTACATAAAAATACAATAGAAATCCCCATCATACTGACTTTAAATGGTTGTTATTTTGTATTTGGCAGTTTAGCTGTGAATATGTGTCTTTTACAACTTGATTGTGTAGCTACTTTTAGTTTGACATAAAATTCTTGTCTTAAAGCTAAGCTAGAAACACAACCCAAAGTAGATGAAGCACACAAGCAATGTGCCTTTGTTGAAGAATTGGTTAAACACATAGAAGACTGAGGAAATCTATATATATAAAAGCCTAAGTGACTGTCACAACCAAAACAACCGAACAGATGACCAAACAGGCTGCATGGGGCAACCAGGCTGGCAGGGGGGTTAGTGAGGGATGACCAAACGACTGAATAGCAGGCTGCATGGGGTGACCAGGCCGGCAGGGGGGTTAGTGAGGGACAACCAAATGACAACAAGCAGGCTGCGTGGGGCGACCAGGCCAGCAGGGGGGTTAGTGAGGGATGACCAAACAACTGAACAAGAAGGCTGCATGGGGTGACCAGGCCGGCAGGGGGGTTACTGAGGGACGACCAAACGACTGAACAGCAGGCTGCGTGGGGAGACCAGGCCAGCGGGGGTGGGGGGGCAGTTGGGGGCGACCAGGCCAGTGGGGGTGGGCAGTTAGGGGCAACCAGGCCAGTGGGAGGACCATTTGAAGGCGACCAGGCCAGCAGGGGGGGCAACTGAAAGTGACCAGGCCAGCAGGAGGGGCAGTTAGGGGCAATTAGGCAGGCAGGCAGGTGAGCAGTTAGGAGCCAGTGGTCCCAGATTGTGAGAGGGACATCCCCCGAGGGGTCCCAGATTAAAGAGGGTGCAGGCTGGGCTGAGGGGGACCCCCCCACGCATGAATTTCGTGCACCAGGCCTCTAGTCCTATATAATAAAAGGCTAATATGCAAATCGACCGAACAGCAGAACAACCATTCGCTATGACATGCACTGACCACCAGGGGACAGACGCTCAACGCAGGAGCTGCCCCCAGCCCGCAGGCCCCAAAGCGATGGTGGCGGTTGGGGTGGGGCCGGTGAGCAGGCAGCACCAGACCAGCCACAGCAGGTGCCCATGGGGGTCCCCAATCGCCTCGCTAGTTGCCCCGCAGATTGACACTGATCGCCAGCCAGGCCTAGGGACCCTACCTGTGCACAAATCTCATGCACCAGGCTTCTAGTTCTATCATAATGCTATTTGGAGATAGTATGCGGGAAGCCACTACTTGCCGATACTGTCACAAGAGTGCACCAAGGTACTCAGAAGGCCGATGGACCTTGGGTGCTAGCAGGGCTGACGCTAAGCAACGATTGTTCCTGTTGAGATAGTGGTGACTCAAGGCAATTCCCTAACCCTATAATCCCTTTACTGTTTACCAAACTTTACCTTTGATATGCCTGTATGCATTGCTAAAGGGCAAATGTGTATTCAAGCAAATAAATAGCAGATCAGGCCAGAAGTCATTGTGTCTCTTCAAGAAAGAGGCTCCACCTGGCCCCCAATGCCTTCTAACCAAAAGACATGCCTTCTAAATCCATATGTCTTGTATAGTATTTTCATTTGTGCATCAGCCCCTCCTTCAGATCCTAAACCCCGGCATGAAGGTCATGACAGTAGTACACCACACTTCATTAATATGGCTACAGCTGCGTCAGGAGTGTACTGAGTTTTATAAATTAGTATCACTTATCTTCAGGAGAAGTTAAATGAACACCCTACTACTGAGTATTATCTCATACTGATAATTAGTAATGACAGTTTAAATAAAATTAATTTTAAAAATCAGGCTCTTATAATCTATTAGATTTTTAGCTATAGCATAACATGGTAACAGTGAAAATGCAATTTTTAACTCTTACAACATTTTAAATACTAACAGAAGTACTTTTTAATTTAAAACCAAAGGAACATGTTATAATTATTAGTCATCTTACAACTTAAACAGTCAACTATCTTAGTCACTGTGGTAGCCCATCTCTAAAATAGCCCCAGTGATCCACTGACTATGTAACCAATAGGATATTGTGGTAATTATGGAGTGTGATCTACAAGACCAGATCATAACAGACATCACATGTTTTGTCCCACTCCCTCTTGGACCACCTGCTCTATGGCACATCAGCTGCCAAATCAGGAGGAAACTCAAGACGACCTATGGGGAGTCCCGCATGGCCAACAACTGAGCTACAGAAGCTAAAGCAGCATGGAGGTCTCTCGCCAGCATTCATGTGAATGCACCATCTTGTAAGGCCCAGGTGAGCCTTTAGATAACTGATACTTATTATACAACAACAGATAACTAATACAGAGCTCCTCAGAGAATAATACTTTTAAAAGCTCTAGACAGCATCCTCACTGCAACCTCATGAGGCCCCAACCCAGAACCACCTAGCTAAGCAACTACCAAATTCCTGACCAACAGAAAGAGTATGAGACAACTGTTTGCTTTTTTAAGTCACTAAATCTTGGGGTAAATTGGGGAATAATTTTTACATAGCAACAGGTAACTACTTCAGCCACTTGTGTGTGTTCAGCCTATAGCACAATAGCTGGCAGATAGCTAGCAGTCAATTAATACTTGTTTAAGGTATGAATGAATGAGCAATTACTGGATGGTAAAATACATAAAATATAGTGCCATCCCTTCAGATAGATGTTCAACACCTGAGGGGAAAACGCATGAAAAAGAACTAATTATAAATTAAGGTAAAAGCCTCCAGGAAAATCATAAGCCATGTGAATCAGCAATAATAGGAACCAGTGATTAATTCTGGGGAGAAGGAACCTCTAGAGGCTTTGGAAAGGGATCCATCAGGGAACCCTGTGAGGTTGATGAGTCAGAATTACAGGAGACAGTACATATTACCAGCTAAACAGTATGCTGTCTGTCTTTCCCATGGTCTTTATTAAATTGCTACTGACATTACTATTACAAAGATATCTTTGCAGGGAGGATGGGGTGGTTGGAATTGACCATTCATTGTCTCAGGGGTGATAAGCTAACCATCCCACTCATAGACCACAATCCTATGACTCAGTATCAATTCCCAACAACCCAACTACTGCATTCTAACTTCAATATTCCCAAATGTTACAAATAAACTTTTCCAGCTCTCAATTTGTCTTAATGAAATTATAAAAAGTTTCTTAGCCAGCGGTTTCTGTGAAAATTTACCACTACCTACATTTTAAAAAAAAGCACACATACTTACAATAATTTGTTCACATTTAGATTTCATATAGTATTTTAATATTAAATAAGAAACATAATAATTATGTTCTTACAGCATAGAAAATATAGTCAATAATCTATACTAATAATAGGGCAATATGCAAATTGGTCGGGATGCTGTCACATAACGACCAATCAGCAGGCTGCGTGCGCAGCAAGTGCGGGTGGGCGGGGACATGCAGCGTCAGGGACTGGGGCGGGGTCGCAGCGGAGGCTTCCGCACGCCTGCGCCGGGAGTCCTGAGACGCGCAGAGGTCTGCAGACCTCCACCGCAGCCTGGCCCGGGGGCAGGGCCATGGCGGGCGCCTCTGTGTACCGGTGCCGGGGGTCCACAGGCCTCTGCCAGCTCTGGCCTATCTTTTTGGGGCAATCCATCGAGGAGCCCCGAATGGGTGGGCGGGGCCTACCTCTTTGGGGCGATGGATCGCGGGGCTCCCACACTGTGACAGGGCACAGGCCAGGCTGGGGGACTCCCCCACCCGAGTGCACGAATTTCGTGCACCGGGCCACTAGTATTATAATAATTATGTATGGTGCCAGTTGGATACTAGAAATGTCAGAGGGAACACTTTGTGAAGTATATGATTGTCTAGCCACTATGCTGTATACCTGAAACTAATTCAATAATATTGAATGTAAACCATAGTTTTTTAATTTAATAAATACATAAAAATATAAAAAGTCAGAAAAAATTTTTAAAAAGAAAATCAATAAAATGTCAATTTAAAAAAAAATTCTTTCAATTGCTTACAAGTAAGTTACAACATGCGATATGTCTTCTACAGCCAAGCGCTGCACAACAGCCTGCAGAGATGCCGCAGAGGGAAGAACAGGCCTCCCAACAGCAATTGGCACCAGCTTGCCAGGCACAGGTGAGCCTCTCTGGAAAGGAGATCTGCAGCCCCATGAAGGCTTCACATAACTGTGGCCTGAGCCATGTCTCACCGAAACCTCAATCAGGAACCATCCTGCTAAGCTGCTTCTGAATTTTTGACCCCCAAAACTGTGAAATGTTAAGTGTTTATTACTGTTATAAGATACTAAGTTTGGGGATAATTTACTATTTAGCAACAGATGATTAATACAAAGATCCTCATATAATACTTGTAAGTGCCTAAAACATATACAATTATAAAGAAAACCAAATAAAATGGGGTTATGAAAATACTAAAAACTAACTGTAATATAGTTATATTCATCTTCACAAATGCATTACATAACAAGAGATAACAAAGTCTAATTTCAATAGTGTTGTATATAAACCATATTTTGAAATATCTTCAATAACTACAATGTTTTGAAAACATCTGTGATTTCTATGTTGATAAAGTCACAGGCCAAATCCTACGGTGTAGGGAGTATGGCGGGTGGTACCTTTATTAATAAGTTTTAAAAATACTAAATTTCACTTAATGGTTAATGAAAATAAAAATTCAATATTTTCCTATTCAAGTTCAAGGATTCAAGGGCACCATAAATTCTACCACAAAGCCCTTGGTTGTCCATGAAACCCAGGTCAAGAACCCTTAGGAGGCAGATATGGAATAGTACCAGAAATAGTGGTGGAAAAGACCAAAGTAACTCAAGTTCTAATGCCTTCAATGAATCAGTGGGAGGGACAAGAAAACCTACAGTTAAGACCAACTCAGAGAAATGCACAGAAATGCTTAAAAAGAGCTGAAAGATTTTGAAGAAGATACCAGAAAAGTAAAACCTTCAAAGAACATCTAGGGTTCCATAGAGCAAGAAGGAACGCATGAATTCAAAATGACAGGCTTTGAGATACAAAGGGCAAAGTAGGAGGCTTTGGGAGGCCTGGAGGTTGAGAGATAATGTGAGATTAGAAGAAAAAGTGGAAGCCTCTAGATGCTTTTTGATGATATCGATTAAGTATGACTTTTTATTTTTATTTTTTTAATATATTTTATTGATTTTTTTACAGAGAGGAAGGGAGAAGGATAGAGAGTTAGAAACACTGATGAGAGAGAAACATCAATCAGCTGCCTCCTGCACACCTCCTACTGGGGATGTGCCTGCAACCAAGGTACATGCCCTTGACCAGAATCGAACCTGGGACCTTTCAGTCCGCAGGCCGACGCTCTATCCACTGAGCCAAACCAGTTAGGGCAAGTATGACTTCTGATGTTGACTCGGGTCAGCAGAAAATTGAGTTGAATTGTAAATAACTAATGAAAATTAATAAGAAAACATAAATCATGAAACCATGTGGACTATATCTTATTCAACTTCTCTGTACCTATTGTCACCTACCCTAGTTCAGGCCACTTGGACAACTGCTACTACCTCCTAAATTGCCTTCATGTCTTCACTGCCCCTTCCCTCTACGCTACCTTCCCTGGAGCTGTTCTCTACACTGACACCATTTTGATCTGAAATGTAAACACAATCATGTCCCACATTCCTGTGCTTCAAACCCTTCAACCTTTGCATCCCCATTACTAAGAGGATGACATTCAAATATCTTACCATGGCTCAAAGATCCACTGTAATCTGAACCTTACTTCCTCTCCAGACAACCTCTTCACCATTCCAGCACCCTTACACTCAATGATCTAGATGCAATGAGCAATCTAAAGTCTCCTAAATGTGCCAATGCTATTTCATGTGCCTAAAACTTATCCACATCCACAACTCATATCCCACCTACTTAATCTGGTGAATTTCAATTCAATCTTTAGCTCTCAGTTTGAGCTACATTTCATGTAGGAGCCTTCCTGACTCCTCAAAACTGAGTTAGATCCTCCAGATCTAGGGATTGCTTGCTTACAGAATAGTACGTATACTACTCTGAAATTGCCTCATATCATAGAAATTTACTCAACTAGGGTATAAGTCCCTGATAACACGAATTGTTATTTTATTCACTAAGTCACTCCTAGAACTTAGCATAATCCTAAATATGTAGTGTGTCTTTTATTAATATTTATTAAGTGAATAAATTTATGAATAGTTTTCTATCTTCCATAGCTGGGACACAAGCCACTGCTTCTTGCCTTCCAAATCCTTCTCAACAATATCAGGAAGAATGCCAGGTGTTGTGGCCTTTACATATTCAATAAGAAAACCAAGACTCTTTCAACACTGATCAAAGAGCAGCCTGCTACACTAAAAACAAGCATGAATTTCTGTAATGTAAAACCATAGAGTAAGATAGTAAGAAAAACCTCACTCAAAGGAAAGGAGCACAAAATCATTTTAAAAGAATGTAACATTCAAAAAATGTTTAATTTCTATCTACCCACATCTACTCAAAATATAATGATAATTGCATATATTCAAATATTACAGTTCTCTATATTAAAAATTGTAAGTTAGCTTTGGAAATGACTGTAACACTTTATTTTTGAAAGACAGACAACAGTACTCACTCGTGAAAATTATCCAAAGATATCAACAATTGCTTTCTACTTGCCAACCTGACAATTTCACTAGGAATCCATTCAGTTGACATCCAGGAAGTAAAATTATTAGAGTAAAAAGTTACTACAACTCCTGCCAGCCTGGATTCCAACTCCTCCTTCAAAACTCAGCTGAAGTCACCTTCTCCATGAAGTCTTCCCCAAGATTAAAGTTGACGTTACGACTTCCACTGAACCTCCTATACTACTGTTCCAGCTCCTATCACACTGCACTCAAATGTATAGAGATTATGTACACATCTGTTTCCCCACTGTTCCCAGAGGGAAGAGGCAGTCTTATTCATCACTGTATTCCTATGATACTAGGTACTCAATAAATGTTTAATGAATGAATGGATAAAAGGATGAATAAACAAGTCTGCACACTCTACTACATCTTAGTATATTCAACACTGAGAGCTCTTGATCTTATTCCCAAATTTGTACTGATTTGAGGAGGAGCTCTCTAAACTATTTCATAAATATTTAAAGACCCTAAGATAGTACTTAAGTGTTACTACTGAAAACGTAAGTACAGGAAGCTTTAATTAACTCATAGTAATGGGCTCAGAAAGGCCCACCTGACTTAGTGAATAGTTTACATTTTATAAAACTTGTTTTGGTATATTTTACCACATATATTTCATTGCCCCAGTTCATACTGGTATTTCTATTTTACACACAAGAAAGAGTATATTTTGAGTTTAGAGTTTTATAAAGAAACTAGAGGCCCAGTGCATGATTGAATCATGCACGTGTAGGGTCCCCTACACGCTTTTGCTTTTGATCATGGGAAGCTGGGTGCCTGTCCGCTGGTGCACCAGGCCTTTCAGAAGCCTCCAGCGTGGCGGAGGCTTCTGAAAGGCCTGGTGCCTGAGCGGACAGGCACCCAGCTCCCACGCTTTTGATGGTCCGTGGCCGCTGAGGGGGGCTACCCTGCTGTTGAGAGGCGCAGGAGGCAGGACTCCCGCCCCCTGCGCCTCTCAACGGCCGCTGAGGGGGGCTGCCGCGGACACCTGGCTACCCTGCCGTTGAGAGGCGCAGCTGGGTGTCTGCAGCAGGCCCCCTCAGCGGCTGCGGATCTGGCCTCTCAACAGCAGCATAGTCCCCCTCAGTGGCAGCGGATCCGTGCCTCTCAATGGCCGGATAGGCCACCCCGAGTCCCGCCCCCCAGCCTCCCGCCACCCAATCGTGGGCGTAGCGGAGTAATGGTAATTTACATGTTACTCTATTATTAGATAGGATTGTGGAAAATAGTATCATTGTTTTTAATTTACCAAGAAAAATATAATAAGTTCATAAAAATGCAAAATAAAAGCTTTATATCCTACTAGGCCAATAAGAAATTATCTATACTAATAAAAGGGTAATGTGCTAATAATTAGGGCAAACGTCTTTCAGACGTGCATCCGGACGTCCATCCAGACAAAGCCACAGCAGCTGCGAGGCCCAGGGCTCACGGCAGCTGTGGGCTCAGGCAGCCGTGAGCACTGGCAGCTGTGAGCCCCGGCGGCTGTGAGCCCCAGTGGCTCAAGGCCCGGGGCTCAGGCCTCGCAACCACCGCGGCTGGCAGTGGCAGCAGCAGCGGAGTGATGGGGGCGATGCCTTCCCCTGATCAGCCCATGGGGAGCAGGCCTAAGCCATCAGTAGGACATCCCCTGAGGGCTCCCGGACTGTGAGAGGGGGCCCCCCCCACCCCCACCCCTGCCGCAGTGCATGAATTTTCGTACACAGGGCCTCTAGTTTTAAATAATTCTTTTAAGTTGAGCTCACTTTTAAAGCTAATGATTTTGTTTTATTAACTAACTTGGAAGTTAGGTACATGCTCATATAATCAAAATCACGATTTTCTTTCATTAAAATAATATTATTTTCTTTTTATACATATGATGTCTGATTTAGTATACTAGTATATCCTACAAAACATATCACATCTTGGTAAAGGAATAGTCTGACAGCAGACAAAAGCAGTCCTGGTAGGCTTATTCATTTGGAGAACTCCTCTTTGAATGAATCAGCCTCACAGAGAACACCCAGGAGCATGCTGGAGTTTTCTGGTAGCGGTTAGTTATACTGAGTGAGTCAAGAGGCCCATGGAGAATGGTAAAAACTGCTGAAAGCACTCACCAGAACCCACGCCCAGACTGGGTGACACCCTCAGTGGCTCTGGGACCCCAATCCGCATGGGGAACTTTAAGGGAAACCAGGAAAGCCTGTACCCTTATCTGGAAGCAGATCGCAGTTGTGAGATCTATAAGTGGTTTCCATCCAGTCTTTCTATGTCCTTGCAACTTAAATAATCTCATATATTTACTTGTTGCCATCTCAGTCACATACATCACTATTCCTTTGGCATAAACCTTTCTCAGTTTTATTCACTGGAAATATTCAAAATAATTCATTTCTTAGTTCTTTGCTTACCACAGAAAACTTTTTAGATACAATATGTTTATAATTTTGTAGATACAATATGTTTACAATTATAATTCTCTCAGGATTAAGACCAACAGCTCTGGCCTGGCTGGCATGGCTCAGTGGTTGAGCATTGACCCATGAACCAGGAGGTCATGGTTCAATTCCTAGTCAGGGCACATGCCCAAGTTATGGGCTCATCCCCAGGGTGGGATGTGCAGGATGCAGCCAATCAATGATTCTCTCTCATCATGGATGTTTCTCTCTCTCTCTCCCTCTCCCTTCCTCTCTGAAATCAATAAAAATATCTTTTAAAAAATACCAACAGCTCTGATATAAATTTTCCTTGTCAGTTTAAAGGTCAGAAGTCTCAGATAGATGGCTTTAAGGAAAAAAGAGAAAATAATGAGACATACACTGAGATTTTACACTGGCACTCTTGGTGGAGAAAGGGACAGCACTCAGGTGGCAGTATAACTCGCTTGTTAAAGATCGTATTCTCTGGGGTCAGTCTGCCAGAGTTCCCTGACTGCCCCATGACTTTAAACAAGTTACTTAACCTCTCTCTTGCCTCAGTTTTTCCATCTTTAAAAATAGGAATAATGCCCAGACAGCATGGCTCAGTGGCTGAGGGTCGGCCTATGAACCAGGAGGTCGACCTATGAACAGGAGGTCATGGTTTGATTCCCGGTTAGGGCACATGCCCAGGTTGTGGGCTCGATTCCTAGTGTGTGGGGGGTAAGGGAAGTGCAGGAGGCTGCTGATCAATGATTCTCTCTCATTATTTATATTTCTATCTCTCTGAAATCAATAAAAAATATATTTTAAAAAATATATTTTTTAATGGGAGTAATGATGCCTACTCAGAGGCTTGCTCAAACAATTAAATGTGCTTATAATGCTAATATTCAGAATTGTACTTAGCACACAGCTAATAATTACATGATCCTTACTACTTCACACATCTTCCTCCAAAGCTATGTTTTCACATTCTCTAAGTAAATTCTCTAACAACTTACACATCTTTCTATTCCCTGGAAGTTTCCTACATGTTGACTAAGAAATGTATATCAAATCAGAGAAGCAGGCTCCTACCATAGAGGCCTTAGATGCCATGTTAAAGAGCTTGGGCTTGATCTACACATAACAGGTTCAATTAAGCAGTTTCAAATAGGGTAAAATATGGTGAGAAATGCAATTTAGACAGGTCATTCTGTTTGCTGTGCAGGAGGTTGGTTTATAGAGAGCAACAGGAAGTTGTGAGTCCTGACAAGAGATAATAAAAGAACTGGTGCTCTAATAGAAGGAGTTCAGAGAAGAAAATATTCAAAAAATGATTAGATAGAAACATTAGAAGGGTGAAGCTATTAGAAGGGTGAAGCTACCTTATAAGAGAATATAGGAATAAAAACGAAAAAAGTGAAGGGTTTAATTTGGGGCATGTAAAATTTCAAGTACAGATTAGACATCTATATGAAGGTATTCAGAGGCTAATACACTGATATCTCAACTTGAGAAAAAGGTCACAGAGTTTAGACAAAGGTGATTATATACAGAGGAGAGCAGTGGCTTTAGGAAAGAAACCTGAGAAATCACAATAGTTTGATAAGCAAAGGAAAAACACACAGAGAGAGAAAAAGGAAAGGTCAGACGGATATGAAACCAATAGTCTAGTATAGCAGGCCAAGAAATCTTCATTTTTCAAACAGGAAGAAGACAACTGGATCAAACTGAACAGAGAATCCAGTAAATTTCCAAAAACTAGAAATCAATGAATATCACAGGAGAAACACGGTCATCCTATATAATAAAAGGCTAATATGCAAATTGTCCCCTTGGGCAGTGGTCGGCAAACTCATTAGTCAACAGAGCCAAATATCAACAGTACAACGATTGAAATTTCTTTTGAGAGCCAAATTTTTTAAACTTAAACTTCTAACGCCACTTCTTCAAAATAGACTCGCCCAGGCCATGGTATTTTGTGGAAGAGCCACACTCAAGGAGCCAAAGAACCGCATGTGGCTCACGAGCCGCAGTTTGCCACCCACGGCCCTAGGGAATTCAAATGACCAAGAGTTCGGCCACTTGCTATGACATGCGCTGACCACCAAGGGGCGGCACAGAACAAAGGAAGGACCCGGCCGGCAGCTGGCAGCCAGGGGAAGAAAGGCCCTGATCAGCCCTAATCACTGGCCAGGCCTACGGATCCTACCCATGCACAAATTTCATGGACCTGGCCTCTAGTTTCATAATAATAAAGGATTCATAACAGTCCTAAATGTATAATCACTTTATTGGAATGCTTCCAAAAAATGATGCAAAAAAGCTGAATAGAAGTGAAAAGATAATTTTAAAATCCTAAATTATATTTGGAGACTTCAACACTTCCCTTTCAATAATTGTCAGAACATGCAGGCAGAAAATCAAAAATATATAAGATGTGAACAACACTACCAACCAATTTGACCTACTTACTATTGATAGATCAGTTTTAACAAACACAGTGCACATGGAACATTCACCAAGATAGACCACATTCTCAGACAGAAGGCAAGATTCAAAATTGAAAAGGACTGAAATCACACAAACTATGATATCTTGCCACGGGAATTAAATTACAAATCAGTAACAGAAAGATGTCAGAAAACTCCTCAAATACTTGAAAATTAAACAGCATATACCTAAATAACCAATGGGTCAAGGGGAAAAAATATCCACAGGAAATCAGAAAGTATTTTGAATATTCAGAAAATGATGCAGTAGGCTCTCTGAGAAAAATTTAGAGCATAAAATTTCTGTATTAGAAAACAAGACTCTAAAAAAAATACAAGAAAACAAGAGTCTCAAATCAATTATTTAAGTTTCCACCTTAAGAAACCAGAAACAGAATAAAGAAGAGGAAGGAAATAGTAAACTTAAAAGCACTATACAGAAAATTTCTGCAACCAAAGCTGGTACTTTCAAAAGATCAATAAAATTAACAAACCTCTAGTCCAGGGATGGGAAACATCCAGCCCACAGGCCTTCATTTGCTCTGGCCCTGCCAAGGCATTAGGTGTGAGTGAATTAAATGTTTGACCAAATATAGCAGGCTAATTTTTAAGTTGATAATTTTGTATGGTCCAAGAATGATGTTATAAATATCCAAATGGCCTGGGGCAGAAAAAAAGGTTCCCCACCCCTGCCAAATCATACTAATCAGGGGGAGAAAACAGAAGACACAAATTATCAATATCAGAATTGAAATCGGAGATCAACACAGATCCTACACTTAAAGGATAAAAAAATGTTACAAACAACTTATAATTCAACAACACAGATGTGGAAAATTCCTTGAAAGACAAATGAGCAAGATCTCAGAACTTCCTCTAGTTGCTATATAGGCCAACGTCTGATTTTCTAGCTATAGTTGTGAACCATGTGGGTCATGAAATTAATGGACTGGAATGGATCACTTTTTCCGTTGTCTTGGGTTTTTAGTGGAATGGAAAAGATCAAAAAGGAAAGGATCCCAGTTTATTATGCTTACAAATGTTAAATACTGTTTCTTAAAACATGTTTCAACTGAGAGAGAATGTGTATGTGTGTGTGTACTGGGCTACAAAATAAAATGTATTCCTCACTATGGGGCCTCATCAAAGTTTGAAAACCACTGCTGGCAAGCAAAACAAGGGATTACAATAGCAATGCTGAAGTCCATGGGAAAAAATAAGAGATTATCAGTAGGAACACTGTACTTCCCACAAACGATTGTGAAGGACAGGGAAGAAAAAAGCATGGCAAACAACTCCTAAAACACTCAGTGCACACAGAGATGGAGAAGTCAGCACTGTGATATCCACATTCAGTTTCTCCCAGTTTACCTTTTAAAAATTATCTCCCCTCACTGTCCTCCTCCCTTTTTGTCTCTATAAGGAAAGCTTTCTTTTCAACCCAACTATAACAATGGAGGGTGGTAAACTCAATGATTTTTTTCACCTTTACAATACCGTTGCACCTTGCACTGCACTTTAAACATAGTGAATGCTCAGTTAGCATAGAATGAACACTGTTTAAAACTCTGCCTTGGGACCTGAATGTGACAGTACTACTTCATTCTTTTAACCAAACAGTGTCCTGTGAAATTAAATTCTGATAGTAACTGAAGAAATAAGCTTAGTAGGTGAAGTACTTTTGCAGGCCTTTAACGAAGCAACTGAAAGAAATGGGTTTTTAACATTAATGTTTTTAACATTAATCCAGGATGTTTCTATTTAGTGTTTCTAAAACCCTGTTATTCAACACATGACTACAGCAGGCACCACTCTTAAATTCCTTCTCTCAAGTTCTATCCAAGAAGGCTATCCACACTAAGAAGTTCTAAATTAAAAAGCACATGTGCAACGTGTATGCTGTGGAGGTGGCAACCTTTAATTAGAAAGCATAATGCTAGCATACATCAAAACATTAATCAGTGGCAAACGCTTTCCTGAGCTCTAACTCACCAGAAATAGTTTAAAGAGCCCTCAAAATATCCAGCTATCTGGCCCTCCT
Organism: Cnephaeus nilssonii; assembly: GCF_951640355.1. Taxonomy (NCBI): domain Eukaryota; kingdom Metazoa; phylum Chordata; class Mammalia; order Chiroptera; family Vespertilionidae; genus Cnephaeus; species Cnephaeus nilssonii. The sequence goes on along the minus strand of NC_137079.1, from coordinate 74,063,506 downwards.
CATGCTCTGCACTGATCTTCAAGCATGTCAAACTCTCGGCCGCCAGGCCACATGCCTCATATATACATATCCTGTAAGCCTCAATAGCAAATACGACACACCACGCCTCTTTATCCATCAGGAAATATTTTTTTAAAGAGATTAAAAAAGCACAGAACTAAATGCAATAGTTCAACCTACTTGGGCTTATGTGAAACACACCAAAACCCTATGAGGAGAAGATATAATTAGTCATTCTTTACAAATAAATAAGCAAACACATAATTGATTTATCAAGGTCACAGAGCTAAGAAGTGGTGAAATTCTGTCTTTCAATTAGAGTCTTTTGATTCCAAACCCAATGCTCTTTCCATCCACACTGCATCAATCAGCAGTGAGTTAGAAAAACCTTACTATCAGTGTTTCCTGTTAAGCATAGTCATACTTATTCTCTAAGCTCCACAACAATGGGTCCAACGCCCACACTAGACTATCTGCCCATCCTTTCCTAGACTCAAGAGCCAGGCTAACGCACAAGGTCAGAAGAAAACAACAGGGAGAGCTGGGGAGATAGCAGTTCAGCCAGTGAGTCCATGTGAAGGAGGTCAACGAGCAATCCAAGAGAGATGGTCATGTGTACATCTAAGGTGAAGGCAGGGGCAAGGTAACAAGTCAGTGACCCAGGCAGGTGGTCAGAAAGACAGACAGCCGTTTCTTGTCAAAGGTTATCTACCCTGGGCAAAAGCAACACTCCATATCTGGGAAGCCTGACCTGGACCAATCCGGCACAGATCCAAACCACAATACCACACAGATTAACAAAACACTGACTCATTTTTTCAATCCAACAAAGAACTTATGAAAATGCTTACCATATGCCAGATAACATACCTGGAAATGTATTTTTTTTAAATTTATTAAGCTATTACATATGTGTCCTCATCCCCCTATTACCTTCCCAATCCCCTCCCCCCCACACTCATGCCCTCACCCCCTTGTTGTCTGTGTCCATTGGTTAGGCTTATACGCATGCATACAAGTCCTTTGGTTGATCTCTTCCCCTTACCCCCACCCTCCCCTACCTTCCATCTGAGGTTTGACAGTCTGATCGATGCTTCTCTCTCTCTGGATCTGTTTTTGTTCATCAGTGTATGTTGTTCATTATTTCCCATAGATGAGTAAGATCATGTGATATTTATCTTTCTCTCACTGGCTTATTTCACTTAGCATAATGCTCTCCATTTCCATCCATGCTGTTGCAAATGGTAGGAATTCCTTCTTTTTTACAGCAGCATAGTATTCCACTGTGTAGATGTACCACAGTTTTCTAATCCACTCATCTACTGATGGGCACTTAGGCTGTTTCCAAATCTTAGCTATGGTAAATTGTGCTGCTATTAACATAGGGGTGCATATATCCTTTCTGCTTGGTGTTCCTAGCTTCTTGGGATATATTCCTAGAAGTGGGATTACTGGGTCAAATGGGAGTTCCATTTTTAGTTTTTTGAGGAAACTCCATACTGTTCTCCACAGTGGCTGCACCAGTCTACATTCCCACCAGCAGTGCACAAGGGTTCCTTTGTCTCCGCATCCTCGCCAACACTTGTCGTTTATTTGTTGATGATAGCCATTCTGACAGGTGTGAGATGGTACCGCACTGTCATTTTGATTTGCAACTCTCGGATAATTCGTAACTTTGAGCATGTTTTCATATGTTTCTTCGTCTTCCTTCTGTCTTCTTTCAAAAAGTTTCTATTTAGGTCCGTTGCCCATTTTTTGATTGGATTGTTTATCTTCCTTTTGTTAAGTTGTATGAGTTCCCTGTAAATGTTGGAGATTAAACCTTATCAGTGATAACATTGGCAAATATGTTCTCCCATGCAGTGGGCTTTCTTGTTGTTTTATTGATGGTTTCTTTTGCTGTGCAGAAGCTTTTTATTTTGATGCAGTCCCATTTGTTTATTTCCTCTTTAGTTTTCATTGCCCTAGGAGCTGTATCAGTGAAGTAATTGGTTTGGCATATGTCTGAGATTTTGTTGCCTGTGGATTCCTCTAGTATACTTATGGTTTCCCATCTTATGATTAAGTCCTTTATCCATTTTGAGTTTACTTTTGTGTATGGTGTAAGTTGGTGGTCTAGTTTTCTGGGGGTTTTTTCCCATGTATCTATCCCATTTTCCCAACACCATTTATTGAAGAGACTATCTTGACTCCATTGTATGTTCATGCCTCCTTTGTCGAATATTAATTGGGCATAGTGGTTTGGGTCGATTTCTGGGTTCTCTATTCTATTCCATTGATCTAAATGTCTGTTCTTGTGCCAGTACCAGGCTGTTTTGAGAACCGTGGCTTTGTAATACAGCTTGATATCTAGTATTGAGATCCCACCTATTTTGTTCTTCTTTTTCAGGATTGCTGCAGCTATTCGGGGTCTTTTTTTATTCCAGATGAATTTTTGGAGAGTTCGTTCTAGGTCTGTAAAATATGCCGTTGGTATTTTAATGGGGAGTGCATTGAATCTTTAGATTGCTTTGGGTAGTATGGACATTTTGATGATGCTGATGTTTATGTCTATCTCTTTTTTCAGTGTCCTGTAGTTTTCCGCGTATAGGTCTTTTACCTCCTTAGTTGTTTATTCCTAGGTATCTTAATTTTTTTGGTGCGATGGCAAATGGGATTGCTTTTTTAGTCTCTCTTTCTGTAAGTTCACTATTAGTGTAAAGAAATGCCATAGATTTCTTGGTGTTAAATTTGTATCCTGCTACATTGCCAAATTCATTTATTAAGTCTAATAATGATTTGATGGAGTCTTTAGGGTTTTCTATGTACAATATCATGTCCTCTGCAAATAAGGACAGTTTCACTTCTTCTTTTCCAATTTGGATGCCTTTTATTTCTTCTTCTTGTCTAATCGCAATGACTAGTACTTCCAGTACTATGTCAAACAGGAGTGGTGAGAGTGGGCATCCCTGTCTTGTTCCTGTTCTTAGGGGAAATGGTTTTAGTTTTTGTCCAATGAGTGTGATGTTGGCTGTGTGTTTGTCATATATGGCTTTTATTATGTTGAGGTATGGTCCTTCTATTCCCACCTTGCTGAGAATTTTTATCAAGAAAGGGTGTTAGATTTTGTCAAATGCTTTTTCTGCATCAATTGATATGACTATGTGATTTTTATCCCTCAATTTGTTTATGTAATTTATCACGTTTATTGATTTGCGAATATTATACCATCCTTGCATCCCTGGAATAAATCCTGCTTGGTCATGGTGTATGATCTTTCTGATATACTGTTGGATCCTATTTGCTAGAATTTTGTTGAGGATTTTGGCATCTATCATACCTGGAAATATTAATAACACATTGTCTCCGTCTCCAAAAGGTGTAAACTAATGAGAAAGACAGATACTAAATGATGTACTGCTTTGATAAAAATATGCACAGGGCACTACGGTAACAACCCAAAAGTGCTGACCTTACCAAGCCCAGTTGCAAGGATTGGGGGAGAGGTGAGAAACGAAGGAAGGATGGGAAAGAAGATTAAGAAAGTCTTGCCACATGGCTTGTGTGACTCAGTGGTTAAGTATCGACCTATGAACCAGGAGGTCATGGTTTGATTCCTGGTCAGGGCATATGCCTAGGTTTCGGGCTCAATCCTCAGTGTGGGGCGTGCAGGAGGCAGCTGATCAGTGAATCTCATCACTGATGTTTCTCTCTGTCCCTCTTTCTTCCTCTTTGAAATCAATAAAAATATATAAAAAAGAAAGGAAAGAAAAAGTCTTGCTCAGTGGTTAGAACATCAACCTCTGGCCCAAAGGGTCACATGTTCAATTCCTGGTCAAGGGCACGCATCATGGTTGCAGATTCGATGTATCTCTCTCGTGCTGATGTTTCTCTCTCTCCCTCCCTCTCTCTCTCCCCCTCTCTTTCCCCCTCTCCTTCCCTCCCTCCCTCTCTCCTTCCCTCTCCCTCTCTTTCTCCCTCTCTCTCTTCCCCCCTCCTCCCTCCCTTCCACTCACTCTAGAAATCAATGGAAAAAATATCCTTGGGTGAAGATTTTAAAAAAGAAAGAAGAGGCTAGGCTAGGCCTGCAGGTCTGTGGCGAGCCGTGGCTTTGGGTCTCTCTTCCACAAGATAGGGTTTGTGAAAGTTGTCAAAAGGCCTACTTCAAGAGATAGCAAGTGAAATTCAGAAGACTACAAGAGGGTTAAACTGATTACTATGCCTGGAAATGCTTGGTAATCCAGGATAAAAATAAATACAACACACCTAAATACCAGATGATAGTTCATGCAACCAACAGAAATATCATTTGTCAGATTGCTTATGCCCGTATAGGAGGTAGGATAGTTTGTGCAGCTTATGCTCATGAACTCCCAAAGTATGATGTGAGGTTTGGCCTGACAAATTACACTGCAGCATACTGTACTGGCCTGCTGCTGACCCACAGGCTTCTCAGTAGGTTTGGCATGGACAAGATCTATGAAGGCCAGGTGGAGGTGAATGGAGATGAATACAACATGGAAAGTATCAATGGTCAACCTGATGCCTTCACCTGCTATTTGGATGTAGGGCTTGCCAGAACTACTACTGGAAATGAAGTTTTTGGGGCCCTAAAGGGAGCTGTGGATGGAGACTTACCTATCCCTCACAGTACCAAATGATTCCCTGGTTATGATTCAGAAAGCAAGAAATTCAATGCAGAAGTTCACTGGAAGCACATCATGGGTCAGAAGGTTGCAAATTATATGCGTTATCTAATGGAAGAAGATGAAGATGCTTATAAGAAACAGTTATCTCAATACGTAAAGAACAATGTAACTCCAGACATGATGGAGGAGATGTATAAGAAAACTTATGCTGCTATATGAGAGAATCCAGTCTATGAGAAGAAGTTTAAGAAGTTAAAAAGAAGAGGTGGAACCTTCCCAAAATGTCTCTTACCCAGAAGAAAGATCAGGGAGGTCAGAAGAAAGCAAGCTTCCTCAGAGCTCAGGAACGAGCTGCTGAGAGCTAATAAAACAAATCACAATTTTCTATGAAGATTTTTCAGAGAGACAATAAATTTATTAGACAAACAGCTTTAAAAAAAAGTCTTCACTGAGGAGGAACCCATTTATTAATGTACAATCAGAGCAAGATTGGCTTCGAGAGTAGCCTGTTGAAGCAATTCCATAACACAACTGTTTCTAGAGATTGTGGGCTGGCGCTGTGCAGACAGAGTCAGAGAACAAAGGTATCAGAAAGGTAAGGGCATAGTCTGAATGAAAACAGAGGGGAAATATAGACTGCCCATAAAATAGGAACAAACCTCAAAAATACCATCATGTAGAATACTATTCATCAATAGAAAGGAAGTAGTGATATATGTTTCAACATGGATGAACCTTGAAAACATGCTAAGTAAAAAAATTCAGACACAAAAGACTACATATCATATGACTCCATTTATATGAAGTGTCCAGAAAATGCAAATCTATAGACACAAAATAGACTGGCAATTGCCTATGGCTGAGAGAGCTGGAGGTAATTAGGGAGTGAGTGCTTAAGGGTATGAAGTTTCTTTTTGGGTGATAAAAATGTTCTGAAATTGTGGTGATGATTTCACAACTCTGAGGATATACTAAAAAACACTGAAATGTACACTTTAAATGAATGAATATTTGATATGTGAATTATAGCTCAATAAGGCTGTTACAAACATACCAATGTATCTACCTAATAAAGAAGTAACATGCTAATTGACCATACCTTCGTGATGCCCACCAGCCAATCAGGAGTGAGTATGCAAATTAACCCAACAAAGATGGAAGTTTAATTTGCATACACAGGCACCGAGCGGCTGGGGGCAGAACAAGATGCTTGTGTCATCGCCATGGCGATGATGCAGGCATTCCGCACCACCTCCGGCTGCTCTGGGCCTCTGGGCAGCGTAGGAAGGCGGAAAGGCAGCTCCGGGCCGGAGCGGAAAGGTGGCTCCGGCCAGAGCAAAGGTGGTGCTGGCAGCCAGGGAAAGGAAGGCCCATTCTGGCACGAATCTTCGTGCATCGGGCTTCTAGTATTCTCATAAAAGCTCAAACATAAACATTGCAGATGGTTTTATTATTGGCCTTAAGCCATTTGAAAACTAAATCAACAGAGTAAGTGTATAGGTGTGGAGCTGTGTGGAACAAGATTCAAGCCACAGCTGTACCACTTGCCAGCTGTGCATACCTGAGAGAGCTACCAACTTAACCTGTCAGCCTCAGTGCACTCGGTGGAAGAATGAGGACGATATCAACCTCGCAGGGTAAGAAATTACATACATCATCTGCATAAGTGCTCCACATTGCTACCATTTTCTAAATAATGTTGCATGAGAAATAAACGTCATCCTGAAAAGTTTACATAAATACCCTTTTCTTATATACAATACAGAGGAATAAAACACAACAATCTAAATCAATTTTTTAAAGTCCGCATGTCAAGATCTACTAGTATGTCTCATTCACATTTGTACATCCATCTTACCCTAAGATGGTAAGTGTCTAAGATGCTACTCTAGATTACCAGGGATGCTAAACAATTTCTGAGTGCCCACAATGTTTTAAGCACTCTGTTTCATATTTGATACAAAGTAAATTTGAATTCGAAACTTGGTCAGTAGAGTGAAATGCTTTGTCCTCCAATATACAAGAATCTATATGGGTACTATGACATGTTAATTACTTATAAGAAGGTCTATTATTTTCAACATGCAGAACATATACTAAGATTGCTTGGTTCTCTTGTAAGTAAAATTTTTAAAAATTACACATATTTCTGAAAAGCAGATACGTCTTTAGCTCTTTTTTTTTACCTCTTTTTGAAGTACTAGAGCTGATTTAAATGATTTAAGGTTGACTAACAGCTTAAAAATTTTGTTTAATTACAAATTAACATATCAACTAGTCCCTTTTACTATTTAAAAGCAACAATTTAATACATTTTACCAGTTCTGTCTCTTATTTTAGCACCATAACAAAGTACATTTCCAAAACATGCAGTTTTTAGCAATGTCAAAGGTGTTAGCACAGCATGCTATCGACATCACATAGTTAGTTAAAATTCACAAGGAAACGTTAAGAACCTTACCATGTCATCTGTCAATGTCCTAATATTTAAATGCTGCAAATGAAAGAAACCAATCGTATCAGTAATTTGTAACAGCTTTTTAAAATTTTAGTTAATAGAGTACATTTAAAATTCTACAATGCTAAGTTGAATGTAATTAAATTCCTGATAGTCTAATAAAAATGCATTATATATTGTTTTAATCACTTTCTTGAGAACATGGGCAAAAGTTGCCCTGAATGTGGTAGTACCAAACGTTTCCTAAAATTTCTTGTATTTGTACACCAAACTAGAAATCTAACTGTGGTACAATTAATATATTCTTCCAATTAACAATATTAATTATCATTAAGTATATGAACTTAGAACACAATAAAGATTTAAATATAATTTCCAGAAATGTGTTCACATTACAAAACAGTGAAACTTTAAATCTACCATTAACATGCAGCACAGTAGTTAATGAAGTACTTTGCTGGCTTAATTAACTTAAACAATTCTAGAAACAAAGAGGAGAATACTAGAACAAGAATTTGCATCTTTAACATCAGTTTGATTTATCACTAGTGGTGACAGTAGGCACTTCCAATTTCATTGCTAGCTTCTTCGAGAACCCTTTTGATGATTTCCTTGCTAGACAAACATAAGGCCACTTTAGGAAAGGAATAAATTAGTTTCCTGCAAAGTGGTGTTCACAAGTTGGGGGAGGTGGGGGAGGGGGGCGGCAGATACAAATCTAAGTTTTATAAATTCCTGAGTCGGGAAAGATTTTGTCTCTCTCAGTAGCTAGAATCAATTTCCAATTCTCCTTCCTCTTACTCATTATGGCATTAGATCATTAACGGGGCAGAAAATGGATCAAGTGCATTTCCTAAGTAGGAAATCAGATGTACTATTTTGTAAGAATCTACCTCAATGATGACCCAGGTTAAAAACTGTTACAGTATGAATCACTATCCCAGATTCTCTTCTGTCTTTCACCAAGATGGTCTTTCGTCTAGTACAGAGGAAACAGTTAGTTTGAGGGACCCAGAATAAGCTTTGTATACACCCAGTGATGGGCAACCTTTTGAGCTTAGTGTGTCAAACTTTGCCAAAAAAATGAGCATAACTCGGGTAGTGTGTCACTTTGAGGAAAAAACATTATTTCGCGATATTTATAGTTTAAATAACATAAATGTATAATTGTTATATATAATTTTATTTAATAAACCAAAAACTAAATATTTAGTGCTGACACGCATGTCATAGGTTCGCCATCACTGCATACACCAAAGAGAATGCAGCTAAATAAATGATGACACCATTCACCATTAGCCACACCACTGAGTTCCAGACTGAACTGCCTGTTAAATTAGGAAAAAAGTAGTAATAACACTGGATTAACGAAGGGGTTAGTATTTAATTCTGGGCTGTAAAATTAATAAGTATGCACAAAGGTCCTTAAGAGTGAGTGTAATCCAGGGCAGGACTAAAATTTCTGAGGCACTTAGGGCTCCAGTCTCACCCTAGAAACCATTACTAGAATTAAACCCAATTCTACCCCAAGTCCACAGAAAAAGGAACATGGAAAGACTGTGTGGGGGTCCCTTCCTCTGTCTGCTGTCTGTGTTGTTCTTGCCAAGAGAGATTTCCAGCCCATTGTACTTGGCGAACCATATCTTATTCTCCATCCAGAGGTAACACCCAAATCATGACTCTCATCACACCAGAAAATGGTCATTTCAAGGTTCTCTGACAAAAGGAACATAGCCGACTTCTGACAATAGCACTCTGGGTGGCCGAATGGTTAAAACATAAGGCCAAATAAAAAGTATAAAGCTGAAATCCTATATAGAATAGTATGCCACAACAAAAACATCTACTTACACAAATGAAATATTCCCAAATCTCAATTTGAGTTGCCCGAGAAACACTAAATACTTAGTGAAAAATATAAAGGTTATACTAAATGGCACCCTTTGTGGGATGTCTGAATGTTAATATTAATTCATTCAAGTTTATTATCAAGTTTACATTCAAGGTTCAACCTGTTTAAATTATAGACTTCTAGACAGTGGAGGAAGTGGATAACTGACATAGAATCCTCAGATAATTCTGTGAGGCTTTGGCTTTGTGTAGCCACAAAACTACAGGGGTGATATCCTTAATTAAAAAAAGAAAGCCCGGCAGGTGGCTCAGGGGTTGAGCACTGACCCAGGAACCAATAGGTCACCCGTTAGATTCCTGTCAGGGCACATGCCCTGTGGGCATGCAGGAGGCAGCAGATCAATGACATTTCTCTATCATTTATGTTTCTCCCTCTCTCTATCCTTCTCCCTTCCTCTCTCTCTAAAAAATCAATTAAAAAATATTTTTTAAGAATCTTTCACTAAAACATAGAAGAAAAGACTATTATAAGAAGTTATTTCCTTCATACTGGTACTTGAGGTGCTGTTTAGATATCTGGCTAACCAAGATCCTTAGAAAATGAAGTGTTTCTGTTTTGCAGCTACCAGTCATGCTCTTTACTTCTGGTTGGGGAAAATAGCAACTGCATGCATCAATCCAGTTCAGAAGTAGCATTTGCTGATAGCCACAGCAAGGAGAAAATTGAAACACAAAATTGACTATTAAGTGAAAGCAAATAGAAACACTTTTTTAAAATAGTAACAATTTGATAGCAACTTTTTTAGGGTGATTATTTGCCCAAAACAAGTTAAAAGCACATAGTTTTAGACATTAAAACAGTCACACAAAGTGACTTTGTGACCTTTATTACATTACCTGGTGCTAATGTTGCTTTATGGGATAGTATAAAACTGGGATATCAAAATGTAATCAGTTCTGAACACGGGACCACTGGTAATTGGTTAGTGTGTGGTATGAAAGCACATTAGGGCTCTTGCCCTAGCCCTAACATTTTAGAGCCAAAAACTCACCCTTCTGTTTCCATTGTGTTTCTCTACTTGCAAATTCTATTTTCTCCCTAAAAAGTAAGGAGTACCACATAGAGATATATGTTTTCTACTAATGATGGTTCCTAGGAGGAATGGTCCAGAGGAGCACTCTGGAACTAAAAAAGAGAGAAAGTCTGTATAGATTTTTTTTCTTCTAAAGAACATAGGATCTGAAAAAAAGGGGGCAAAAACACAGAACACAGATCTCTATATTCCATCAAAACCTTTAATGAAGATAGTACATGCTGTCAAAAATAGATCTAGAGCTTTCAAAGCACTGTGCTAAATGCTGTAAATATGAAGGGGTATGATATGAAGGGGTATGAAGAAACAGTCCCACTTCCACCCACTAGTTTACAAGTAAAAGTTTACAAGTATGTAACAAAGACTAAATAAATTAACACAAAGCATTACCCTGGGATAACCATGCAAAGAAAAAGATTCCAAACTGTAGCCAAGATTTTTAGCAAGTTTTACATTGTCTTTCATTGGTTAGCACATTTGAACTAGGGAAAAAAGGATCTGTCCAATGTATTATCAAGTACATAACAGCCACAACTACAGGCTTGGGTAATTATCATCAGAGCCAAATACATGGTAATATTTAAAAAATAGTTTTTAGCTGCTGCAATTCCATTGAATTTACTGTGGCATTATAAGAAATTACCAACAAGAGGAAACCCAACAAGATTAAAGCTTCTGAACTCACCTGACTCAGAACCAATTTTCATAAACTGGACCCTCTAGACCAGCTGGTTAATGGGCACACAAAAACACACCAAGATTATCTTTGTAACAGTAGACTACAGGGCCTCGGCTTCCCAAGATTCTGATTTAGTAAGTCTAAGGTGGGGCTTAAGAACCTGCATGTTGCGACCCTGGGTCTGGGAGAGGCCACGCACCCCTGGGTCCGGGTGTGGCCACGCGCCCCTGGGTCCAGGAGAAGCTGGATCCTGGGTCCGGGTGAGGCCGTGTGCCCCTGGATCCGGGTGAGGCTGGGTCCCGGGCCCGGGTGAGGCCACGCGCCCCTGGGTCCGGGTGAAGCTGGATCCCGGGTCCGGGTGAGGCTGTATGCCCCTGGATCCGGGTGAGGCTGGGTCCCAGGTCCGGGTGAGGCCGCACACACCTAGGTCCAGGTGAGGCCACACGCCCCTGGGTCTGGGAGAGGCCACGCGCCCCTGGGTCCGGGTGAAACTAGATCCCGGGTCCCAACCAGAGGGAATCGAACCTGCATTACCACCATTTGTCCACCATCCAGAGCTGAGGGGTCAGTACCGACATGTACACATAAGGAACTGGTGGACATTGATATTGGGTCTCAAAAGAACTGTTGGTCCAGAAAGAAACTCACTACAGACTGATTCATTTGCCTGTCAGCATAACTATTATTGCTCATCTCACATTCAGTTCATGTAGGTGTATCTCTAGTGACACATGATCTCGCTCATCTAGGGGAAATGATGAACAACATAGACTGATGAACAAGAACAGAACCAGAAACAAGAAGGCATCGATCGGACTATCGGGCCTCAGAGGGAGGATAGGGGAGGGTGGGGGGAGGGGGGAGAGATCAACCAAAGGACTTGTGTGCATGCATATGAGCCTAACCAATGGTTAAGTTCAACAGGGGGTTGGGGCATCCGTGGGGAGGGGTGTGGGATGGGAATGGGGGGATGAGGACAAATATGTGACACCTTAATCAATAAAGAAATTTAAAAAAATAAATAAATAAATAAATAAATAAAATAAAAAAGAACCTGCATGTTTAAGGGGCCCCTCAATAAGTCCAGGACCAAGAGAAACCAGCTCCACACACCTCCCTCATTGAATACTCCCTCAGGCTGTCTGTGTGTGTGTGTGTGTGTGTGTGTGTGCGCGCGCGCGCACATGGCGCGCGCGCACACACACACACTTCTCATCATGTGACTCACTTTAAAACCGGTATCCCTGAAACAAGCTAAATGAAGGGTACAGAGAAAAATATAAGAGGATTTCAAAGAAGCAAGAGGCAGGGAGTTGGTACACTTGGAACAGGTTTACTGGAATGAAGTGACAGGCACCAATTAGTACTGTTGAATTCTCTTAAAACAATCTCTGGTGTCTAGAATGAATTAAAAATTGCTTAATCTGTATCTAAGATACAATATCAAGACCTCCTTTCTCCATAGATCCTTCTCATAAGCATATGACCCTAAGTACTGAAGATTGTTCTTTATATCCAACCATGACATGACACTATTTGTTTGTCAAAATGAGTCAGTGACCGACTAATTACTGACACAACAAAGTTATACCTTAACGGGGGAAAAAGCAAGAATCAGTCTTCTCTTAGTCTATAATCTGTGGGTAATGATAATAAGTTAAAGTGTTACTCACACTTGTGTTAAAGTCCAGATTATTCCTTTCCCCCAATACACTTATGAATATGTATTTTGACTTAATAACACTTCTGGTCCACACAACTGTGTTTATTTTAATGTGAACACCAATTATAAAGATGGTAGAAATGTAAAGTGATATTACTAATAACCATGAGAATAAACACACCTACAGTGTCTATCTAAGTGTCATCTCCCGGGCAACTACACAAAACACATAGATGTGAAAATATTCTTCAAGGGCTCCAGATTTAACATCTCAGAAGGTTCAAAAAATAATACTGAAGTTTTCCTAGCACTGAAGATAAGAGTAGATATGGCTCTTTGATACCATAAAGCAAAGCTTTTAGGTTTACTGGCTCTTTGTCATTTTTTAATCTTAGGTAGAGAAAGGTGGGAGAGGAGATAGATGTTAGGTACAGTTGAGAATTAGAAAAAGTCACTTGTTCCTCACAGCTTCTTTTAATCTGTCCATTTATTCAAAGCCATAATCCTGCCTACATCAGAAAAATAAACACCTGTCTATTATCCAGTATCCAAGGCTTCTCTACTCTCAAGAATCAAGAATCAAGACCTCCTTTCTCCATAGATCCTTCTTTGGGCAAGGAAAGTCATCAAGAAAGATCAACTTTCCGGGGAGGCATTATTCAAGCATCAACAGAATTGAAAAGAAAATATTCATTTCTAAGAGAACATAAGGTTTTTAAAAGGTTGCAGCAGAACTGCTAGAAGACAACCACATTTCTAAAAAACCAATTATCAAGTTATTATTTGGAACACTCACCTAGATTACACATCACAGGCACTAGACACCTAACAAGTCATTTTTTATTCTAAAAAGAACCATAGTGTTCTTTTACTGTCGATAAACTCATTCAATGTTGAGGTAAAATTAAAGGGAAATCATAATGGCTAATTCCAGTAACACAGCTCTAATACCTATTTTAAGGTGTTCTCTTCGGCTGTTCCAGTTCTTTTCACCTATATACTACCAGGCCAAAAGCTCGTGTCCAAGGGGCCCAGGAAAAATCCATTTAAATCTTTGAGCAGCTTCACAAGTAGGTTTAGTTCTAGACCTTTTCCATCATCTGGAGAAGGCTGAAAAGTATTTAAGGTATCAGCTGTAGGAAGGTTTTAAATGGGCCCTGAGCATCAAGAATCACCTTTAAGCTTATCCAAATTACTAGATTATTTCTGAAGAGTGCCTCAGCCTCCTAGATGTCTTGTCCAAGATGCAAATTTAGACTGAATATCTCTGAGATTAACAGAGCACTACTCTTCATTTCATATATATTTGAGAAGTATTTATTTACATTGTACCATCACCATTAGGAAAGCGAATTTGGTTAAGCCTTTTTTAGAGAACAAATTGGTACAACAAATCCTATGTTCACATTCTTTAACCTAGTAATACTACTTCTAGAACCTATACGTAGGACATAAATACAACGAAAGGTTTATATATAAATATGTATCACTATCATGTTAGTTTAAATAGCTAGAATTGTAATCAACCTAAAATTTCCCAGACTATAAAATAGTTAATAAAGTATAGTCCTGCCATATGGATTATAATAACATAGGTAAGTTATAATAGAGGAAAATGCTTACAAAACAATGTTACATGAAAAAGTTGTATTTAAAATAGCATATGCAATAATTCTAACTTCACTAATACATTTACGAAAAAAATAAGACAGAAACCATTGTTAATTTTATATATCTGGATTGTGGGACTTGGAGCAATTTTTTCGTTGTTGTTAATACTCACCCAAGGATATTTTTTCCATTGATTTTTAGAGAGAGTGGAAGGGAGTGGGGGAGAGACATCAATTGGTTGCCTCCTGCACACACCCCAACTGGGGCCAGGGATGGAGCCCACAACCGAAGTACATGCCCTTGACCGGAATTGAACCCCAGACCCTTCAGTCCACGTGCCTACACTCTAACCACTGAGCCTATCCAGCCAGGGCTTAGAGCAATTTTTTTTCACATACCCGTTTTCTCCCAGTTGTCTAAGATGAATACATTTATTTTTATAATGAGAAAATAATACTATGGATAAATCTTTTCACACCAAGCAGAAAATATAGATTAGGTCCTTTTCAAAAAACAGAAGTATGTACTAGTGAAAGAACTAAAAATGAAAATCTAAAAAATCTAATAAATGCTATGAACAGAATTTTTAATAGTCTGCATTTTTAATTCATATTTGTAGATGTCAGAATACATTAAGCACATTTTTCATTTGTTTTCTAATTCACATATATAAAATAACAAATCTCAAAAAGCTCCTTGGTTTTGTGAATTACTGATGTTGTCACCTGCTAGACTTAATTCCAAGAAAAATATACAAATCACTACATCACAAGCACAAATCCTTCTGACACAAATGCAATTTCTGTGGCAACAATGAAATATTGACTTAGCTTTATTTTTATGACACTTATTAATGACAGAGTTTTAAAAAATCTAATATTTTTCTTTATAAATGTAAACTATCCCATCTTGAGAAAATTAAGGCAAATACCTTAGAAAATTAAGGTAAATAATTGATAACCCCTTCATGCCGATGAGGACATGACACCAAAATGTAAAAGATAAAATATAAGACTTATGATTTTTCGATCAAAACCAAGTCTCATAATCCAATTATTTTATCTACTATACAACAAGACAATTAAATATCCTATCTAATAATAGAGTAACATGTAAATTACCATCACTCCGCTACGCCCACAATTGGGCGGCGGGAGGCTGGGGGCACGGGACTCGGGGTGGCCTATCCGGCCATTGAGAGGCACGGATCCGCTGCCACTGAGGGGGGCTACCCTGCTGTTGAGAGGCGCAAGGGGCAGGACTCCCGCCCCCTGTGCCTCTCAACGGCCAGACCCACGGCCGCTGAGGGGGCCTGCCGCGGACACCCAGCTGCGCCTCTCAACGGCAGGGTAGCCAGGTGTCCGCGGCAGCCCCCCTCAGCAGCCGTTGAGAGGTCCCCCTCAGCGGCCGCGGACCATCAAAAGTGGGGGAGCTGGGTGCCTGTCTGCTCCGGCACCAGGCCTTTCAGAAGCCTCCGCCAAGCCAGAGGCTTCTGAAAGGCCTGGTGCACCAGCAGACAGGCACCCAGCTCCACCACGAAAAGCGAAAGCGTGTAGGGGACCCTACACGTGCATGATTCAACCATGCACTGGGCCTCTAGTCCATAATATAAGACAGTGGGATAAACACCATAACAGAGGAATTCAGTGGTGACTAGAAGGAAAAACAGAGCCTCTACTTGCTACTTATACATGCTTAAATACATGCCAATTAACATGCATACATTATAGAAATGATCTAAGATGAAAGTCAAGTTAATTTTTAACCATGATTTAGGTAAGTTATAATATAGAATTTGTTCTTCTTACAGAATGAGGTTCCTAAAACATTCATTCAACAAATATTTATGCAACATTACTTCATTCTTGACAAGGAAAACAAATAAATAAATAAAACAAAGATTCCTGGCCTAAAGGAACTCATCTAAAGGAACTCATCCGTTTCAGGAGAAACAGACAATAAATACAATAAATAAGTTAGAGAGGCTGTTAGAAGGTGATGAGTGCTCTGCTAAAAATGAATAGTAGTGCAGGGTAAGGTGAGCGAGTCTGCAGGTTGCAATTTTAAACGTGGGGAATTGGGTTGCCATAGGCCCGACTGAGAAAGTGGCCTTTGAGCAGTGTTGAAAGTGGACTCAGTGGATAGCTGTGGGGAAGGACAGCCACACCAAGGCCACAGGGAAGGAGCACTTGTGCTGTGTTCAAGGACCCAGGAAGCCAGCGCTGCTGCACTTACAAAACCCAGGGAAAGCCCTAGCTGGTTTGGCTCAGTGGATGAAGTGTAGGCCTGCGGACCGAAGGGTCCCAGGTTCGATTTCAGTGAAGGGCACATACCTCGGTTACAGGCTCCTCCTCCCCAGCCCGGGCCCTGGTCGGGCTCATGCAGGAGGCAACCAATCTATGTGTTTCTCTCACACTGATATTTCTCTCGTTCTTTCCCTCTCCCACTCTCTAAGAAAAATCAATGGAAAAATATCCTTGAGTGAGGATTAACAAAAAAACACAGGGGAAAAGGAGGCTGCGGCAGGTCCCCCCAGACCATTTTAAGGGCATGGGCTTTTATTCTTCTAATGGAATAGCCACAAGTGTTTAAGTATAAAAACACATGAATAATCAACTTAAACAGTAAATAATAGTTGAATCTGCACATTATACAAGATACACCTGAGGAAAGAAAAGCAACAGGTCTGTTTTCCAATAATCCTTTCTCTGCAGGGCCCTTTAAGTGGCTGGTTTGGTTAAGCTGCCAGGAGTCCTTTACTAGAAAGTATTAGAAATATTCCCAAAGCACTGTAAAGCTCACAAAGGCAATTTTTGGACAAACTCAGTTAATTCTATTGATCAACAAAACTATTTTTTAAATGTAGAATTAGACTGGGGGATGGGGGGTGGAAAGAATAGCCAAGCATGTTTGGAGGGTGAGGAAAAAAAAAAAGTTAATTACAACAGCTTAGTTGCAACATAATCCCTCAGACCCCTCAGAAGTCTAAGGGTCAGCCCTAAAGAGTGTTCCCACAAGGGTCTACAAACAAGGGGTAGAGGAGCGCACAGATGTCTGAGCCCCACCACAGGGACCCTCTCAGACAGCATCTCTTTTTTGCCCTTTCCCTTCCAATCCTTTGTAAGCCATCCCCAGGTTAAATCCCCCGCCATGGCTTCTATTTCAGTGCCCCAGTCCTTCCCCTCTCAATACTTGTGTTCAGGCTGTTTGTTACCCTATATATCCACCTACTCACTTTCCAAAACTGCCTGCTTCAGGATAGTTCTCTAATGCTCCCGACCTCAGGGGTGTCTCTCCTGGGATTCTTATATGTGGGCTTGCATTTATTGGGCAGAGACAAACTGCCTGGGTTCTAGGATCAAACTCACCTGGATGGGAATCCAGCTCTGATACTGATCAGCTGTGTAGCCTTGAGCACTTGAACCCTCTCAGCTTCAGTTTCCTATGTGTACCAGGAGAATACCTGCCCCCATTGGCTTATTAGGAGCCTTGCTTGAGAAGGCCAGGTTACGTACACAACATACTACACCTAGTGGTGAGGTGGCTTTAATAAATGGTAGTCTCCTTCCTTCCTACTAACATCCGCACCTTGGTTCAGGTCATCCTCACTCTCCTCATGGCCACCTCCAACAGTCTCCTGAGCACTGTAATCATTCTCTTGTCCACTTAAATCCATTTGTAATTGAGGTAAAAGTGTGCAGGTCTTCCTCCACCCCCTCACCCCGGCTTGGGCTGCTGGAGGGCAGGGATTTTTGTCATAGTTACTTTGCCAGCAGCTCTATTTTGCTGGGTGTCAAGCATACTGGACCATCCTTTCAGCTGCTGAGCCTCTCATGTATTGTCATTTTTCTTTGGGGCTCAGATCTTGGGGCTGAGAACTCTAAGCAGTGGCAGTTTCCATTGCCTTCCCAGGGCCAGCCTGTTGCCTGGGCCTCGAGAGACTGACAGCTGAGATGTGAGGTAAGCACAGACTGAACAGGTACTGCACATATAAATTTACAATAAGGGTGGGTCAACCTTCATCATCATGAAGAAGTAAAAATCCCACCTCTGTCCATCCTTTTGTTGACAATTCCCTTGGATCACTGATCACTGCTTGTCTTACAGTTTGTGTTTGCTTTTTTTCCTTTTGCTTTTGCTTTTTAATGTGGCAGGGACCTTGTTTCCCTCATCTTTGAACACCTAGGCCTACCACAGGGCAGGGAACATTTTAGGTCAGTGGTTTTCAACCTGACTACACAAGAGAATCATCTGAAGAATTTTGTTTTCTTTTTCCAATACAGATATCTGAGTAATATCACAAACCAAGTGAATCAGAATCCCCAGAGGTGGGGCCTGCCACAAGCAGTTTTATAGTTTCCTCAGGTGACTCGAATGTACAGCCAGGGTTAAAAATCACTAAATTCGATAAACTACAAGCATACCTCATTTAATTGTTCTTTGCTTTACTGCACTTCACAGATGTGTTTTTCACAAACTGAAGGCAAGACCCTCCACCAGCAAGAGTATGGCCCACCTTACTGTAAAACTCGATTTATTTCAGTGGTCTGGAACCAATCCTGTAATATCTGTGTGCTTATATTATGAACTCAGTCTTCTGGTACTAAGTTTATTATCAAGACATCTCCAAAGATCCACACGTGTAGATATGGTGGACCTATTGATTTACCTGCCTGGTGCACATGATCGCTTCTCTGTCCTAGGGGTGAGCCCAGCAGTCTTCAGTGTCCTTTGTGAGCCCACCCCGGCCACAGCTGACGTGAGCAGAGCCCAACACTAACCCCAAGCAGCACTAATCAGATGCTTACTATCCCAGAAACCTGGATTTGGGATTCAGAGATGAGAATCAGGAGCTGCTCTTGAGTAGGCCAGGGGCATATACATACTTGTGGAATTGGGAGGCTCTGGACTTGGTTGTGTGAAGGTTGAAGCAGTAGAAGCTGCACGATGCAGAGATACAACAGTGGGGCAAGTGCCCAGTGAGAAGCAAAACGAGGCTGTATGACCCCAGAAAAGAGAATGAGAAAAGCGGCCAGCTTTCAGTTCTTGGCTCCAATCTCTTATGAGGACCAGTTACACTTCTGTGCTTGATCCCGGAAGACACCCCTCTCCATCTTTACAATTGCCCTTTCCAAGTTTAAACTAGCTACTGTATGGGGTCTGTTGCTTTAAGCCAAATAGGCCTTTACTGATACAGAACCCAAGATGCAAAACGGGTCCCTAGGGACCCATCTGATCTAGCCATCCTCACTATCATTACTATCAACATTTACTGAGCACTTTCTGTAATTACTCACACACCCAACAATCCTATAAATTAGCCATTATCCCCATCCTAGAGATCAGGAAGTTGAGTGCCACAGAAGTAATTTGCCAGAGTGGTGAGTGGCCAGGCTGGGAAGGGAACCTGAGTCACGGAGACTCCCAAACCCAGGCTCATTCCCCTTCCCTACCCTAGTCCCCAATGCTCCATGGAACAGCTGCTGTAATCAGACCAAGGGAGGAAGACTCACAGTGGAAATGAAGCCATTTCTGAGTTGTTCAGGAGGCAAAGAACTTTAAAAAATAACTAAATCACCAAAGGAGAGGAAAAGGGCATAATTCCAGCTCTTATATGCCATCCCAGAATTATGCATAAAATGTCATTACATTTTATTCTTTTACAAATATTAACCAAGCGGGATATAGTTATAGAGCATTTAAGTTAACCAGATGTCAAACTAAGTCTGGCATATAAACAATTACAAAACACAGCACCTGCCCTGAACGAATTTATCATCCAAAAGATTATAATGGGAGGAGGAGGGAAGGATTGGCCTGGGTCACTCATTTTTTCCCCTTTATGGTGATTCAAAAGTAATATAACAAAAGTAACAGTCTGCTGAGGCTACACATACTGAAATATATAGGGACTCCTCACCTAATGCTTTCCTTTGCACTCATCATCCAAAGGAATTGGGGGAATTTGGAGAGATAACTCCTTAAACAGGATTAGATACAGAACCCAATACCTTACCAAACTTCCACTGTGTCACATGATGACACAGTGAAATTCTAACACATAACCTTTCATGTCACAAGTTAGGTTTTCAAACACCAATTTCTGTATTTAAGCTGCAAGTTCAAACAGCTGCAGCCTTGGCAATCGTCCAGCTTGCAACTCCAAAGGAGACTTCAGCAATGGCTCTCCAGTAATGACTTGTGTACAGGGGTTAAAAGTAGGTTTACAGTTGTGAGCATGCAAAACCCAGAATTTATTCTTGTATCATTATAATCATAACCTGTATGGCTTTTCCCATACGAACAACTATAAACCTACTTTTGTTCACCCCTGTATTTTTTAAAGGACTTCTAAAAGTACATAGTTTTGCAAGTCGATAAGAGTTATGGGCCATCAGCAGCTGCAGGTCACAGGCATGGGAGGTTCCCAAAGACACTAATAATCTAGTGGGAATTACTGAGGACTGCAAATCTTGCAAGGATAGGGAGACAATTCTCCTGTGCCTGATTCTTTTTTTTTTTAATTGTGATATAATTCACATGTTGTGAAAGTTTAAGGTGCACAATGTGTTGATTTCATTCATTCATATACTGCACTATGATTACCACTGTAGCATTAGCTAACACTTCCCGTAATTATCATTTGTTTTTTGTAATGAGAACATTTAAGGTCTGGTCTCTTAGCAATTTTTAGGTATATAGTGCAGTATTATTGACTATAATCACTATTTTGTACACTATGGTCCCAGAATTTATTCATCTTCTAATGCAACTTTGACCCTTTAACATCTCCCCAACATACCCATCCCACCAGACCCAGGTAACCATCATTCTGCTTTCTGTTTCTACAAGTTTGTCTTTTTCAGATTCCATATATAAGTGATATCCATATGTTCATATTGACCAATGTCACACCAATCAATTTAATTAATATTTTTAAATAATTAAGTGATATTCTACAATTTCTGTCTTTGCCTTCTCTCACTAAGCATAATGTCCTCAAGGTCCATCCATATTGTCAAAAATGACAAGATTTCCTTCTTTTTTGTGGCTAAATAATATTCCAGTATATGTGTGTGTGGGTGTGTGTGTACACCTTCTTTACCTGTTGAAAGACATTTAGGTTTTTCCTGTATCTTTGCTATTGTGAATAATGCTGCAATAAACACGAAAGTGCAGATAACTTTTTGAAATCCAGTTTTAATTTCCTTTGGATATATATATACCCAAAAGTAGGATTCTAGGTCATGGTAGTTCTATTTTTAATTTTTTTAAATATATTTTATTGATTTTTTTTTTTTACAGAGAGAAAGGGACAGGGATAGAGAGTTAGAAACATCGATAAGAGATGAGAGAGAAACATCAATCAGCTGCCTCCTACTGGGGATGTGCCCGCAACCAAGGTACATGCCCTTGACCGGAATCGAACCTGGGACCCTTCAGTCCACAGGATGACGCTCTATCCACTGAGCCAAACTGGTTAGGGCTATTTTTAATTTTTGAAGAACCTCCCTCTTGTTTTCCAGTGACTGTACCAATTTACAATCCCACCAACAGTGCACAAGAGTTTCCCTTTACTCCACATCCTTGCCAGGACTTGTCTTCTTCAATCCATTGACTTCTGGGTTATGGGCCCAGCACACTTTCTCTTGTCTTCTTGATGACAGTTATTCTAACAGATGTGGTGTTCTCATGCCTGTTTTTGTCATTCCTGATGTTGTTTTATTCAAAAACCTTTTATCGAGGGTAGCTTCAAAGGCTATGAAAGTGCACCATCTTTTTTTAAATATGTTTTTACTGATTTGAGAAAGAGAAAGAGAGAGGAGGAGGAAGGGAGAGGGACAGATAGAAACATCAATGAGAGAGAAACATCATCTATTGGCTACCTCCTGCACGCCCCTTACTGGGGATCGAACCCACAACCCAGGCATGTGCCCTGACCGGGAATAGAACAGTGACTTCTTGGTTCTTAGGCTGACACTCAACCACTGAGCCACACGGGTTGGGCAAAGTCCACCATCTTGGCTAGAATAATACATGTGTGTTATCTAGCAGGAGTAAATCATCACCATATTAGCAGGCAGTATGATTTACAGATGAAGACTCTGAGGGCCACAAGCAGTCCCTTTAAACATGAATGTTGGCCAAAGTCTGTCAATAGCCACTAGCCACATATGACTATTTAAATTAATTCAAATTTAAAATTCAGCTTTTTGGTAGCATTAGCCACATGTGGCTAGTGACTATCAACTTAAACGCAGCAGAAGAGAATATTTCCATCATTCCAAAAAGTTCAACACTGATCTAGGCAGTAATAAAAGCTATAGAAATGTACTAGTATGTGCTCGTGTTGAAAGAAGATTTAAGAGAAAGAAAACCAGAGATAGTACTTGGAAAAACTAATTTGAAAAAGTGAGAAGAGGAATGAACAAAGATCTGAATAAAAGAACACATTTGGGCAAAAAACTTCTAGAAATGACAGATTAGTGCTAATACTGTAAAGAAGTCAAGTAAGTTGAAGCTTGAATATCAGCCACAGGGTTGGCAATTACTGATCCGCCAAAGCAATTTCAGTGGAATGATGGAGCAAAGGCAAAGTTGAGGAACCCACTGGAAGCAGCTGAATCCCTCCTATAAAGGTGCACCTACCTTTTACCAAAGCCATCATGAGAGCAGCAACAAGCTAAGAGCTGTTCATTTCTCATGTGTCAACCACCATTACAACACACTGAATCACCATATCTAACCTATAATACAGGTACTAATGTTCCCATTTCACAAATGAAGAAAGAAAACGCAAAAGTAATTTTCGAAGGTCACATTGCTATCAAGTATAGAGCCAGGATTTAAACCTTGGTTAACTCCAGGATCTGAGTTTGTTTGTTTAATGTATTTTTATTGATTTCAGAGAGGACGGGAGAGAGAGATAGAAACATCAATGATGAGAGAGAATCATTGATCAGCTGCCTCCTTCATGCCCCCTATTGGGGATCGAGCCCGCAACCTGGGCACGTGCCCCTGACAGGAATCGAACCCAGGACCCTTCAGTCCGCAGGCTGATGCTATCCACTGAGCCAAACCAGCCAGGGTAGGGATCTGAGTTCTTAAAGATTATACAACTTGGACCCCCTGGGAACCTTCACACTTGGTGGTTCACACCTCTTTCTTCATACCAAACTGAATGTAAGCCTCTCAAAGTCAAGCATCAAGTATCGACCTTTGCTATGCTTGATACAAAAAGCATGCAAATATTTACTGAGTAAATGAAACTGCTTCAAAGAATTTGGCTAAAATGGTCAAGGGAAAGTTGGAAAGGGAGGCTATTTGCTTTTGCTTCTGCTTTTTCTTTTATGGTGGAAGACATGACAGCATTCTTATGGGAAGGAGCCTGTAAAGAGTGAAACATTCCTAATGGGGTGGGGCTGGGTCAAGAACAGTGGTAAAGGAATTAACCTTGATCAGGAAAACAGACATTTCTTCTGCAGCTATTGGAGGAGAAGAGATGAAGAGTTGCAGATACAGAAGATTACAGCTGCAATAGCAGGAAATTTAGCAAGTTCAAGCAATATGGCCTTTATTTTCTCTCTGAAGAAGTGTCAAAGTGAGTGCTGAGAGTGAGGGTAACCATCTCTGAGATCTTTTAAGTGAATGCTGGGGTATTTTCCCATGTGGCTACAAAGTGAGTGCTTTACATACACACAGAATATCATTAAAGGAGACAATAGAAAATAATAGAAGTGATCATTGCCCCTGTATGGGAAAAGCCTGAATTGGTGGTCTGGGCTGTAAGGAAGGCTTAGTGAATTTCACTCTGTACTCATAACACTGTTGTACTTAAGAGTGTTAAAAAGTACATACATTACTTTTTCAATTAAAAAAACAAAACTATGTACAGCAAAAAGAAATCAGGCCCATAGAGAGAGAAAAGAAAGTGATAACGGTTTAGCCTAAATGCTGAGAAGTGGAAAAGGAGGCAACCAAAGAGCTAGCTCAAAGCCAGGGCTCTGAAGCCAGGCTGACCGTGTTTATAGCCATCATCCCCATTCCCGGCTGGGGCACCTAGGGAAAGTTCCGAAGCCTCTCCCCTGCCTCTGTTCCATCATGTGCAATGCAAGGGTGGTGAGAGTGCTTACTTCAAAGCAGTGTTAGAGTAAGTGACAAAACATGTGCCTCGCCCAATGTGGGAGCTGGATAAAGGTAGCTATTGTGATGATGATTAATATCCAGCATCTTTGAGGACCCAGCTAATCAGCAGGCCACATACCCGAAGTCTAAGGGCATCAGTGCACATAGCTGGGAGGTTTCCACCAGGATGCAGTAGTTCAGCCACAGAGAAACCTGCCAGATGGCTACAGGCTTGGAGATCTGAGGCAAGTGAACAAGGAGGACAGACGTTCTATTATTTATTTACTAAAGGCCCAGTGCACGAAATTTGTGCATGGGGGGGGGGGACCCCCCTCAGCTCGGCCTGCACCCTCTCCAATCCAGGACCCCTCAGGGGATGTCCGACTGCAGGTTTATGCCCGCACTTTTAACAGATGACAGCTCCATTGTTGTTTCTTTCTTTTCATACTTAAACCCACTGGAATTAGTAGGTATTCAAAGTGTGTATATATTTTGGGGGGACACCCTGTATATCTCTAGTCAGAGGTGAAAGGAACCAATGGCAGGTTTGGAACCCCCAGACAGGGAACCTCGCTCACTCCCCACATGTCTCCCCACTGCACTTTCCACCTTCATGGGCAATGGGAGAATCAATGTTTTCTCTCATTAACTTGGAAAAGCACGTCCTGTCACCCGCTGCCGGGCAGGAGTGCACTAGGCCCTGAGCGAGAGAGGCTCAGTCAGGGCGGCCTTCATTCATGGACGCCAGCACCCTCAGTGCACATTCCTCCTCTGCAGTCGCCCTGACGCTCCTGCTGTTTCACTTAGAGGACGGACCTCCTCGCCTCCTCTGGGTTCCCGATCTCAAACGCTGACCAAAGGCACCTCAGTGAGGGCTGTCCCATGCCCCCAGGTGTGTCTGTCTGCACCTGCTCCCACCTCAGCACCTGCATTAGCCCCACAGAGGCGATTTTGTTGTCACTGCACTGGCCTCAGGAACATGGGGTCACCACTCCGCCCTCTCACTGTCATATCACAGGTGCCCACCCCGAGCACCCAGACACGCTCCAAAGGACATGAGCATACTGGAGGGGACGTGTGCATGTTGTGTGGGGGACGTAGGCACGCCAGGGTTGATGGAAGTGTGGCGGAGGGGCGGGAGAAATGTGCACACACCGTGGTCCAGGACTGTTGCAGGCACAAGTGGGTGACAGCCCACTGGGGGACGTTCACAAGTGAGGGGGAGGAAGAGGATGCGCGCACCAGAGGCCTGCGCAGATCCGCAAGCCTCCGCAGCGTGGCCAGGAGGACATCAATCTGGCCTGCCATGGTGGCTGTCCCCTGTGATCGCACACCTTCTGGGCCAGGAGGCTGCACTGGTATCAGCCAGCAGTGAGGGTGAGGGCAAGAGCGAGGACAGCCAGCTGAGAGGGCTCTGCAGACGACCAGCACGCTGTCAGTCGCAGGGGCCACCTCCACCACAGCCACCTCGTGGCAGGGCCCTGTGCTGCCTCTGGTGCCAGGGCCCTCCCAGCCCTCAGCACACAAGGAGCCAGGCTGCCTGCCTCCTCAGGAGCCAGGCGCACTCCGAGGACGGGATCTTCCCACAGGCCTCTCCGGAAACAACTCGGGGAGGGCGCCTAAGGGCCAGTGAGACTGATGGAAGTGGGGATGTGGCATGCAGGTGGTGCCTGCACTTCTGTTAACTTACACAATGTGTTTTATACCACAGCATGTGGCGGCAGCTGTGAGTGGCACCACACAGAGCCTGCGGGCAGAGCTGAAGCAGCGCCTGCGGGCCATTGGGAACGCTTACAGCTGCTGCCACCATGTGGGAAGTACAGGCCGCCCTCTACTGGGCCCCGCCTCGCCCACCCCGTCCCCACTGCTGCTTGCCCAGGGCCTGCCCGGGGCAAGTGGCAGCAGCCATCAGGAGCACTCACAGCCACCACCACCACCATGTGGGGCGTACAGGCCGCCCTCCGCCAGGCCCCACCCCTCCTGCCCCCGTCCCCGCTGCCACAAGTCCCCGCCGCCACAAGTCCCCGCCCACCTGAGCCTGCTGCACACACAGCCTGCTGTTTGGTCATCCATCCGGTCATTTAGGTCATGACAGCCCCTGGCTTTTTATATATTAGGATATTCTGCCTTATGTCAGCTTGAGGAGGTGAGGAGTAGGAAGGTATCCTAGGTCAAAAGGAAGTCCAGGGTTACTTTTGGGTTTAGTGTGGAACAAATGTCAGCAGGAGGTTAAGAGAGAAAGAAAGAGGCAAGGTCAAGGGGCTGGAGGTCTATGATCAAGAAACAAACCCTTTGCTGTGGTCCTCACTCAAATTAAGGTCTGGTCCCTGGACACATTAATGCAGGTGTCCAGCAGGAAGGGTGGGATGAGGAGTGAGGGAGGTGAGAAGCAAGAGAACAAAGGTCAAAATGCTGTCAATAACTGAGATCCTGTCACATCACCTTCAAGATGGCCAACTCTAAAGAATTCAACACTACAGAGATGGGATCTCCCCTACTATGGTGTCCACAAAAGAATAACACTAAAAATAGCTGTCACACAGCATGAAGGGACCTGGAGAGTATCATGCTAAGTGAAATAAGTCAGTCAGAGAAAGACAAGTATCACATGATCTCACTCATATGTGGAATCTAAGTAACAAAATAAACTGATGAATGGAGTGAATCCAGAGACATGGAAGCATGGAACAGAGTGCGGAATCTCAGGTGGGGGAGGGTGGATCGGTGGAAGGAAATCAACCAAGGACCTTGTATGCATATATTCATGGCCCATGGACACTGACAATGGGGCAGTGAGGGCCTTGGGGGATAGGGGGGCAGGGACAGGCTGGAGGGAGTCTATGGGGGAATAAGGGGGACATATGTAACACTTTCAACAATAAAGAACTATTTAAAAAATAATAATAATAAAAAATAGAGGGGGTAAATGGAGGGAAAGGGGGGCATATGTAATACTTTCAACAATAAAGAATTATTAAAAAAATAAATCCTATATAATAAAAGCGTAATAGGCAAATTGACTGAATGGTGGAACAATCGGTGGGCGGGGCCAGCAGCAGGTGGCACCAGGCCAGTCAAGGCTCGTGCCAGCAGGCAGAGGGAGTTGACATTGATGGGGGGAGGGGAGGGAGGCGGCGGCAAACAGTGGCGGTGACCAGCAGTAGTGGCGGGGTAATGGGAGGTGGGGCCGGCCACTTGCCAGCTGGCACCATCCCCTGTGATCAACCCACCCGGTAGCCTCCTGCAGAGGGGGGAAGCAGGCCTAAGCCATCAGTCGGACATCCCCTAAGGTCTCCCAGACTGCAAGAGGGTGCAGGCCTGGCTGAGGGACCCCCCCCCTCCTGAGTGCATGAATTTTCATGCACCGGGCCTCTAGTTAAAAAATAAAATAAAAATAGCTGTCCCACTACTAGGTACTGTGCCCAAGCTACTGTAACATATACTACCTCAACTAATCCTCACAACAATCTATAAGTGTTGATACTGTGATTCTCTATTTCTTTTCACAAATAAGAAAACTGAGGCACAGAAGTTAATTTGCCCAAGGACATACAGACATATTTGAATCCAGCCCAAGCTCTTTTTATCACAGTGGTTAGAGGTGGGGCTCAAAGCCACATTGCCAGGCCCCTGGAGGAGCTTGAGTTGGCAAACTCAGTTCTCCAATGACCCAGATATAGTCCATGCCCTCACCTACCACCACTGAAATCTTTTATAAAAAGAAATAGATATTTAAGGTATATCAATAAGATTTAAATTTAAATTAATAATGAATAGATTGATTAATGAACCAGAAGGTATAAGGTTACAAGAGTAATTTTACATACATTTTCAATTAGCCAAGCATTCACATTCCTACTGTATGCTCAAGTCTATACCAGACACCTCCAAGAAAGAACGTGACTCCCAATAGCTTCAACCACATGCATAAAGCAACCAAAAGCAGATTCCATATAACATATTAATAGGAACAGAAGACAGGCTAAGTTAGAACATGGTTTAATTGAAGAACGTCACCTTCTATAAATAAATGAAACTATCACATTGAATTCCTGATTGCAGATTATATGCATTGTATTTTTGATGTTCATTTCTCAGGCTGTCAAAGTTTTTATCTGAAATGAATGTAATTGCCATTATATATTGCATTCTGCCCAAGGTATAGATAAACAAAAACAGCTTAATAACATGATACAGTCAATCATTAATGTCACCAATTTGCAGTTCCTAGTTAAAAACTCAAATATTACAGAGTTTCATTTGATGATGCCTAAATAAACATCCACCTTGGCAAAATGTAGCAATAATAAAATAAACTCCCCACATCCTAAGATGATACTTAATAATAAAATTAGCCAAATAAATGCAATATTATGGATCTTACAATTAGACTAACCCATGTACCTAAGAGGTTCAAGAAATTCGATACCATAAATACAAAAGAATCATGCACTTTTTAAAAAAAACTTCTAGAATGACCTAGGATTAGCAATAATTTCCTTGAAGAGAGTTGAACAGGCAGTTAGCCATCTTTGACCCATGTTTGTCTGACCTGGGTCTCAGCTACCTGGCTATACCCAAGTCCCTGAGCAAACCGAATGACCTAAGAACATATTTGAAAGGAAGCGGGGACTAGGATTCAATGCATTTAAGATGGGCTATGATGCTCAAAGACAGAAAGATAGAAAGATAATGTATATTAATTCCATCCACAGATCTATTTTTAGAGAAAAGATAAATATAACTGGAACAACAACAACAACAAAACTAATCAAAATTTTTCAAAAGTCCTTACCTCAAGGAAATGAAAAGCAAACATTACAAGGAGATATAGATAGGAAGGGAGAAAAATGAACATTTCAATAGGATTTATGAAGTTTCATTTCTGAAGCTTATTGGTTAGTATATAGTGTTCTATACCTCTTTTGTATAATAAAATATTTTAAAGATTGCAAGAAAAATGTTTACCCTTAGGAAACTACTTAGAAGTAAATTCTTTTGAAGCACACTGATACATCCTAAATATTTACTAATCACTTTTAATCCATCACTAGACAAAGGACTGAAGGTGCAAAACGTTTGCCTGGTTCAAATACTCTTCTAACTTCTTCATTTAAAGTCATCTCCAGGTTCCTCAAACTAAGGCCTGCAGAACCCTTCCACAGACTCTCCAATTATATAAGAATTTTTAAATTGTGCATTTTCCCAGAATTATCTTAAATATTAGAAATAATGTAAGTATATTCTGGACAATCTGAATGACCATTCTACAACCATGTTCTGGCAGCCACTTTGGGTGGCCACACTTGCATTGGGTGTATACCAATATGGCAACAGGGGAAGGCCAACAACATCAACATGATGCCACGTAGATTTTCACAAGCCTCCTCCACTTGGGAAGTATTCAGTTCCAAATGGTTGCTCATAATTCCAAAATGACACTACTCAAGGAACCATGTTACCAGAGATGTGGAAACTTAAGAGAAAAATAAATATAGATGCTTGTAATCTTGACTCTGATTTCTTCTGCTCTTTTTTCAACAATTTCATACAATTTGCTAAAAAAAAAAAAAGTTTACATATGGCTATTTTTTTTAAAATCATAAACAGGCTTATAAGAGTTCACAATTCACGCACAGCCTCAAGTCAAGACCTTGTGGAAAAGGCAGGTGATGCTCGAAGACAGGCCTGAGCGCCTGGATTAATTGCTCTGTACTTAGCTTCCACAGCCCCTGAGATTCCATTTCCAGCCAAGAGTCAAGATGGCAAAAAGGAAAACAGCAAATCATATATATATATATATATCTTTCCACTATTAAATCCAATAATGGCAATTTCAGCCGAACATCATTGTCAATCACATTAAATTGATGTTAGTTCATTTGAATTTCATTGCCTCTACTGTTGTTAGAGTTTATATATAAATCTGTTTTGGTTTTATGGTTATAAAAAGCCATAAGCACAAAGAGTTATACGTAGTTTTATGTCTATACATACAAATATAATAAAAAAAAATAGAGGGGGTAAATGGAGGGGAAGGTAACATTATTTTTATTCTCATTCAAGTCCACACTGAAGTATCACAGATTTTTTTCCTAAATTTGAGGTGTTTCCTTTGTAGGTTTCTTTTGGTGAGTCTCATTGGTCCCAAGTTCCATAGCTGTATGAACTTCCTTAGAATAAAAACCGAGAACAGAATGACTTTGCCTCCACCACACCATGAGAAAAAAGCTTGGCCCAATTAAGACTTTCTAGCATTAAGAAAGTTATTCAAATATTCAATGTAGTATTCCCAGTGCCATAAATTCCAGACAAAAATTATACTATTACTACTAATAAAGATAACAATAATCCTATAAAGGGCAAATATTCACATGGAGTTTACAATGAGCCATGTACCTAAGAGGTTCAAGAAATTCGATACCATAAACACAAAAGTTCTAGGCCCATCACATTAATTTTTAATCTTCCCACCAACCCCATTTTACACATGAGAAACAGAGGCACCGAGAGTAGTTAAGTAACTTGCCCAAGTTCACACAACTAATAAGTGAAATAGCTAGGATTCAAGTCCTACGTGTGGTACAAGTCAGTGCTCATTAATGTTATTCACAATGCCTCTTCTGGAAAAAAAAAAAAACACAAAAAACTGTAAGAAAGGATGGCAATGGGTCTTTTTGCAGAATAAAATCTATGGCAAGCATTTCCAAGTAATTTTCATTAATTAGCTAGTAACCTGATTTTTCTAGCGTCAAAACTTAACTTATTGAAACTCTTAAAATTCTCCCCTAAGTTAATAATAATGATTTTATTTGCTATTTGAGAAAGTGATCCCCAACAGTAAGGTATTTCAATGCCACCATGCTGCTAGTGAGAGAAAAGTTACCTTTGTAGATCCTGTTCAAAGAAAGCTATGCTTTGATCTTCAATATCCCATGAAGAAAAAGGTTATGGTTAATCTATATTTTATAGATCTAAAAGTCAAATTAGTTTCTGAGATAAACAAGTAGAGTGTGATGGTAAGCATATTCTGTAGCATTCATTTCACTCTTAGTTTGGAGGATACTATGTGCTGAGTTAAAGACAATTACAAGTAGTGTAATACGTAGCAGTTTTTTCTTTCATTATTCTGCAAGCATAAACAAGTTATACACATGTTAATTTACATTGTACATAAAAAGCCAATTTTAAATCCAATTTATAAGGCAATAAATATATAAAAATTCTAGGACACAGCAATAAAGTTATGCCATAAAGTAGAGTTAATTCGAGACAACAATAATAAAAACATGACAAATTTTAGCATTCTACCAACTACACAAAGGTGTTTCAGGTAACATCTGTTCAGAAGCAATTGCTACCAGACTAAATGAGATGCAAGTGTAATAAATGTATGTCAGTTTGCTTGCTCCATAATTAAAGACATGAGTCTTTGAAAAAAGCAATTAAGCCATGCTCTAAATCTGAAATCATCCCTATGTCCACCCCTTTGAAACCACAAAGAAAAGATCCAGAGTGATCCAGAAGTAATAAATACTATATCATCTACTTTCAGCAGCTAGTTGTACTCTCCAAAACCCAGTTGATGTAATTGTGTGTGTTTTTAAATCATATATTAAAGAACAAAAAAACTTCATATTCTCTATTAGGAAGGACAGGAAGTAAAAAAAAAAAATTAAAAGTCTGGGGAAATTCAGAGTAATTTACTTAGCAGACTGGCCTGAATAAAATAATTTTACCAGCCCTGGCCAGGTGGCTGGAGCATCAGTTGGTTGGAGCATCGTCCTGTGCATCAAAAGGCTGTGGGTTCAATTCCTGCTCAGGGCACATACCTAGGTTGTGGGCTTGATCCCTGGTAGGGGCTTATGGGAGGCAACAGATTCATGTTTCTCTCTCACATCCAAATATCCTATCTAATAAAAGAGTAATATGCAGATTGACCATCACTCCAACACACAATATGTCTGCCCCCATGTGGTCAAAGATCCTGCCCCCATGTGGACACAAGATGGCCACCACAAGATGGCCAGCAGGAGAGGACAGTTGGGAGGCACCAGGCCTGCAAGGGAGGGCAGTTGAGAGGGACCAGGCCTGCAAGGGAGGGCAGTTGAGAGGGACCAGCCTGCAAGGGAGGGCAGTTGAGAGGGACCAGGCCTGCAAGGGAGGGCAGTTGGAGGTGATCAACCCTGCAGGAGAGGGCAGTTAGGGGTGACCAGGCCAGCAGAGGAGGGAAGTTGGGGGCAAACAGGCTGGCAGGGGAGCAGTTAAGCATCAACCAAGCTGGCAGCGGAGTGGTTAGGGGGTGATCAGGCTGGCAGGCAGAAGCGGTTAGGGGCAATCAGGAAGGCAGGCAGGCAAGCAGTTGGAGCCAGCAGTCCTGGATTGTGAGAGGGATGGCAATTTCAGCCGAACATCATTGTCAATCACATTAAATTGATGTTAGTTCAGGCTGGGCTGAGGGACAACCCCCTCTGTGCACGAATTTCGTGCACCGGGCTTCTAGTATATATACATACATATATATATATATATATATATATATATATATATATATATATTTTTTTTTTTTTTCCTTCCCCTCTCTCTAAAATCAATAAACATATCCTCAGGTGAGGATTAAAAACAATAATAATTTTACCTCATGAAGGTTTCAGTGTTTGATGGGTTAGGTGGAATTTGACTTGGATAAAATTCAGGTGCCTAAAGCCTTCAACAAAGAATACCACCTCCTGCCGAAACCGGTTTGGCTCAGTGGATAGAGCGTTGGCCTGCGGACTCAAGGGTCCCAGGTTCGATTCCAGTCAAGGGCATGTACCTTGGTTGCGGGCACGTTCCCAGTGGGGGGTGTGCAAGAGGCAGCTGATCGATGTTTCTCTCTCATAGATGTTTCTAACTCTCTATCCCTTTCTCTTCCTCTCTGTGAAAAATCAATAAAATATAAAAAAAAAAAAAAAAAGAATACCACCTCCAATTCTCGACTCATTAACTCTAGGACAACTGAAAACATCACTTCAGCTGCAGACTCCATGAAGAAATAAATTCAAAAAAGGACACAGAGACGTGAATCACCTCCATCTTTTCTCAGCTTTCTAGCAACTATGAAAATGACATAAGAGCCCCGGCCGGTGTAACTCAATTGGTTGGGTGTTGTCCCATGAACGAGAAAGTCGAAGGTTCAATTACTAGTCAGGGCACAGGCCCAGGCTTGATCCCCAGTAGGGGGCATGCAGTAGGCTGGTAGATGTTTCTCTCTCCCTCTCCCTTCCACTCTCTCTAAAATAAACAAAAACACTTTTTTAAATGATACAGCAGACCAATATGAGTGACGGTTCTTGTTGTTATTCCATAGGACCAAACTGTGGTTATCTTATATTCTCCCAAATCACAAACCTTCCAAAGTAAAACACCACAAGAAAGAGATTTAAGTGAGTCTAATGGTTCTCCTGAAACATACATTTTTAACCTGTTAAACTAAACCTTTCAACATGGTCACCCTGGCAGCTATTCCTGCTGTTTGTCTCCTATGGCTGCTAAAACAAATCATCACAAAGTTGATGGCTTGAAATAAAAATGCAGTCTCTCAGTTCTGGAGGCCAGGGGTCCAAAATCAGATTCACTGAGTTGAAATCAAAGTGTCTCCCTCTGGAGGTTCCATGGGAGAACGGTTCCTTGTTCCTTCCAGCTTCTTTGGTTTGTGCTGCCAACACCAATCCCTGCCTTATAGTCACATTTCCTTCTCCTCTTCTGTGATCAAACCTTCCTCTGCCTCCCTCTTATAAGGATATACATGTTTGAATTTAGGGCCCATTCTGATAATCCAAGATAATCTCCTCATTATTGAACCCTTAATTTAATCATACCTACAAAGTCCTTCTTTGGAACATAGACAGGTTCTGGGGATTAGGATGTGAATATCTTTGGGGATAGGGGTCATTATTCAACCTGCCACAGCTGCCTCCAAATAAACCCAAACCAATTAGGCAAGCATGTGCTAATCTCTTCAAGCCTACTGTGATTTCAACTACAGTCAAATTCTCAGTACAATAAACAAAAGTTCTCCAACTTACTACCTCTTCACCCTCTCAAACAGCCTATAACCAGGAAATTGCTAGTTCTATATTTGTTAAAGGCATTACTAACTACTGTTAATGGTTCCTGAATGAGAAAAGGAGCAGTAGAGATTAAAACTCCCTCCCAATAGCATGGGAGAGCAAAGACAATGTGCCTGGGTTCAAATCCCAATCTCATCAACTGGCAGCTATATCACCTACAGCAATTTAATCTCTGTACCCAGTTTTCCCATCCAGCAAACAAAGCTAATATTCTATCTACTTCATAGTGTTGTTGTAAGTACTAAAGGAATTGATATTTGTAAAGCACCTAGAACTGTGCTTGGCTCACTCTTAACTGTTATTACTAATGATGCCCAAACACTGCAGACATACAGATATTAATGGACAGGGTGAAAAACCTCTCACAACCAAAACTGTAATGACATAATTAAACAATAATTAACAACCTATTCAATGGAAACCATAAGATTAGATAAAAGGTTTACACTAAAGTCTACAAGAACTTTTAAAGGATATTCCTAATTTAAAAGAGCTACTCAGCCAAGTTGGGTTGCCAAACTTACAGGCCTCCTTTCAAAAGACTGTCCCACATCCTAGAGATAAAAACTTCTCCAGAAGCCACAAATCCTGCTCTCACTCTGGATCTGGTGGCCACTGCTCTGTGTACCATGTGTCTCTAAAGAGTAGTGAGAGGTAGGAATGGAGTGCCCGTATCACTGAAAGGCAACTGCTTTGTTTTGTTCTAGAAGGGAAGCAGGTGCAAGTACTAAGGGTTTGGCCTACGGCAGGTACCAAGCTTAATGGCTCTACTGAATTCTATCTACTTTTACAAAGTCTTCACCCAGGTACCTGCCTTGTCCTCTCAGCCTCGAGTTTGTATCCTGTCTCCTAGTAGCTATCCCAGCATCTCAATACTCACTGCTTACCTATTTTCTACAGAAGTCAAGTTGGTTAGTTCATAAACAGCTCAAAAGCAGTTGCTTCATTGCACAGCCATTTACAATAGACTAATTTCTAATATTTAAACATATCTATGAGGAGCAGTCCTATACTATAAACTTTTACACACAATTCAAAAGTAACTTGAGGCCCACAACTAAACATTCAGTAGAAAACAAAGATCTGTCTGCTTTATCAGGGCTCAAAGTAAACCAGGGTTTCAGTGGGCAGGGTTTCAGAACTCCTGCCTTCTTAAACTAAGCCAGGACCAGCTTGCAGCTTTGTAGAGTATGCAAAATACAAAAACCTAACTACAGAACAATCACTTTTTGAGGTATTGCTGAGATCTCACCAGGAAGGATGATCTCCAAAGATCACCTTCCATCCCCAAAACTCCAGGCCCTCTCAGAGTCCTAGTTCAATAGGGAGGTGGTCCCAAGTCAGGAGCACCCCCAGGCTCCTGGTTGAAACAGACTTAAATAATCTCCAGAAAGAAGCATCCCCAATTAGGCCTCCTGGAAAATAGGTTAAAATGAAGCAATGAATTTACAAAGATCAACAAGCACAAGGGAGAGAGCAAGCCACCACTGAGTTCAAGTCAATGTAGACAGTCCAAAGATTGCACATACCAGGACGGTCAAATAAGGAAGAAGAGCTAAGTAAGAAAGGCCTAAATAAATAAGAAACAGAACTATGAAGAATGACCAGGCAGATATGAAAAAGAAGTAAATGAAACTTATAGAAATAAAAAATATTGATAAACTCAAATAGAACAATCTACACATTAGACATAGCTGACAACAAAATTAGTGAAATGGAAAATATATCTAAAGAAATAACTGTAGCAGTGGGAACTGTAACCCACCCCACCATTTATTTGACATTGTTTCTGTAAATGCTAACGCCATGTAGCTTGTAGATAAATGTATATATAAATTGTATATATATATAAATTGTATAAGAAACCTACAAACTAACTTCAGAAGGTACAGAGCCCAACATTCCAGAGATTTGCTGACCTTCAACCATAGAAGTAGGATGATGTAGAACCAGGATGATGAAGACCAGGATGACGCACACCAAACCATTACTTGACCAGCTTTGAGATCCTTATCGGAATGGATTGTGTTGGCCTGCATGCAGAGAACCTTTCAACTCCCTCCCCTTGATTTCTTTGTTCTGCTTTCCCTCTCCCTTCTTATAAAAACCTCTGCCTGCACTAAGATGTGGAGATGAGCTTTATAACAAGAGTCCTGCATCTCCTCAGGTGATTGATACTTGAATAATAAAACCTTTTTCCTTAAAAAAAAACAAAAACAAAAAAAAAAAACCTTTTTCCTTTCTCACTAGCACCTGTCTCATGAGTTTAGTTTCAGGGGGCAGACAGTCGAACCTTGGTTTTGGTTACATTACCATGTAAGCAATAATCTAAATTAGTCTGGCCGGTGTGGCTCAGTGGTTGAGCATCATGGCCAGGAGGTCACCATTCGATTCCAGGTCACGGCACAAGCCCAACTTGAGGGCTCGATCCCCAGTAGGGGGTACACAGGAGGCAGCTAATCAATGATTCTCATCAGTGATGTTTCTTGCTCTTTCTCCCTCTCTGAATTCAATAAAAATACATATTTTTTTAAAGAATCTAAATTAGTTTCAGAGATTATAAAGGGTCTAAATTACTTCTAAATTAATTATGAAGTCATTATTCAAATAAGACTATCTAAAAACACACTATTTTAGATGTTTATTAGTTTTAGAGCTTAAATATACTGTTTTGTGTTCATCTTCACAATAACCCTTTTCCACACATCTAAGAAATGAAAAACAGCAGACGACTAGGACCCAAATCACCTGACATTAATTTAAGTTTTGTTTTCATCACATCCTTGCTCCAAATGAGTCACAGAAACTTACACCTTGTGTATTCTGGAGCACAGGAGTCAGAGACAAATAGGAATGACTTTTTAACCAAGAGAGTCAACTATAAAAGAAAGAATAGCCGTTGCCCCGTTGGATTCTTCTCATATTGGGTAGAATGTTTGATTGCCATTTTAACCCTATCCTATTTATTCCTCAACTCTGTCAAATAACAATCAACAACACATTTGATCCTCCTGCAAAATCCCACCATTCCTCTGGGCATCTTGATGATTAATTTAGCATAATTAATCCATGTAGTCTCTCATTTCTAGTATTCTGATACATCTCGAGCTTTGCTCCCAGTTTGACTCAGTTATCACTTTTAACTGTTATACTTAGCAAGTCACTCCTCTTCCACAAATCTTTATTCCCTTAATCTGTGTATCCTAACTTAAATTCCTAACGATTTATTTGTTTGCAGAAGGCACATTCTGTACTGATAATTTCACCTATGAATAAAACAAATGTTTTTCCATACCTTTGAGTAAACTGGAGGGGTCAGTATTAAGTTTTCAATCCTGTTGGTCTCAATCCAAATCTATCACTACTCTAAGTCACTTTATTTTCACAGAAACACACACGGAACTGTCATCACTGCCTATTCTTCCACGAGTTGATATCAGCAAAAAGATTGACAAGGCCCTAATCCTGACACTCCCCTTGGGTGTGAAAGTGAGTAAGGGCAGCAATCTGAATAGCGAGTTTCAAAAACTTGGACTTCTTTCCAATCTAAACATTCTTTAGCGATGACCGCATGGCCCCGCCCAAGTTTTATAACGAAGCTGTTCCGACTTGGAAAATTATATCTAGCTTAAGATGGTTTTTCTTGGATTAACATATTAAGCAGAAAAAAATAAATACCTAAAGTTCACTTTGATATGTCTCATACCCTCAGATGCTAGGAGTATGGGGAGAAGTTCAACTTAAAAAATGTAATGTCCACTTCCGTGACGTCCATACATCAATCTATAAACGGCCTTGAGAAATTTGGGGGAACACAATCATCAGTGTACGTCAGAGGACTCAGACAGAATTGGACCGTGTCGCCGTAAAAAAAGACTGGCAGCGCTGGAAACCTAGAACAAAACTCAGCCCCCCAGGCCCTGTGGACCCACCCGCTTCAGAGCAACCGCAGGGTCCGGCCAGCCCCGCAGGAGCCGCCCCAGCCCAGCCCCACGTGAAACTTACAAACTTGGGGCGTTTCTCTCCCGGCACCTCGGGGCCGCGGGGCGGCGGAGGGTGCTGGGGGCCCTTCCTGCGCGGCACCCTGCTGTCCCGGCAGCCGCGGAGCGAGGCGGAGGAGGGGTAGGGGGCCCCGGCGCCGGCGCCCTGCGGCGGGTGGTGCAGCCGCGGCCGGTGCCGATCCATCTTCCTCGCAGCTCCGGGGACGGACAGAAGGCGGCCGCTCAGCGGGTCACGAGAGAGGAGCTTCGGGACCCTGCGCGACTGGCCTCCGGGTTCCGCCGCCCCGGTACGCGGGCAGGAGGAGCCCAACCGCTGCTGCTGGGGCCGCCGCCGCCGCCGCCAACACGTCCGAAAACTCCCGCCACCGCGGACCTCGCGGGAACCCACCAATCCCGCGCCGCGAGGTCACTAACCCGCCCAGGATCCGCCCCTTCCGGGCACGAAGAAATACGATTGGCTGTGCGGTCCGCTCCTTTGACCACTCAACCCCGCTGCGGGTTCTGGCGCGTCGGGTCCGGCCCGGGGCGGGGTCGGGTTGGGGGCGCTGACAGCCTGCCCGCAGTCACGTGTCTGGTTTGTTTGGAACTTGGAGGACCAGGTCCCTCTAACCCGGAAGGCGGGCGAGACCCGCTCCGCCCCGCCACTGGTACGGCCCTGGAACGTGCAGTCATCTGCTAACCTTTTGGCAGGTCTGTGTGAAGGTCACTGGTAAAGTAGTTCAAGGATCTCTGCTTGAAGGGGTGCTAGGGGAAAGAGAACGACAGCACCCCAAACGCTAAAAAAAGAAAAAAAAATTGCTTCCTCCACATATTTACTGAGCGACTGCTGAGAGCCTAGATGCTTGGAGCCCGCTGGGGTGGCAGAGGGGGGCACGAAAAATCAGGAAATGCTGGGTCACGCCCTATGGAGCTGACATGACAATCTAATGTGGTTCCCAGCCCTTACAACAAAATAATGAAAATGTTATAGCAGTTTTGAAAGTTCATTGAGAACTAAGGCGAAAGATATTAAATCAAGGAGCAGATCTGGAAAGGTGAAAGGAAGAATGCATAGACTTTAGGCAGAAAAGAGAGGTGGGGCAATTAGATAAAAGGCATTCCAAGCAGGAGCAAGTTGCAGGTATAATGAAGGCCTTGAGCTAAAACCATGCAAAAGAATTGGTTGTGTATACCCACGGTCAAATTACAAGGCTAAAGCACTTTTTCCACTCATCAGTGTGCTTTATCCCCTTACAAGTCATCCTTTTTAACTCTTTCCTTAAGTTATCCATCTCTTGACTACCTAGAGGTGATGTGAGCCAAGATCCAGGTAAACACGCAGTACTGATTTGGGTTCAGGAAACAACCCTAGCAACTCTGGGGATATTAGCACAGAGGTTCAGAAAATAGGACTTAGTTCCAACTAAATCTTGACACTACAGTTTTGGGTTTTACTTTTGTTTTTGATGTTTATTTGTTTTTATTGTACCAGACTTTCTATGCTAGTCTTCATCCTCAAAGAGTACCTGATCTTTAGGAAAAAATCCAGTAGAGTTCCTAATGTCTTGATGACTTTCAACCCAGATGCAAATTTTCTTCCTGTCATTTACTAGATATGTAATGTTGGAGATGATGTTAAACTTTCTTTGCCATTCCATCTGAAAAAAAGAGGATAATCTATAATAACAAAAGTGTAATATGTTAATTAGACCGGACGTGCTTCCTGACGACCTTCCAGACAAAGCCAGGGCTGCAAGGGAAGCCTGGGTCCTAGGTGCCTGCTGGCGGCTGGAGCGAAGCCCGGGGTCCCGGGTGCCACAGAGAAGCCCGTGCTGGCAGCCAGGGGAAGGAAGGCCTACTCTTGCAAGAATTTCTTGCATCGGGCCTCTAGTAATAATAATAATGCGTAACAAACAGCGGTATTGTCAGGTTTAAATGAGATAGCACATGTAAAGTTCTTAGAGGTGTCTGTGAAAGCCCCTCCCACCAGAGACCACCAGGAGGAACACAAATAGTTTAACAAGTGCAGTTTATTTGCTCACAGGGAATGAGAACATGCACCATGGGGGAACATGGGCTTTCTCAGTAAGAAGGTACTGGAAAGGACTTGAATGATTGCAACTTTAGTTAGGTGATTTGGGAAAACCCCTCAGAAACAGAGTGGGGAGGGTTACTCTGGATTCCTGTGCTGAAGGTATGGGGACAATTCAAAGATTGGATATCTTAAATCTTATCTAAAAGGGTGACAGGCTAAAGCTGTAACTGACAAAGCAGTAGCAGTCATTCACAGTATCAAGGAAAGGGGGTGTTTGGTATTTTGTGATTTTCACATTGACCTTGTTATTGTCTGTGCTTAGACAAAGTTAGTAGTCTTGTTCTGTCTCACTTCACACGGTCAGAGTGACTTTATCTGGTGTTGGTGTTCTGTAAGTTTCGTTATGTCCATGAGGAGAACAACATGGCCTAGCTGTGTCAGGCCAGCTTCTAAAAGCACTGAGGCTTTTAGCTCTAGGTGTCAAACTAATTCCCTGGTGTCAAGGACTGCTCTTTTCTTTCTCATGTTCTTTGCATGCAGAAGGTACTAAATATAAATAAGCAGGAGCTATTATAATTAACTTTAAAGATTTACATAGAGCTTGCTAAAATTCTTCTTATAGAAATTCTTTGCAACGGCAGTGTACCTATGAAAATAATACCTTTGTCAATGTTTTACTTTTTAAAGTACATTTTATATGTGTTTATTATTTAAACTTCACAAGAGCATGCTCCTCATTCTGATGCCCCAACAAGGAGATGATATACTCCAATGAGAGAACAATTAGAAATGCCACTTGTGCCAGGCTGGCTCAGCACATAGGGCTGGGACAAAGTTGAATGAGACAAAAGGCAGGCCTAGGGAATCTTGGAATCAAAAAATGTTCTTTCCTTTATGATGTTTGAAAATCAGACAATTATTAATGCAATCCTTGTGAAAGTTCACTCGTTATGACTCTACAAGAAGGTTTTGAAAAGTTGAGGGAAGAGATAGATCATTCCCAATTAATTTTTTTAATATATTTTATTTATTTTTTACAGAGAGGAAGGGAGAGAGATAGAGAGTTAGAAACATCGATGAGAGAGAAACATTGATCAGCTGCCTCCTGCATGCCCCCTACTGGGCATGTGCCCGCAACCAAGGTACGTGCCCTTGATGGTAATCGAACCTGGGACCTTTCAGTCCTCAGGCTGACGCTCTATCCACTGAGCCAAACCGGTTTCGGCCCCAATTAATTTTTAAAACATAAAAAAGTCTTCTAAGATACCTTTTTATCTTCATCAGATTGGCAAATATTATGAAGTCCCATGTCACCAACTTTTGGCCAACATGTAGGGATTCCTACATAGATGGTGAGAGTGCAAAACTAGTACCACCACTTTGGACAGCAACTTGGTAATACCTAGTAAAGGCGAAAGTGCGTGTTCCTATGACACAGCAATTCCATGTCTAGATTTCTCCCTGGAGAAGCCCAAAGACACCCATACAAAGATATGTCTTGAATACTTTGTAATAGCAAAAAGGGGTAAACTCTTTAACCATCTTGCAGTCAGGGAAAGAATAAAATACATGGAGGCACATTATACAGTAGAATCCTATCCTGCATTTAAAATAAATAAATCAGCCCCCATGTGGGTTAATCTCAAAAATAAAAAGAAAAATCACATATATATATTTATACATAGTATATGTAAATGTAATAGTGTGTGTGTGTGTGTGTAATAACACTACAAAAACAAAAGGGGAATATACACAACAACCTCATCTACTTCCAGAGAGGAAAAAAAGAAAGAGCAAGGCATTAAAGCTAAACCTTTACAGCTAAAGTATCTAAAAATGTTTTATGTATTAAAAGGGAAAGATTTGAAGTCTAACAAAATGTTAACACGTATTTAGTCTCTAAGGGTACATTTGTGTCTTTATTATTTTCTGTAATTTTCTGTTTA
Source organism: Cnephaeus nilssonii (assembly GCF_951640355.1). Lineage (NCBI taxonomy): Eukaryota > Metazoa > Chordata > Mammalia > Chiroptera > Vespertilionidae > Cnephaeus > Cnephaeus nilssonii. Next base: position 74,021,324 of record NC_137079.1, on the reverse strand, counting down.
GTGGAAATGTTTCATATCAAGTTTTTAACAAAATATACAAATTAACAAGAGGTATAGGAACTTTAGAGAGAGCTCCCGTACTCCTCTTACTCCTTCAGAAAAATCTTAGTGTAAATTGTTGATAGCTCAGTAATGGCATTGAGACCACAATGAGCTATTAAATTCATGTAAGGAAAACATGAAATAATTTCCTTTTAGGATGACATTAAGTTTTAAAATTGTTTTTTAATCTGAGCAATAAAATCTATTTCCTCCCCTCCACTCTGCCTTTCCACTGGCTTTTATCTCTCTTATCACATGCATTTCTCTTCTCTCCCTTAAAGTAATACAGAGGCAAGAAGTAGGAACAAGGAAATCCACTTCATTTCCCTCTTTGAGTTTCAGATTAAACTATAAAAGCAGTTCTTTGTCACACATGCTTTCCAAGTGGTCAGTGGGCTAACACAAGAACCATGTAATTACAAACCTAATTCAAACCTAATTGCTTTAACATTACCACTTTCACCATTGTTTTAGCACCAAACTGCAGCAGGGTACAGCACACAAATTCTATAGCATTTTGTACTTAATGACAAGGTGGTTAGAATAATTATTTGGCTTTGTACTCTCAGTCCAAACCCTCTATGACAGGAAATAATAGTGTTGCTTGCCCTACCAGATTTGAGGTATGGCTCCTTCCACACACTCCTCATGAGTGTCTGTCTTGGTTAAAGTTTCTGCTGTTTTCCAATATAATGTTAGATGGGGGGTGAGGGGGGAAGCAAATTATATGCACAGAATGATCCCTAGTATAGTTCGATAATGTATGTGTCTACACTAGGGTTTGTCAACCTTGGCATTAACATTTGGACCTAGATAATTCTTTGTTGGGGGTTGGGTAGGAGGCTGTCCTGTGCATTTTAGGATGTGTAGCAACATACCTGACCTTTACCCAAGGTGTCTCAGGTAACCACACTGTACAGGTAATAACAACTCTTACCCTAGATGTCACCCCAAATATTCCCAAAGGGCTGAGTCATATTTCATAGTATTATATGTATACCAGAGGCCCAGTGCACAAAATTCGTGCACAGGTAGGGTCCCTAGTAGCTGCCAGCAGCTGGCTGGGGCCTTCCTTCGTTCCATGCCACCCCCTGGTGGTCAGCACACATCATAGCAAGTGATCAAACTCCTGGTCTTTCAAAACACCCAAGGGGCACTTTGCATATCCTACCTAATAATAGACAAATATGCAAATTGACCGTACCTTCGCTATGCCCGCGATTGGCCAGGAGGCGCGGGGGGGCGGGACTCGGGGTGGCCGATTGGGCCGGCAGGACGCTGAGCTCGCGTCACCAGCGGCGGCTCGAGCTCAGCGTCTGCGCCATGGCTGTGCTGCGGCACAGAAGGGGCCTCTGGGGCAGCGAGCTCACGTCCCACCGCGGACCATCAAAAGCGGGGGAGCTGGGTGCCTGTCCGCTCAGGCACCAGGCCTTTCAGAAGCCTCCGGCAGAGCAGAGGCTTCTGAAAGGCCTGGTGCACCAGCGGACAGGCACCCAGCTCCCCCGCGATCGAAAGCAAAAGTGTGGGAGCTGGCAGGCACCAGGCCTTTCAGAAGCCTCCGCAGCGCTGGAGGCTTCTGAAAGGCCTGGTGCACCAGCGGAAAGGCACCCAGCTTCCCCGTGATTGAAAGCGAAAGCGTGTAGGGGACCCTACACGTGCATGATTCAATCATGCACTGGGCCTCTAGTTACTTTTATATATAGAGATAGTACATTTTGTTTTTCCATTCTTTAGTAGATGGACAATTGGGCTGTTTCCACCTTTTGACCATTATTAATAACTAGAGGCCCAATGCATGAAATTCGTGCATGGGTAGGGTCCCTAGGCCTGGCTGGCGGCGATCAGGGCTGATCAGTGGGGTGATCAGGGGGCCCCTGCTGGCACCCTCCTTGGCTGGCCTGGGGCCTGTGGGCTGGGGGCAGCTCCTGCATTGAGCATCTTCCCCCTGGTGGTCAGTGCGCGTCATAGCGACCAGTCATTCCACCGGTTGTTCCTCCATTTGGTCAATTTGCATATTAGGCTTTTATTATATAGGATGACTGTTATAAATATTCATGTACAAGTCTTTGTGTAGACATAAGCATTCATTTCTCTTGGATATATGCACTGGAGAGGAACTGCTGGGACATATGGTAACTCTGTGTTTGAGGAACTACCAGACTTTTCCAAAGTGGCTGCGCCATTTTACATTCCCTCCAGCAGGGCTTGAGGTTCCAGTTTCACCACATCCTCACCAACAATTACTTTTCCCTGACTTTTTTAATCTAGCCATGTTAATGGGTATGAAGTGGTATCGCATTGTGGTTCTGTTTTGCCATCTATTTTTTTGTAAACAAAATGTTATTGGCCTGTAGTTATGCCTATTCTTTTACATATTGTCCATAGCTGCTTTTGCTCCACAATTGTAGAGTTATAGTTGCAGCCTATGGCCGTCAAAGCATAAAATACCTGCTATCTGGTCTTTTACAGAAAAATGTTTTCTGACCCCTGCTAAGTGATTTTCCCTCTTAATATATAACAATTGCTTGTATTCGGTTCTTTCTTTCTTTTCTTTTTTTTAAATGATAATAGTATTCTAGTAAGAAGCAAATATTAATTTTAGACAAATGTCCCCAATAGAGTTAAGTATACCCCTTTGCAATATTACAAACGTACACAACCTTTAACACTATTTTTTAAAAATCTGATTAACAGGGTCAAGAAGATCTTGCCACCATAATGAGTCACTGTAGACAACAGAGATGATTGAAAGCAAAATTAAAACCAAAGTTATTATATGGATATGTGATTCTTCTTAAAATATATTTAAGCAATTTGTGCTCTGTTTTTTTTCTCCAGGGTCTTATACTATAAGCTTACATAGAAATTCTTCATAGGGAATGTAATTAGTATAACACAGTTTAATGTCATGCTTAATAGTTTCCCAGGATGTTTTGATTAGAAAATTAATCTGCCCATGTTCATAGATGATAGAGCCATTTAAAAGAGAACAGGAATATTTCTATTAGTGTGAGACACTTAACTAAGGTTAAGCCAAAAGTGTTATATGTCACTACCAGAGTGCATTCCCAATATTTGAAATAAATAGCAAAAAGAAATTGAGTAATTATTAAGACTATTAGGAGATTACAGTTTAATTCCTTCATTTTAAAACACAATTACTAATGCCTCAATATAATTTGCTGAGTCACCTGGATAATAATTTGTCTGATAATAGCAAATATTAACTATGTCACTCAAAGCTAAAAATACATGTAAATAAGCTAGAAGAATTCTATGGTGCCCAATAGAGAATTTCAAATTTTCTTTTTCTTTCATCTATGTCTCTTTCTTATCACCATATATGTTTGCTTTCTTTTTTTTTTTAATCCTCACTCGAGGATATTTTTCCATTGATTTTTAGAGAGAGGAAGGGAGAGGAAGAGACATAGAGAGAGAAATATTGATGTGATGTAAGACCCACACCTGCTGGGGGATTGAGCCTATAACTGAGGTACCTGCCCTTGACCAGAATCAAATCTGGGACCCTTCAGTCTGAGAGCCAACACTCTATCCACTGTGCCAAACTGCGAGGGCTATGTTTGCTTTTTTTATCTTCAAGTGAATTGCTGTGTTTGGACATTGTATGAAACCTGTCTTTACTGAAATCTCTCCTGAAGGCCTTTATTTGAGTGCATTAGTTGCTTTGTGTTCTAATTCTTTAGTTGAACCCGTCTTAATACAGTAGACTAAAACCTATTTTGTCATTTTGGTATAATTAACATATTGATGTCTTTATTGGACATGAAAGGGTAATGTATAATTAGTTGCAATATTTAGCAAGGTAAGCATTCTTACCATTTTGCTGACGATGACCAAAATATTTACAATTTCCAGTAAAATCAGGCTCTGTCTACACACTGTCCTGAAACTGTGGTCACAAGTCACAAGAGAATTTTATATTGTCAGATCTTCATTCTCAATCCTTAACAATCTCTCCATTTGCTGCTGTTGATTATAGTCCTTCTTTTTGAAATTTATTTTTATTGATATATAATCGATGTGTAATCTTATGTTAGTTTCAAGTGTACAACATAATGATTTGATATTTGTATATATTGCAAAATGATCATCACAATAAGTCTATTTAACATGTTACCATACATTAAAAATATTTTTCTTGTGACGAGTATCCTTCTTGAACATCTCCTCTCACTTCTTTCTATCGTCTTCTCTCTAAACGTTCTTTGCCTGACCTCTGCTCAGACCATCTTTTTCTTCTCTGTCCCCCGGTGTGATAGTATGTCTCACCCTGTGGGATGCCTCAAGGTATAAATCCTGATTCAGTTCCACTTTATGTGTGACTTCCAAATAATAAGATGACTGGAGGAGTTAATGCTTACACCTTATAAACTTGCCTCGGTTTACTCATCTGCAAAATGAAAAGGTTAATTTGTGTTCCTCAGATATTCAAAGTAAGATGCTCAGAGCTCTAAACTTTCATATCAGTACCTCAAGGACCTCTGCAGAAAGTGAGAGAAAAGCATCATAAATGGGATATTTTAGACCCTCTCCCTAGCAACACTTAAACCAACACTGCTTTTACCCTTTGTATGTATTATTGTTCCATGGGGTTTCATGTGAAACAAAAAAGAAGTCTGCAGCCCTTGGCCAGTATGTCTCAGTTGGTTGGAGTGTTGTGCTGTACACTGAAAGATAATGGGTTTGATCCCCCCACCCCGTGATTGTTTTTCTCTCACACATTGATGTTTCTCTCTCTCCCTCTCCCTTTCTCTCTCTCTAAAAAATCAATAAAAACATAGCTTTGGATGAGGATTAAAAAAAAATTCTGCAAAAAAGTGAAAACTTCATTAATTGAAAAGAAATCTAAATGAGTGCTTCTCAGTTTTGTTTTAACTATGGCCCCTTATGAGTCTTTGTAGACATTTTTTTCTCATTGCCCCCTGTGAAATTTTAATACTTTAGATATAATGTATACTAGTATTTGTTTAAGTACTATATGTTTATCAGTTTTTTTACATTAAAAATTGGTTCTTTTTTACCCCCTAAGAACCAATTTTCATACTTTTGATATGGGGTACTAAGGGTGATAGTGGCTTCCCTCCCAATCTCTAAATGCTCTAAATAACCCACTAAATGACTGAGTGACTTTGAGCTACTCATCCGATGAGAATCTCTATTTTCACTTACAAAACAGAAGAAATAATTTATAAGCATATTATCAAGATTAATTGAGGTAACATGAAAGGGTTCTAGCAAAGTGCTTGGTACATTAATATATGCTCAATAAGTGTTAATTTTTCTTCTCCTTGAAAGTCCCATCCAATCTGACATTTTATAAAATCACAATTCTATGTGGATATTCCCAATTTACACATTAACAAAACCGAACCTCTCACAATCCCAATCTCAATGCCCACATCTGCCAGTACCACCACTATCCTTCAGTATTCCAGATAGAAAGCCTGAAAGTTCTCTCTGACTTTTCCTTTTCTTTGACAAATTACACCCAACTCAAGGTGGTATAGGGGAAAAAATGAGCGCCATCCAAAAATCTGAAAAAGGAGGAGCAAAGTAAGGTTGCCCTTATGAGAATTAAACTAATTAAATTAGCACATGTTGGGAAGTTGTTGGTTTTTTTCTGGTTTAAAAGATGGGTAACTTTGACTTCAAGAGTATATTAATCGATGTAGAGAAAGATATCATCAGGAGTTTCGCAGTTAGAATGAGAAAGGGGAAAACATGAGGCTATCGCACAGACACCTAAAATTCAGCACGTGCAAAAGTGAACTCAGTCGGCATTTTCTCTTCACATCTGCTTCTCACCCAGTAGGCTCACCTTAATGAATAGCAACAAGACCTGCCCACTTACTTCACAGAAGTGTGCTCCATTTCACACCCAGCCTCTAAATTCTGCCAATTTCTCATCCTTAATACCTCTCAAATCCATTCTCTCTGCACCATTGCCCCTGCTCAGACCAGGCTCTGCCTGTTCATTCTCGTGGCTGAACCAGCCTCCAATTGCTTTCTCAGTCCACACTCTGATCCCTCCACACATCCTGCCAGCAGCTGCCACAGGAATCTCTGTGAGCAGAAATCTCTATCTGATAATCTAGTTACTCGCTGGGGTTTAAAATCCAGCTACTCCACCCCACCTCCCCTCCAAAAGAATAGGAGGGGAAAGCTGTCAAGCAGCTACTGCCACAAACCAAACTGATGTGGCAATATTGCCTTATTAGAGAATTGGCAGTGGAAAAACATTTTGACGAATTGCTTCATGTCATAAATGTCTACCTTCTGTTGACCTTAAAAGAGACAAACTTGGCCTAACATAGAGAATGGAGTGATCCCTGAATTTAGCAAGCTTTTAATACACTTAGCCAGTCACCCACACTCAGCAGATCCTTTTCTCTGCACTTTAAGATGTTTACTTTTTCTTCCTGCACAGGAAGAAGAGATCTGCATCTTAATAAGTAGAGAATTCACTCGGTTTCAGTGTCAAAATGTTTTTGATTAGTTTCTATAAACAATTTCTTTGGGAACACAGTTTAATTTCTCAGTATTGTTCTACCACTCCTATAATTAGGAAGCCAAATTCATAGTTCTGAATTGTTTAGATTTGGATATATTTCCTCTCTTCATTTTCCTAGTTTTAATTTTACTGCAAAACCTCTTCAAAATTCTGCAATTTAGATCTACAGTATATTGTCATCTCTCTTCTTTTCCAATGATTTTTTTCCTTTACATTAGGTTGTGTCTTCAAAAGTAACTTTCCAAGATTTTTCTTTTCTTAAAGGCAAATGCTGGAGCCTAATTATCATCCCACCATATGGTTTCTCCTCTCTGCTTTATTCCTCAAAACTATCACGCAGTTCTGCAATTGCTATCGAAATTCATCGGACCTCCTCCCATTATATGTGTACACCTCTGAACTTGCCATCTGCTGTTGTCCTTCAGGTGGTTTCTAAATCCTGAATTCATTTTAAGGTCTTGCCATTTCTATAACTCTATTTCTCACCCCTCTCAGTGATATGATTCCCTAAACCTAATTTCTACTTCTTACTAACAGGAGGGAGTGAACTTTTGCAAACAAAATAAAACATCCTCTCATCGTTCATACCATGACAAGAAAAAGTTGCACCCTACCCATTTTCTGAATAGTGGTCTTGAGCAAATTACTTTGGCAAAGGAAGAAATGAGGAGAGCTGTTCCAATACACTATTGTCCTATTAAAGTCCTCGGGGAAGATGAACACCCAGGGGACTCTAGCCCAGAATGTTTTTGACAGATAAAACCACAAGACTATGGAAACATATGTTAGCCTTCCATCAAATCTCGGTTTGACCTTAATGTTCAGGCCTAGTCTGTTTACTTTTAGCAACCACATGACTAAATGTTTTTGAAATTAAGTAGTACTTGCAGTTCGACCTAACTTTCTAGACTGAGGTTTCAGAAGACAGAACCTCATTCCAATATTTCAGAATGTGGAGTATCTGATCTTTTTCATCTAATTAGTACATATGATTTCATGCATTTCACCATGTCCTCCCTCAGCCTTCACTCTTTCCATTGAAAGCATTCCTGTCTTTGAGTTCTCTTTCCATACAGCAGCACACGATCCCTTCAGTTGTTTTGTTGAACATAGATAGATATTTCTTGACTTCAGTGTATCTCCTAGCATACAATGACCAGCACCACAAACTGAATTTCGGATGTAGATAAACCATGCCTTTATAGGACAGTGGGATACTATTTTCATTTGATTTCAAAATATTCAAACATGAAAATGTACCCATTACCAGATGAATGGTTTACCTATTAGTGGCCCAGTAGTTCTATTCAAAATAGAAAACTTCTTATAGTAATATATTATGTGCAAAGCATTTTATAAAGTGAAAACCACCCTTAAAACATAATTGATGCCCTAACCGGTTTGGCTCAGTGGATAGAGCGTCGGCCTGCAGACTGAAAGGTCCCAGATTCGATTCCAGTCAATGGCATTGTACCTTGGTTGTGGGCACATCCCCATTAGGAGTTGTGCAGGAGGCAGCTGATCGATGTTTCTCTCCCATTGATGTTTCTAACTCTCTATCCCTCTCCCTTCCTCTCTGTAAAAAAAAATCAATAAAATATATTTTTTTAAAAACATAATTGATAATGTACATATTCTATTTTTAAATTTTTATATTTTAAATATTTATATTATATATTAGACCCTGGCCACTGTGGCTCAGTTGGTTGGAGTGTCATCCTGTGCACTGAAAGGTCACAGGTTTGATTCCCCATCAGGGTACATATGGGAGCTGCAGGTTCAATCCTCATCAGGGGGCATATGGAAAACAACTGATCAATGTTTCTCTCTCATATTGATCTTTTTCTCTCTCTCCCTCTCTCTTCCTCTCTCTCTGAAATCAATTAAAATAAATAAATAAATAAAATATATATTAGGAATTGTTAAAATTTTCCTTTATCTATATACTAGAAGCCTGGTGCACGACATTTGTGCACTGGGGAGTGAGGAGGGTCCCTCAGCCCGGCCTGCACCCTCTCACAGTCCGGGACCCCATGGGAGATGTCCGCCTGCCGGCTTAGGCCCACTCCCCGTGCACTCCCCGTGAGCCTAAGCCGGCAGGTGGATATCTTCAGAGGAGTCCTTAACACTGCCATGGAGGCAGGAGAGGCTCCAGCCACTGCCGCTGAGCCCAGTTTCTGGCTGAGCGGCGCTCCCCCTGTGGGGGCGTACTGACCACCAGGGGGCAGCTTCTGCATTGAGTATCTGCTCCCTGGTGGTCAATGTGTGTGATAGCAACCAGTCGTTCCGCCATTCGGTCAATTTGCATATTAGCCTTTTATTATATAGGATATAAAAGCCAAGCAACCGGAATGACCGGAACAACCAGTCGCTATGATGTACACTGAGGCCAGCCAGCCAGCCCAATTGGGGGCAGGAACGGCTGGCCAACCTCCCGTGGCCCCTCCCCCTGGCTGGTCCAGCCCCAATGGGCCCTGATCAGGATGGGCCAGCCAGACCCCATCTGTGCACAAATTCATGCACCAGGCCTCTATAGTATTTATATATTTAATATAATGTAATACAATATATTAGAAATACTGTATTTTCTGGCATATAAGACGACTGGGCGTATAAGATTTTCCTGGTTTAAAAAGTCGTTTTATACGCCGGAAAATACGGTAGACCAATATATCTAATCCATTATATCTAATCCCATCAATATAGTCCAATATACCGTATTTTCCAGCGTATAAAATGACTTTTTAACCCAGGAAAATCTTATTCGCCCAGTTGTCTTATACGGCGGAAAGTACGGTATATAACATTTTATATATATACTAGAGGCCCAGTGCATGATTTAATCATGCACCTGGTGCACCAGCGGGCTGGCTGTCCGCCGGTGCCCCAGGCCTTCCGAAAGTCTCCGGCACTGCGGAGGCTTTCGAAAGGCCTTGCGCCGGAGCAGACAGCTGGCCAGGTCCCCCGCTTTGGCCTTTGATCGCGGGGGACCTGGCCGGCTGTCCGCCGGTGCCCCAGGCCTTCCGAAAGCCTCTGGCACAGCCATGGCACAGACGCTGAGCTCGCGGCGGCGCCAGTGGCGCTGCGAGCTCAGCGTCCTGCTGGCCCAATCAGCTACCCCGGCCACCCTGAGTCCCGCCCCCTGCGCCTCCTGCTGGCCCAATCGTGGGCGTAGCGGAGTGATGGTAATTTACATATTACCATTTTATTATGTAGGATCTATATATATATATATATATATATGGAATTGTTACCATTTTTCATTTCAGGGACTGTCTAATTGATGTTGTGAAGTTAGCTGAAAGCATGACAGATGGCAGGAAAACAACATTTACTGTTAAAACTATGTCATAAATCATTCATAAGTAAATCATTTATCCTTCACAAACAATCAGGGCTTGAAGTGATCACAACCTGGGGGCTGATAGAAAGTGCACATTTGGAGATACATTTGCCAGAATTGTTTCCATTGCAAGTCACAAATTCTCAACTCAAACTGGCTTAAACACAGAAGGACATTTCATTTCCCCACAAAGCAGAGAAAAAATACTAGGGAAGTTCACATAATAGAAGGAACTAGATCTCAGAAGCTGGACCTGAAGATTAGGACTAGGTACATAATTTGGAAAATAAAGCCTGAAAATAAAGCCTTGTTTTAAAATGATTAAGAATTTCAAGATTGCTACAACAGAGCATCAAACCCTATGTACAAGGCCCTTTCAAGTTCAGAATCCTGTGTGACCATGCAGGCGGCACACCCATAAAGCTGGTCCTGCTGGTGAATCAAGTCAACCAGGACCTTCCTTCTTTCTTCCTGACATCTCATACCTACTTCCCTCTGTTTCTTTTTCTGTGTTTTCCTCATCCTCTGCTACTGCAATGGCTTAGCCAGTCTTCTTTGCTAATTCAAGCAAATAAAGTCTCAGCGAAACCTCTGATGGGTCAGACCTGAGTGAAATGCCTAGGTGTATTGAAGCAGGGGACCAGGCAAGGGAAAGGTGAAGTTACACAAGTGGGATGATAGGATGGACAGGTATGTCTAGTCCACAAGCAATTGGTGGGGAGTTCCTCAAAGAAGTTAGGATGCTCTTACCAATAGTACCAATACAAAAATGGGGCAGAACAGTATCCTGAGCAGGAAAAATGGAAATTATCGCATAAAACCCACTGTTTGAGTAGTCACCCCAATGGTTGTATTTTTTTTTTTTTTTTACTCTTTCTGACCCATGGTTATGAAGATGAAATGAGATGATCAATACTACACTATAGACATTCAATAAATTTTAGTTTCTTTTACATTTCCTAATGTTAGTGTGAACCCCAGGGTATAAATAATTTTATCATTAATTTAAGACAGTGATACAATTTTCAAATTTACATGTTAGCCGCACAGTGATTATGGCTGGCTCTAAACCTTTTCTGCAAAACGCACATATAAAATGGTTGACAGGCCCTAGCCTGTTTGGCTCAGTGGATGGAGCCTCAGCCTGCAGACCAAGGGTCCCAGGTTCGATTCTGGTCAAGGGCGCGTGTCTCGGTTGCAGGCTCCTCTCTGGCCTGGGCTCTGGTTGGGGCTCCTGCAGGAGTCAACCAATCGATGTGTTTCTCTCACAGCGATATTTCTCTCTGTCTTTCCCTCTTTCTTCCAGTCTTCCTAAAAATCAACGGGAGAATATCCTCAGGTGAGGATTTAAAAAAATAATAAAATAAAATGGTTGACAGAAAGCTGAAGAACACCTGGCAGGACAAGTAACAAGAAACTTTTGTTCCCAATATGAAAAGCGTGACTCTTTTTTTCCAGAGCCGGTTTTCACGGGTAGAGACAATACACATTAATTGTGAAGATTCGATCTGTGCCTTAATTCCCCTCAGTACAAATGAACAGTCTGTAATGATAAACAAAGAGAGCTCATCTAAAGATATGGAGGTAAGAGAGGATTTTTTAAAATTACCAAATATAACTTTCCTATGAATCCTTAGGGCAAACCACTTTATAGGCATTCCCTACTGGCTACCACCTATTCAGGTATCCAGGCTGTTTTATTTTGGTGCCTTTCGCATTCAGCTTTCCATACTAGAGTTTCCTTCCTTTTACATGTGGGTATACTGGTTGTACCTAGCCTATGCATTATTTACAGTTTATTGAAGAATAGAAAAAGGCTCTCCATAACCTCAGAGAGGAAGGAATTAACTTTAATTTCAAGGAAGAGCTGAATAGGGGATTCATTGTAGATGAGAGAATTGGTAAAAGAAAACATAGAATCAATATTTTGCTTTCACTGCACAGTCACACTAATATGTAGAATTGGGCAGTCACTAATATAAACAGTCAGTCTTCTTTAAAGCTAAACATTTTGGCAATTATCTACCTAACTACTTGATTCTTTTCTCTACTTTACTTTTGTTAATATGGGCTATACCTTCAAAACTAAATTTGTGACAAACTATTTTTAATCATGGTAGATGATTAGTACATTTCTGTGTGGTTGCAAAATATATTACATAACTGAAAATATAAAGGTTTTTATGTGCACTGATCCATGGAACCTCCTCTGTCTATATTTAATCCTTTTTTTTTCCTCATGAAGCATGTTAAATGTAAAATATATGATCTATCTTTGCCACGCCCCCCACTTTCCGCCCCTCTTTCTTTTAATGCTGAGGATTCAAAGCCTTTATAACTGCCCTGGAAAAGCAATAGTCATAGCTTCGAGATGGATTTTCACATGCACTCAGAGATACCTGAGACCAAACAAATAGTTTATTTGCCTTAATTGCCATGTAATATGATAGAACAACAGATGTTCTCTTACATGTGGTTGTCTAATTTACTTCATTATTTCTGTCCATTTACATGAGTCATTCTGAACATTAGTATTGAGAAAACATAATTGAGCCTTCTCCTCTTGGTAAACAAAACCTAATATCTCACATTAATATGTCATCTTTCAATACTAAAACTTAGAAGAATGCCTATTACCAACCACAACTTTACATCATGCACAAATAAAATATCTGTATCATTCTTTAGTTTCATGTAAAAAATACCAAAATGCATTGTATAACAGCAGCAGCAAGAAAACAAATACAGCTGCTACCACACTCTCATGCTCTCTAAGGCATTTAACATCTGCAAAAGGTTATTTGATCTTTATTCATAAATCCTGGCAAATTCAATCATTTCCCCCTCCCAAATTCATGTGCATTCACACATTCTGGAAGTCTAGAAATTTGCCCATAGTTATATTTAAAGCTGCAATTTAAATGTGACTAGTTTTGAAAGAAATGAATGACTTGGACTAAAATTACTCAACATCAAGCATGTTCTAGAAAACCTTTTAGATCAGGATCCATTTTTCTATTATGTCTGCCTAATACTAGGAATGCTAAAGTACCTTGAGCCACTTAAGAAAGAAACTGACATGATTTTCCATTATATAATATAGCTGACCATAGAATATTTAAATTGGTTTCAAATTTTAGGTTAATGTTCTTACTGCTGTCCTGCTACTTACCTTAATTCATCTCAGTATTTTATGGTGTTAGACATTACTGTCTGCATACTGATCACAGAAGTTTTAAATGTAGTATCTCCTTTCTCCTCATTAGTGCTGCTACTAAACTTCACTTCTTAAAAAAAAAAAAAGAGTATATTATATGCTATTTATATATTCCAAAACAGGTAATTATACTGTTGAATGATACTGCCTGGTATGGTACTTTAATTCTTCAGTGCTGTATAACTTGACTGTAAGCATCCAGAGAATATGTACTAAGCTTATCATTATTTTAATTACAAAGGTAAAATAAATATGGTAATAAAAATCCAGCATAAAGAAGATTATAAAACACCACATAAAAATCTCCCATTCTTTACTCCAAGTTCTATTTGGCAAAGATAACCACATTTAGCTGTATTTATTTCAAGTTCTTCTGGTCATTACCTCCATAACATTAAATATTATATTTATGCCTTGTTTTTTCAATGTATTGGTACTCAACAGTATAAACTGACTCTATTATGAAAGACTAGAGGCCCAGTGCACGAATTTGTGCACCTTGAAAGGAACTGTAGGCCACAAGGCTGCAGTGGGCACAGGGGTGGGTCTTGGCCCATCCTCTGTGTCCCCGCCCAACCTTTCCTGCCTCGGCCCTAGGTCCCCTGTCTGCTGGCAGCCCAGCTCTGGCTGCTGATGCTCCCACGTGCTGACAGTGCCAGCCCTGCTCACACCTGCTGATGGTGTGGAATGATTGGGGCTGGGTGCTAGCGGCTGCTGCTGCCCCGATTGCCCCTCAGTAGTGGGAGCGGGGGAGATGGAGCAGCCCTCAGGGGTGATCGGGGCCAGCAGACGCCGCTCACACCTGCTGATGGCTGATTGAGGCTGGCGCCAGGTGCTGGCAGCAGGTGTGAATGGGGCACAGCACCAGCAGCAGGTGCAAGCACCAGCAGGACCACAGGACCAAAGAATTTTCAGTAACCACCAGAGGCTTGCCCCGATGACAGTGATTGACGACCCGCCTCAGTCTGGCGTCCCTGTTCACCTGCTCCACCATCCCACCACAGCTGATGCCCACCATGTTCCATGTGTGCCTCCTGGTGGTCAGCGCCCGTCATAGAGACCAGTTGTTCACTTGTTCTGCCATTCGGTCTATTTGCATATTAGGAATATATATATATCTATGTGTGTGTGTGTGTGTGTGTGTGTATATATATATATATATATATATATATATATATATATATGAGAAAATTAGCTTATTTCTACTTCTTTTTCCATCTCTTCCTCCCAAATTTTGTTAACTTTTATTTCTGTTCAATTAGTTATCTTTATTTTTATATACATACTAGTAGCCCGTTTGCACGAAGATTCGTGCAATAGACCTTCATTCACCTGGCTGCCTGCACCAGTTTTCTGCCGGCACCGGGGACCCAGGCCTTGGCTGTGGCCACCGCCTTCTGCCTTCTTTCAGGGTCGGGGCTTGGCCCCAGGCGGTGGCCTTGGGCTCGGCCACACCCAACATCCCTGCTAAGGATCGCAGGAGCCGACCCCCAGTGGTTTCCTGCGATCAGTGCAGGCTCCCCGCTGGTGCCCAAGGCTGGAAAAGCCTCCGCCCGAGGCTTTCCCGGCCTTGGGCTCCGCCACACCCCAACGTCCCTGCAACGGTTTCCTGGTGGGCGTGATTGGTGGGCGTGGCTTGGTTGGTGGGCATGGCTTGGGCGTAGCGAAGGTGCGGTCAATTTGCATATTTGTCTATTATAAGGTAAGATATGCACAAAATATTTTAAAATTTATTCTAAGTATATAAATATGATAATATGGTATAGGTTCTCTCTCTCTCTCTCTCTCTCTCTCTCTGTCTCTCTCTCTCTCTAGTTAATCTTCTCCCAAGGATATTTTTCCATTAATTTTTTAGAGAGAGTATAAAGGATGGGGAGAGACAAAGAGAGAGAAACATCAATGTGAGAGAGACACATCAGTTGGTTGTGGGCATGCCCTGAACCAGAGCCAGGGATCAAGCCCTTGACCAGAATTGAACCCAGGACCCTTTAGTCTGTGGCCGACGCTCTGTCCACTGAGCAAACTGGCTAGGGTTATATGTTTTATCTTAATGCATCTTTTCCTTTCTGTTTTTCTGCCTAATTCTCCATCTCTCAATTTAGAAACACAGTCTCTAACATTAACAAATGTTTACAGCCTATTAAAAATCCTTTGATTGTTCTTCATGATTATATAATCATATGAAACATACACATTGCTTAATTGATATAGAGTTTCAGTGTTGCAAGATAAAAAAACTTTTGGAGATCTGTTGTACAACAACTTAAATATACTTAACACTACTAAATGGAACACTTAAAAATGGTTAAAATGGTAAATTTTATATGCTTTTACACAATTAAAAAAACTTTTAAAAATACACAGTTATATAATCATACACATGTGTTTACACATAGGAAGTCTTCGTTGCAGTTTCTATGTAAATGAGTTTCATTTACCACAGTTCAGTTAAATAACACCAGTGCCCCAATAACATGGTTAAATTTCAGTTGCCATGGAATGGAATACAAACTGTGAATGATTGCATGAAGTACAAACTTCACTGCTAGCTTATCAGTCCACAAATCACCATGTAAATAACAAATGAACATCATGATCCATGACTAATCATGTCTCTTCTTTCAAAATCTGTTGGTGACTGGTCACTGCACATTTTTTTTTTTTACTCAGTTCATGCACTGACAGCAGAGCATGTCATTGAGTCGCCTCCTTGTCTCCCAGTGATAAAACCATGTTACAAAAATAAATAACCAAAAGAGGGAAATGGCAACAATGATGAAAGTGCAGCAAAGAAATGAAAAGTGATAATGCTGGAAGTGAAATTAGAATTGAACATAAATGGGGTTATAAAAAAATAGCTAGCCATGGGAATGCAGACACTGCTGCCATTCAAGAGATTCTTGCTAGGTAGCTGAGGAACTTAACAAAGGTGGACTGATCAACATAAAGGATGAAAGTGGTTGTGAAGAGAAGGAGATCCCTGAGGAAATGACACCAACAAAAAACACTTTATATTAAAGGCTTTTCTGGAGACATCTATATATATAAAAGCCTAAGTGACCGAACAACCAAACGACTGTTTGGTCGCTATGACGTGCACTGACCACTAGGGGGCAGACGCTCAATGCAGGAGCTGCCCCTGATGGTCAGTGCAGCAAGGCCAAGATGAGCAGGAGTGGTGCAGTACCAGGCCCAGGCTTAGGCTCCTCCCTGGCCGCCTGCCACTTTGCTCACTACTACATCACTTGGGGGATGTTGGATTGCCAGTTTTGGGGATCAGGTCTGCGGGGATCCAGCCAAAACAGGCAGTCCAACATCTCCCGAAGGGTCCCAGATTGCAAGAGGGTGCAGGCCAGGCTGAGGGACCTCACAGGTACATAATATTGAAAGTGCAAAGAATAAAATGTCAGAAGCTGATTTAAACTTAGAAGTATGACAATATGCCAAGGCATTAAATAGATGCTTGTTGCATATCATAGTTATCCAATGAGAAGAAGGCAACACTCTCCCAACTATTCTTAATAAGTTTGTTTTAATAAGATTTTTACAAAGAAATAAAATGCTTTAACTCATAATGTTCCTAATGTTTTAATTTACAGTGCACTAAATAAATATTAGTTTTATCATTAGATAATTTCTCTATACATTTATAGCCAATTGAGAGAAAAAGAGATTTGAATGTTTTGATTAAGTTCTTTAAAGATTTCAGAATAATCATAGTTTTCTCCATTCCTTATTAAGACCAATTTGCATGATTTTAGCTTTCATGGTCTTTTTTTCTTTTTCTTTGCATGATCTTTTTAAAGTTCCTGCATGCCAAGAGATGATGCCTGTAGAAATTTTTTTTTAGTCATTGTTTATTATATAAAATTGAGATCATGTTACCTGCACTTTTCTGCATTTTCTTATTCTCACTTAATAATGTTTTTGTGGAAGACTCTCTAAATCAACTGGTATAATTCTAAAGATTCTTTTTAAATATTTGCAGATTTCATGATCTATATGTACTATAATTTATCAAACCATTACTTTATGAATAGGCATGAAAAATACTTTTAGTTTTATGCCACAATGGTCATTGCTTCAATAAACATTCTGTACAAATATTCTTCAGTACTCATTGATTTATTCTATGATCCATATGTCCAGGAATGGAATGGAATGTCTAGGTCAAAGTTATACTGTTTTTTTAAATTATCTTAGCTATTTCCAGATAGATTACTTAAAGGCTCTAACAATGCATATTTCAGTTACCTGTAAGTAAGGTAAGGTGAGTGAAGCAAGGTAAAACAATTTCTTTTCCTATGCATCCTCACCAGAAATAAATATTAGAGCTCTTAAATTATCAGTCAGTCAGGTAGGATAAAATTATATCTCATTGTTAATTTAATTGGCTATTATAGACTATTAAAGAATTTGAACATAGTTTTATGTTTGTTGGTCATTTGGATTTTCTTGCAAATAACCTTTTTTATGTTCTTTGCTCATTTTTAAATTGAGCTGTCATTTTCTTGTACTTCTTGAACTCTTTGTACATTGTGCATTGAAAAGCTAATAAATATAAAAAGAAAAAGCAATTTGGATGAGATCAGAACTTGCTTTACTAATTAGCTGGAGTATGCATTCTTCATGTCACTAAGATTGGTATAGGAAGAGAAAAATGGATCTGCAGAACAGAATAGTCTCCAGAAACAAATCCAACTATAATATTTCATTATTTTTGTTACATTAATTCACATAAGTGAGAAAATGATAGATTATTTAACAAATTTTACTGGCAAAACTGACTAGACATATGGGAAAAGTCAAATTGGACCCTATTTTAGACAAAAATACATTTCATATGGATTAAAGTTATAAATGTAAAATTTTAAAAACATTCTTACACAAAATCTAATATACTATATGTATAATCTATGGATAGGAAAACTAAAATTTCTGAAAGAAATTATAAGACATATTTGACTACACAAAAATTAAAACTTTTATATGGCAAAATCCTATATAATAAAAGTGTAATATGCAAATCGATTGAACAGAGGAACGACCAGTTGGCGGGGGCCGTGGCTGGTGAGCAGGCAGCACCAGGCCAGCCAAGTATGCCAGCGGGCAGAGGGAGGAGACGGCAGCAATCAGCGGCGGCAGAGGGGCAATGGGAGGGGGGGCGGGGCCGTGCTGGCTGGCGCAGTCCCCTGATCGGCTGCCCGGTCACCTTCCACAGAGGGAGGCCAGACTGTGGCTTAGCCCGGCTCCCTGGGGGGCATAAGGCATCAGTAGGACATTCCCTGAGGGCTTCCGGACTGTGAGAGGGCACAGGCCAGGCTGAGGGATCCCCCCATGAGTGCACGAATTTTCATGCACTGGGCCTCTAGTTAATTTATAAAATGAAAAGAAAATTATCTATGTGTGTATATATAAATATAGAAACATGTATAGTCATTATTGCTGCATAATAAATTACTTGTATTTATATTATATTACTTATATAATACTTATATTACTCATTATCTATTATCCTATCTAATAAAATAGTAATATGCAAATTGACCATCACTCAGTCACAAAAGATGGCTGCACCCACAGCTGAGGCCAAGTTCCCTTAAGGAGCCTTAACGAGCAATCAGCAGGGACCTGAGGCTAAGCCCTCCCCCGCACCCGTGGGGTTTGACAGGGGACCTCAGGCTGTCTCCCCTGCCCTGGCGTCAGGCTGGGGGACCTCAGGCTGCACCTCCCACCTTGGCACCAGGCCGGGGGACCTCAGGCCACGCCCCCTGCCCAGCACCAGGCCGGGGGACCTCAGAACGCAACCCCCGCCCGGCGGGGCTTGACAGGGGACCTCAGGCCACGCCCCCCACCCAGCGGGGCTTGACAGGGGACCTCAAGGTGCAACCCCAGTGCTGGGTGGGGGGAACTCAGGCCGCACCCCCCACCAGGTGGGGTTTGACAGGAGACCTCAGGCCACGCCCCCTGCCCCAGGACCGGGCCAGGCAACCTGAGGCTGTGCCCCCCTGCCTGGCTGGGCTTGACAGGGGACCTAAGGCCATGCTCCCCACCCAGCGGGGCTTGACAGGCGACCTCAAGGTGCACCCCCAGTGCTGGGTCGGGGGAACTCAGGCCACAACTCCTGCCCAGCAGGGCTTGACGGGAGACCTGAGGCTGCGCCCCCCCCTCCTGGCAGGGCTTGATTGGGGACCTCAGGCCATGACCCCCACCCAGCAGGGCTTGACTGGGGACCTCGAGTCACATCCCCCACCCCGGTCTGGGCTGGGGAACATCAGGCCATGCCCCCCATCCTGGCTCCAGGCCAGGGGACCTGAGGCTACGCCCCCTGCTTGGCGGGGCTTGACAAGGGTGGGACTGGCCGGGTCTGGATCTAGCCCAATGTGCGGGGGGGGGGGGGCAGCCGGGTCTGGGTCTCATGCGATTTTGAGGCGCATGTGGGTGGGCGGGGACTTGACTTTGGATCCCATGGTGCACCCCAGACTCTGACAGGAGGAAGATTTTCATATACATTTTACTAATTTTCTTTCATCTCTGACACTTCTATTATAGAGAAAGGGCAAATAGCAATATTAAATTATTTCTTCTAATTAATCCCCTTTTAATGTGCATGAATTTCGTGCACCGGGCCACTAGTAAATAGATAATACAAAAAAAAATTTTACCAGCTCATGGTTTGGTCAGGAATGTGGGTGTGACTTAGCTGAGTACCTCTGACTCAAGATTTCTCATGAGGTTGCAGTCAAGTTATCACCTAAAACTTCAGTCTTGCCTGGGGCCTCACCTAAGGGGAAGAGTCACTTTGTAGGTCTATCCACTGGACGAGCTCACAACCTGGTAGCTGAGCAATTCAAGAATTGCAGCACCCAAGGGACAAGTCAAGGTCTTTTTTTTATAACCTAATCTCAAATGCCATTTTATCATTTCTGTTGTATTCTAGTGTTCAGAAGTTAGTGAATAAGTCTAGCTCTCAATCAAGGACAGGCAATTATGTAAAGATGCGAATACCAGAAGACAGGGATCATTGGGAGATATCTTAGAGGCTTTCAGACCACAATCCTTTACATTCACAATTTTAAAAACACACTTACTTAAATAATGTTTCTTATTTTAGTAACATTTTTAGGTGAAACCTCTCAACTACTATAATATGAGGAAATCAGTTTCTTTTACCAACCGGTTGGCAGCTCCCAACTGGCATGTCTATCAATGAGACTATTGGATTTACATTGCCAATACTTATAACTTTTATCTGAAAAATATAATTAAATCTATTGACTGTCTTTGCTTTAAATGAAGGAACAATCAGGAAGTCTTCTTCCATCTTCCAATTTGAGGGAGAACAGCTCTCACATTCTGGTAAATTACTTCCAACACTAGACCCTGCAGCCCTTCTCTGGCAGATTATTCCATCTATTATTAACCTGGGGATACAAATAAGGAAACATACACGGCTGATCTATAGACTTTGCTTCCATAATCACCTCATTTTTTTGTCCCACTTTTTACTCCCTATTTCTAGACTTTCTTATATAGAATCAGAAGTCTCCTAGGACTTGTCAGGAAATAGCCACGCTCACTTCTACTATAAGCTTTCTTGGGCAGGTTTTGGTCCGTAGATTCTTCTACTCCAGGTTCCGCATCTACTCTCTGTCTTCTGCAAATACATTAAACTCGCTTATCTGTTGATGTTCACACTCTTGTTTTTTATTCTTTTATAAATACAGTAGAGGCCCAGTGCATGAAATTTGTGCACTTGCTGGGGGGGTCCCACAGCCTGGCCTATGCCCTCTCACAGTTCGGGAACCCTTGGGATGTCCAACTGATGGCTTAGGCTGAGGGAGCAGGCCTAAGCCATCAGTGGGACATCATTAGCACTGCCGCGGAGGCGGGAGAGGCTCCCACCACCACCACTGTGCTCGCCAGCCGTGAGCCCGGCTTCTGGCTGAGCGGCTCTCCCACAGGAGCACACTGACCACCAGAGGGCACTCCTGCACTGAGCGTCTGCCCCCTGGTGGTCAGTACGTGTTATAGCAACCAGTCGTTCCACTGTTCAGTCGATTTGCATATTAGCCTTTGATTATATAGGATTCTCTTGTTTACTAATATTTGGATAAAATTTTTTGGGGAAAAGGGTGGTAAATCCTTTCAACCAGCTTGGTATAGTGGAAAATATTTAACCCTATCTATCTACAAGAAATTAATAAAAGCTTATAGGATAAGTAAATTAATAAATAAATTAATGTTTTGAAGTGAGCGTTATTGCATCAGTTTTCTATTGCTGCTATGCAAATTACCACCAACTAGGCTAAATTTATCTTAGTGTTCTGAGATCAGAAGTTCAAAATGGGTCTCTCCAGGCTAAAATTAAGGTATCAGTAGGGCCACATTCCTTAGTGGAGGCTCAAGGGGATAATTCATGTTTGTGCTCATGCTAGTTTTTAGTAGAACACATGCCTTTGCTGTTGTAGACTAAGGTTCCCATTTTCTTGCAGTCTGCTGGCTGAAGGCTAGCCCCAGCTTCTAGAGACCACTGCATGCCTTGCCTCATGGCCCTCTTCCTTCATCCTCAAACCCAGCAACAGCAGACCAAGTTCCTCTCATGAAGCAAACCTTGCCTGTCTCTTTGTATGTCATTGCGCCTCTCTCTGATTCCTCAGGCTTCCCCTTCCTTGTTTCCATTTTTCCATTATGACAAAGCCACATGTCATGGTCTGTAAAGTAGGAAATATTGTTTTCTTCATCATAAAGAAAAAAGATATTGTGTTTTTTTTCACAGAATATTATCCCTATTAATAAAGTTTGAGAAATTTATTGCTAATGCATATAGCCCAGAATGGAAGGAAACTTGGCAAGTAAAACAGGTTGATTTTTTACAATGGCTATAGATAACTTTTTTATTTCACTTGGCATAGGGGAAAAATATACTTTTAAAATATATGTTTATTGTTATACTGTCATTTGTGTGAGTAAATGTATTCGTATTAGTAAATAAGTTGCAGTGATATTGCATATTTCCGTCTCTGTAAAAACTGTATCACTGATTGATACTTCTTTCTAACGCCAGATAAAGTAAAACTAAGGGATAGGTTCAGACTTCCATTTAAAAGTGACTATCTGCCAATGCTGTACCATGTAATAAAAATAAACAAATATTATTCTGTTTTTACTGATGATATAGGTGAATACAATTAACCCACTATGATAAGTTGACTATATAGAGCAGGGGTTCTCAAACTTTTTAAACAGGGGGCCAGTTCACTGTCCCTCAGACTGTTGGAGGGCCGGACTATAGTTTAAAAAAAACTATGAACAAATTCCTATGCACACTACACATATCTTATTTTGAAGTAAAAAAACAAAATGGCAAAAACACCCGCATGTGGCCCGCGGGCCATAGTTTGAGGACGCCTGATATAGAGGGTAGGGCAAAAATAGGTTTACAGTTGTGATATGTGAAACAAAGCTTATTCTTATATTATTATTTATTGTATCATTTTTTATACAAACAACTGTAACCGCCCCCCCTCCCGTATATAGCACTTATTAAGATGTCATATTGCTAAGAAATGTTCCTTTAAAAGGCTTAAATATTGCCCTGGCCAGTGTGGCTCAGTTGTTGGAGAGTCATCCCATACACCAAAAGGTGGTGGGTTCAATTTCTAGTCAGGGCACATACCCAGGTTGGGGGTCCCATCCCCAGTCAGGGCATGTGGGAGAGGCAGCTGATAAATGTTTCTCTCTCACATTGATGTTTCTCTCTCTCTTTCCTCTTCCTCTCTCTGGAATCAATAAAAATCATAAAAATTTATAATAATAAAAGCATAATATGCTAATTAGACCAGACGGTCCTTCTGGAAGACCTTCCGGATGACCTTCCGGATGAAACTGGGGCTGCGAGGGCCTAGGCAAGCCCCCACAGATGTGAGGGTGGAGCCCCTTGCAGGAATTTTGTGCATCGGGCCTCTTGTTTAAAAATAAATGCTTAAATATGCACATAAACATTGAAAGCTGTTCTGAATATAAATTTGCTAGTATTTCCTACAAATTGCAGAATTCAATATGTGATTAAAATAAACAGTAAATGTAGCTCACCAGGTTTAAATATGTACTTAATGCACATATTTACAGTTCACAATTGCAAAAGTTACACAAAGTCGATTTCAAACTTTAGGAGTGTTAATCTTATTTAGTAAAATTCTTCTATCTAATTTCTTCATTCAGAATGAAATTTCTAGGTAATACTATTTCTTAATGCCTATACCTATCATCAAATGATGGTTGTGGGCTTACTAGCATTCCTAAAGTGTAAGAATTTTAGTATTTTAATTGTGAATTCTTAGTAACATGAATTCATTCTTCTGTGCTAACTCTAACATCTTTCCGTTTACTAGGGAATATGTAATTTTATTTTAGGCAGAACAGAGTCAATATTTATGCTCTTAAAATTACCATTTGTTTCACTTTGTGCCTCTTATAAAAGGTGTTAGATAAACTGAGAAAACTTAGTTTGTTTTAGGACTTTATCAAGAAGAGAATAATGACTAAGTGTCTCCTTTTCTCTTTCTAACTGCCTCTTTTGAAGACTTCTCTTGTGGACCATCTAAAAAAACAATAAAACTAAAACCCTGTGAGGAATCTCATTCTTATGTTTCATAGCGTTAGATTTTGAACTACAGTGGACCCTTAACCATATATCCTTGCAAATCCCTCAATTTACAAATACCCCCATAATGCCTAATTTTTGCCATAAAATGGACTATATGAATCAGTATATTCAAAGGTTTTGTGTTTATGAGTTACTTTGTGAATGGGCGTGAAAGTTGCTAAACAGAAAGCTGATTTGAATATAAATGCAGGATAGTCAGTGAGTCTTAGCTACTAACTAATGATAGCCACCATGTAACATAAATACTCTCAGCAAAATTGCAAATTACTATATAGCATGAAAACTTGGGGTCGTTTATAATTAGTCAAATATGTGAATGCTTGAGGATAATTTATTAGTTATGATTTCCCAATATAAAACTTTATAACTGAGTACTACATATAAAATCTGAAGGGAAGGCAATTGAAATGGGAAAGCATTAAATAGAACCTGTCAAGAAAGTGTTGGGAAATTTGGGTCAGCAAGAGAAATGTAGAGGTATAATGTAATATACCAGGACAACCCTGGGTTATATTAGAAATTTAGATACAAGTTCTAGTTCTTCCACCTCATTTCTTCTCCTGAGCCTCATTTATCCTTCTATTAAATGAAATGTATTCAATCCTTTTGGGCCACATTCCTGGCAGAACTTTAATGAACAAAATAACCATCAAAACACCAGCAAGAGAGTGCCAATTGTAGCATGAGGTATAAGGCCTCCTGCATTTTAGTTTTGGGAAGAAGAGTTATGTCTTGAGTTGGACCAATCATTGCTGTTTGTTTTTTTGTGTGTGTGTATGTGTTAAACTCTGTTTATTGCTCTGATTTCTTGTTTGCTCTTTTTCCTCTAAAACAATAGCTCCTCTGACTTTTGACTTTGCTTGTTCTCAAAACCACTGCACATAGAAAATGTATTTTGTGACTATTGCCTTACTGACCGTGTTAGTATCTTCTGTTCACACATCTGGAACCACTGTTCACCCTTCTTCATCCAGCTCTGTGTCCTAGGAGGTTTTCAGCAAAGGGGATCCTTATTATGAGATTGGACAGAAAGAGGATGATGAGCGTGAAGTGCTGTCACAAGTTCTATATGGAGGCAATAATAACTCTGTAGAGTGTAAAAACTGGTACTTAGAACCAAAACATTTTTTTTTAGCTAGTCACAATGATTTGTGGTTCTAAAAAGGGCCACAGTAAAGAATCAGATATACACAAAACCTGTGGTATTCAATTTACATGGGGGAGGGGGGAATGATTAGTTCTAAAATGTGTAATAAGCCTCCTGGGGCAGTGAAAATACACATTGTCCTATAGAGTCAGTATGACTTGGCTGTGTTCTCCAGCTCAAGGTCACAATTTTTCTAAAATGATGGGTAAGGTAGAAATGATACCATTGTAATTAGCTTGGTATTAATTATAGGAAAGGAGCGTAAGGGAGCCCAGACATTCTAAGCATGGCCATATGGGCAGCTTTACCAGGAAGCTGCAACTTCACACTCCCAAGGAAACCACTGATCCCTTCCCTCCAGAGCACTGGGGAAAGGGACTAGACAAAGGGGAGATGGACACATGTGGAGTTCCCAGTCAAACTTGGGAACAGAAATCACTGGCTAGAGGGGGCAGGGCCACTCAAGCCTGTGAAAATTTGGGGATACATAATGCCCCAAACAAAGGGGTTTGCTCTCTCTCTTGGCTTTTGGCAGTCTTGGTTCTTTAGTTTCGCTCCTGCTTCCTTGCATTCCTTCATGTTCCCCCCATACGCATGTGGCCCTGTGGACCCTACACACAATAGACTGATGGATTGCTGGGAACACAAGCTAAGCTAGCCTGATGTTGGATCGGACTATGCCCCAACGTGGAATGGAAACTCTGGGCAAAGGCTTTAATTCTATCCTTATTAAAGGCACAGCAGGACGTCTTCCGTGGCTGGACAGAGGGAAATGGGATTTTTGAAAACTCAGGGGTTTAATTCCACAGAAATAAGGGTTCTACAATATTTCATCCTCCCATGCAAATCTGAGAAAATTATTTTTCTCGAGACATTGCAGGAAGCTCACTCCCACCAGCAACCAGTGGGAACAAGGGGCCCTCCTCACTGATAACAGAAACATAGGAGAGATGGTGGGGGTGACTAAGGGGTTCTCTTAATTTACTTTAATTATTCAGAAGTAAAAAAAAAAAAAAAAGAATTAAAGCTTTCAAAGGCCTCTCTTTTTCCCCTTTATCTAACCAAAATTTCTGCACCTAATCTTATTTTAATGTATATATTTTCCTCCAGGTCAAATCTCTATGTATAAATTAATTAGCACCACATTTTCTGATGCCTTACATAAACAAAGGGGGAATTTTGATAAGTGCTAACTTCTGCAGTGTGTTACAATTTACATAGCTCTTTCAGTGATATACTCTAATTTTTCTCTCAAAATTACTTTTTTCTATTACCATTTATAGATGAGGACACTAGATACAGATCACTTATATAGCCCATCCAAGATCATAGCTAGTAAACAACACTACAAAAAATCAAATTGTTTAAAAATTTTGTGCTTTTTCAGTTTCAACAAGTTGCTTCAAGCTACTTACTACTAAGTAAGTAGAAGGTAGTTATGCACAGAAAAAAAATTCCAAAATCCAAATAATCTTAAGAAAGATTTGTTATATTCTTAAATTAGTTCTTTATCTTAAATGTTAGATTCTTAGGTGTTACAAAAAAATAGAGGACAATGTCTGTCTTTTTAGGAATCTTTAAGGGATATTTTATTGATAAAATATAAATGTTTTATAGAGCATTATGGATATACAAGAAGATATGGGTGAAAAAAATTATCAACTCCAGTATAATAATGGAGATTTGACTATATAGTAATCCATAAAAATAATCCCAAACAATCCAAGTGCTTAGAGGAAAAAATATATAAAACCTAGAAGTATAAAGGAAGTATTCAGTCTGACTTTAATAAAAACCTAGTATATTTTTTAACTCATTTAGAAATGAGAACGCTATAGAAAAAATGACTTGAATATGTACCACTAAAAGATTTTGTCAAATAAAATCTGTGTGGAAAATGAGAAGCAAAGTGAACACATCAGATGAGACAAGACTTTAGGTGAAGTGATATATGTTTGTGAGTGAGCAAAACACTAAAAGGATTAACACTGATCAGTAGGGTGTTAAATATATCAGGGGAAGGAAATATAAAAAAAGGAAGTAAGTTTGCTAATAAAGGAGGACAAGCATGAAATTAATTATGTCTCTTAGACACTGAAGTTGCTTTTTTAAAAAATCTCTCTTTAAACAAGAACAATGGAATGGAATTTGTTCAATTTAGAAAAAAATAAAGATCTTGCCAAAGTAACAACTGATAACACACATGATAAAGAATGTAGGTATTCTGGACACACATAAATCAGCGGTCAAACATGAAAAGCTGGTCAGAGATGAAAAGCAATTAGACACAGGGCTTATTGGGTTCCTAGAAAATCTCATTGTTAAAAGCTAGTGTATATCTTTAGAAATAATTGGTTGAAAAAAATTTTGCACTGCTGAAGAAAAGGGTCAAGGAACCAAAGCAAAGAGAATGGCCATCTGGGAGATACATTGTTAACTATCAGCAAAATAGTGGTTTTACCACCACAAGAGAGAAACTGTACATATCAGGGGGGAAAATGTTTCCAAGAAAAATGGATAACAGCATGTTACCAAGATAAAAAAAATCCTATTCAGAATTATTTTTATAGGATTATCTAAGAAATGTCTAGTATTACAACATTAATAATATTTTGTACAACCTGCCTGAACTTTTTGTTGGACAAAAATGAATTTGATTTAGATAGAATGTGGTCAAGAGGAATCAAAGCTTTCTGAATGTCTATAGTAAAGATTATAAGATGAAAATGTATCAGATATTTTTCATACAAGCTACTTGAATTTATCAGGGAAAAAACACAGTACTTATGCACTGAACTTTTAACCAAGCTGTTTTAGCAAAATCAAAATAAAGATTTCTAGCATTCATTCCAGCCATCAGACATTTGGAAATATTAAAGATATTTTCAAGCTAGAAGTTATAATTTTTAAATATAAATGCAGTGACTTTGCTGCTATTCATAGATTAACAATCCTACATAATAAAATGGTAATATGTAAATTACCATCACTCCGCTACGCCCACGATTGGGCCAGCAGGAGGCGCAGGGGGCGGGACTCAGGGTGGCCGGGGTAGCTGATTGGGCCAGCAGGACGCTGAGCTCGCGGCGCCAGTGGCGCCGCGAGCTCAGCGTCTGTACCATGGCTGCCGGAGGCTTTCAGAAGGCCTGGGGCACCAGCGGACAGCGGACAGGTCCCCCGCGATCAAAGGCCAAAGCGGGGGACCTGGCCGCCTGTCTGCTCCGGCGCAAGGCCTTTCGAAAGCCTCCGCAGCGCCGGAGGCTTTCGGAAGGACTGGGTCGCCGGCGGACAGCCAGCCGGACAGGTCCCCCGCGATCAAAGGCCAAAGCGGGGGACCTGGCCGCCTGTCTGCTCCGGCACAAGGCCTTTCGAAAGCCTCCGCAGCACCGGAGGCTTTCGGAAGGCCTGGGGCACCGGCGGACAGCCGGACAGGTCCCCCGCGATCAAAGGCCAAAGCGGGGGACCTGGCCGGCTCTCTGCTCCGGCGCAAGGCCTTTCGAAAGCCTCCGCAGCGCCGGAGGCTTTCGGAAGGCCTGGGGCACCGGCGGACAGCCCGCTGGTGCACCAGGTGCATGATTAAATCATGCACTGGGCCTCTAGTTTTTAATATGTTTGTCTATTAGATGAACTTGATATAAGTACATTACAGAAAAAAGTCAACAAATAGTAGTTTTAAATTTATTCTTTTTCATGGCTGTGTAATATTCTGCAGTATCTTTTACTTTGTTATTTTAAGTAGGTACATTTAAGTTATTTGGAACATAATTATAATAGTGTTTATGTAGAGAATTATTTGTTATTATCAGTTCATAAAGAATGTCTTTGAAGGAATTACTGATATTGGGGAAAAATCCCATGTTAAAATGCTTTACCTATAAAACAATTATATGCATGTATTTCTCTTTTTTGCCTGCCTCTACACACACATACATACACACACACTTCAGAGAATCAAGAGTAACAATGCATTGAAATAAATTATCAAAGTCATGACAACGATTTCAATTTTTAAAAATCTTAAAGTTTGTGATCATGAATAACCAAATCACTGGTTAAATTCATTAATCCACACAAACAACTTCTTGCTTAACTGCCAGTTATACATAGTCTAATGAATTGACTTCATTTAAATCAAAATGTTTGATCTGGTAGTCTGGTGTAGACATTGTCCTAGGGTTGCCCCCTGGTTACCTCAGAGGCTACATTTCCCTCAGAGAGACAAGATAAACATCTACCTACCAAAGCAGACTAACCTCTTAGTAGACACAGACAGAGCTAATTCTTGTGTGCTCAATAGTGATCTGACTCTTATCACTTGATCTGAATAGCAAGAGGTTCCATTGAAAAAAACTCTCTAGAGACGAAGTGTTCCAAATTCTCTTGAAAATTCAGTTCTTCAAGGAACAGGTATGGCAGAAACAGAATTCTCCGGTGAATGGGTTCTAGAGAATCTATTAGTTTATAGAAGAAAAGGATCCGAAATGGGAAACATAATTCATTTGTTCACTGCAGCCATTAAATGACTGTGCTTTCTTGGGGACAAGCTGTTATAAACATTACTGTATCACTTCAGAAAGTCATTCAATTATGCCTGACAGCTTTTAAAGACCCCGAATCTTTAGATAAAACCAAGTACATTTATTTACTTATTATGAAATAAAGCCTATTGACGTGTGTCAACAAAATGTTTTTACTTTTAAATGTTTCTACTTCATCTAAAAATTCAGATGTCACATTCTGCAAATTACAACCAGCACTAAAATTAAAAGCTGGAGTACCACCTAAATCAGAACATCTAAAGGAATGATTGACATACTTGACAAACTCATGGGGGCAGAGAAACCAGAAAAGTAAAATAAAAAGTAAAAATAAATTAAAAATAGAAAGACAAGTGACAAGCTTGGCGGGAAATTTGTGATGGTTTATGAAGTGTAATATGAAGAATACAAAGAAAAAGGAGCAAAGAATATGATTAGTGAATCTGGAGAAGGAAGAAAAATGGCCAGTAAACATTTTTAAAAGTTTAATAAAATTTTATTAATTTGACTAATAATCAAAAGTATACAAAGTAAAATATCAGTTGATATTATTTTTGGTCCACTGAAAAAAATAACACCTATAATTGAACAGAGTGTGGATAAACTAGGACTTTCAGACATTGGAGTTACAGATGAAATCAAAAATTGGGACATCCAAAGGGATGATTCTTTTATTTCAGCTATAAAAGGAAAGCAATTTGGCAAAAAGTTTCTAAGTGTAAAATGTGCATACACTTAGACCTAGAAAATCTGTTCCTAGAGCTTTTTATTAAAGAGAGAATTTTATAACTTATCCAAAATGTATTTACAATAATACAGTCAGCTCTCTGTATCTGCAGATTCCATATCCATGGATTCAACCAACTGCAGATCAAAAATATATTTTAAAATGTTACATTGTTTCTAACGTGTACTATGTAGTTAGGCCTATGACTGTTGAGTCTATACTTAACATGTGAATATTATTTTTTGTTATTCCCTAAACAACATAGTATAATCATTATTTACACTAGAGGCCCGGTGCACAAATTCGTGCACAGGTGGGGTCCCTCGGACTGGCCAGTGATCAGGGACCATTGAGACCATCTCGCCTAGTCCTGATCGGGGCTGATGGGGGCCAGTCAGCTGGGGAGGGACCATGGGAGGTTGGCCAGTGGCCCTGATTGGGGCCATTGGGGCCAGCTGGCTGGGAAAGGACCGCGGGAGGGCTCCAGGGTGTGTCCAGCCCTCTCGCCCAGTCCCAATCGGCCAGACCCCAGCAGCAAGCTAACCTACCAGTTGGAGCATCTGCCCCCTGGTGGTCAGTGCCTGTCATAGCAACTGGTCTAGCGGTTGACTGCTCTGTCGGACACTTAGCATATTACACTTTTATTATATAGATAGTATTTACATTGTTTCATGTAATGTAAAGATGATGAAAAATATACAAGAAGATGTGATAGGTTACATGCAAATACACCATTTTATATAAGAGACTTGAGCATCTGCAGATTTTGGTATCTTCAGGGGTTCTTTGGAACCAACCACTCACAGATACTGAGGGATGACTATATTCATTTCTGCATTTTTAAATTATAAAATTTTGGCAACAACCAAAATGACCATCAAAGGGGAATTAGATAAATAACTTCTGGATTAGCCATATAATGGAATATTAAAATGTTTATTAAAATCTATATGAACAGAGTTATAATATAACTAGTCATATTAACCCAAGTTCCATCCCCATCAATCACTGAATCATTGCATTTATTGGCTCAAGAAGAAGACAAATATAGCAGATATATATATTTGTGAATGAAATTCTAAACTTAAATCAAGAAGCTTTAGGTTTACAAGAGCTGAACTTTGTGAAAGATGTTGAGTTTGAAAAGTTTGGCTTTGCATATTATAAGCCAAAGCCTTTAATTGTTAAGAGCAAATGGTAGATTTGAAAAAATGATTGTCTGACCAGTTCTTTCCTCTTTCTGAGCAGGGAAACAGTTTTTTTTTCACAAACAGAGACTAGAGCAATAGACTTGACTGCTGCTGCTGGTCTCTGAGAAGGAATATAGTTCTTCGTATCCTCGTTGGTCAAGCTTTGAAGGTGGGGTGAGTGGGGATAATAGAAGTCCAATTTTTACTGGGTGGGGCACCAATGGAGAGGGTACCTATGTTTTACTTCTCTAGGTATAGCCTGGGGACACATCAGGCCTTTTAAAGGAAGTCTGTGTTTATTTTTTGTATTAATTTCCTATTGCTGCTATAACACATTTCAACAAGGTGACTTAAGACAATACAAATATCTTATAATTCTAGACATCAGAAGTCCAAAATTAGTCTGAATAGGCTAAAACCAAAGTGGTTGGAAGGGCTGCATTCTTTCCGAAAGCTTTAGGGGAGAATCTGTTCCTTGCCTCTTCTAGCTTCTAGAGGCTGGCTACTTTCCTTGGTTCATGACCCCTTCCCCCATTTAACCAGCAGCATAGTCTCTCTCTCTCTCTCTCTCTCTCTCTGTCTTTCCCTCTCAGCTTCCATCATCGTATCTCCTTTTCTGCTTCCGATCATCCTGCTTCCCTCTTATAAGGGCCTTGTGATTACATTGGGCCCGCGAGAACAATCTAGTATGATCTTCATATCACGATCTTTAACTTAATCATATCTGCAAAGTCCCTTTTACCATGTAAGGTAACATATACACAAGTTCTAGAGATGAGGATGTGAATATCTTTTGGGGTCATTGTTCAGTCTACCATAGCATGGTACCCTAACAGTAGAATAGCAATGACTGTATTAGGTGTGTCCGGAGGTGGTCTCAAGAACAACCTCAGGCCGAAACCGGTTTGGCTCAATGAATAGAGCGTCGGTCTGTGGACTGAAGGGTCCCAGGTTTGATTCCGGTCAAGGGCATGTACATTGGCTGTGGGCACATCCCTGGTAGGGGGTGTGCAGGAGGCAGCTGGTCGATGATTCTCTCTCATCGATGTTTCTAGCTCTCTATCCCTCTCCCTTCCTCTCTGTAAAAAATCAATAAAATATATTAAAAAAAAAAAGAAGAACAACCTCAGTTTGGCATGGAATAAGCAGCTGAGAGAGCACAGATGGTATTATGGACTGAATGTGTGTGTCCCCCCAAATTCATATGTGAAAGCCTAACACTCAAAGGTGGTGGTATTAGGAGATGGGGTTTTTGGGAGTGATTAGGTCACGAGGGTGGAGCCCTCATGAATGGAATTGGTGCCCTTATAAAGGAGACCACAGAGAGCTCCCTTGCCCCTTCGGGAATGTGAGGACACAGTGAGAAGCCGTCCCTCTAAGAATCAGGAAGCGGGCTCCCATCAGACACCAAATCTGCTGGTGCCTTGATCTTGGTCTTCCCAGCCTCCAGAACTGTGAGAAATAAATGTCTATTGTTTAAGCCACCCAGTTTATGGTATTTTGTTTATAACACTGAACAGACTAAGAGAGGTGGGATGGTGAGAAGACTTTAAGAAGCCTTGTGTTTGGAATAAAATCAGTGGAGATTGTACAATCTGATTGCCAACTGTCAAGGAATAATTCCAACCCCTTAGAAGTTGTAGTAAGAGGTAAAACTGCTGGCCAAAGGGCCAATAAAAGGCAGTATGAAAGAAAGCAGTAGCATCAAGGACCCAGTCATGTCCTCTCTACTTTTCAGATGACTCATAGCCCTTGTCCATTAATTGAAAAATTGCCCAAAATGAAGTGAAGGAGTAGAGTCTGCCATGAATTGACCAGATTGTCTTTTCTACAATTTGTGGATTTTAGAATAAATGAGGTAGCATCTTCAGTGCAATTTTATATATCTTTTTTTAAAAATATATTTTATTGATTTTTTACAAGAGAGGAAGAGAGAGGGATAGAGAGTTAGAAACATCGATCAGCTGCCTCTTGCACACCCCCTACTGGGAATGTGCCCGCAATCAAGGTACATGCCCTTGACCGGAATCGAACCTGGGACCCTTGAGTCCGCAGGCCGACGCTCTATCCACTGAGCCAAACCGGTTTCAGCCAATTTTATATATCTTAATAAATACTTTGAAATTCATAAATATAAAATATTTATTGATATGGAAAAGTATCTAAATATATAATTACATAAAAAATTGCACTATAAAACATGATATGTTATTACCCTGTTTTAATTGTGGTATTTTATTTACATGTGTTTATGCATAGAAAAAATGTCTTAAAGATCATATTCCTCATTAAACTTGTTTTTCTCTAGGTGATTGTATGACAAGAAATTGTATTTTTTTTCTTTATAGTATCCAATTTTAGGTCTCTGCAATTGTTTATATAGTGAACATGTATTATTTAAATATTCAGTAAAAATAACAAAGCTGTTTTCATTTTGCAAAAAGCTATGGTAAAAGATATCATCATCTATTTTAGAAAGTGAGGTGGTCTGGAAAGAACACCAAACTGCTACCAACAAAATAACATCAAGTGTCAGTTTTTCAGTTTACTAGTCATGTGTTCTAGGGCAAGCCACCTACAATTTCTGGGCCTCATCTGAAAAGTGGGAATAATCATGCTGGCTATATTACCTCACAGCAGTACCATGTGGAATGCACTGGGCTTGACATTTAATGTGCTATCTAATCCTCAGAACAACTCTTATAGCTATTATTACTATTATCCCCATTATGTAAAATCAAATATAGGCAATATATATTGCAGCTCTTTGAAAAACATAACATAAACCTAACCTCTTCATGCAATGTAATCAAGAAGAAATACGCAGTGCTCAGTGTAGATATAGATGTCACATCAAGCTCTTTAAACAATATATAAATAAATTGGTTTCCAGTATGAATATCAACCTCCTTAAGATAGTCAGGAATTCAGAGACTCTGTGTGTTCCCTGACTGAACAGAGCCTCTTTAAAACCAGACGTTTCAGTGGCTCTCCTTCCTATCTGCTGCCAAGGCTCTTGACTAAAGCTTTGCCTCTGAGAAATAGATGGTTGAATGCAAGTATCAATTAGAAACCTCTATTTACTAAATTCAAGGTTTTTGCTACAGTAGTGTGTGTATGTATTTGTATACCCATAAACATATGTTTCTCACATATGTATACACACATTATTTTAAGTACTCAGCTATTATTAATTACTTAGTAGTCTGGTTAAGATGAAAAATGTTATAATTTATGGATACAGATGAGGAAACTAGAATCAGGAATATAGGCCAAGCATAATGCCATATAAAGCAAAAATGTCTAGAATAATTCTATATAATCTAAGTAGGAAAATGAGTACAAATTCACACTTCCTAATCTAAAACCTTTGAGGCTGGAAGTATTTTAGAATTCAGAATTTTTTAGGTTTCAGGAAGATAATTTAATGCATATAACTTACGCAATGTGCTGATAGGTAATATATCCCCAACAGGCCTATGCCCTGTAATCAAGCACATTGTTATTTCTGCGGAGAAATGAATGAATATTCATACTAAGTAGAATAAACAGTCTTATATAAGTTCATACTTTGCTGCCAAATGAGCTTGCACTAAACTTAGAGGAAACCTTTCGATTCAATTAAATACCGTGATGAGAAGCAAGGTGCTTCCATCTCCTTCCCGCTGTTTTTGGGTTTTCGTTTGCTCCTCATTCTGCTGTTCTTGCTGACGTGCTGAGAAAGGCCCACAGCTGTAGACAGAAATAATGTGAAGGCACAGTCTTGACTCTTATCGGAAGCTTCATCGCTAATGGCAATAAGCAAGTTGTCTATAGGAAGGGAACTGCTTCCTTCGCAGCATCAATGTGTACTCCCTAGATAAATAAAACATATCCATCTCACTGGAAGTAAGAGTTGATAAACAGCTCCCTATGTTAAAGCTTTTAGAAGCCTTTAGTTTGTATGAAAACCCGACTCTTGACCTCTACTCTCTGAGCTGTTGCTAATGGTAATACAATACTTACTATCTATCTCAAGTTCTTATGACCTAGTTGTAATTAATTGTAATATTGGTACAATTAGGACTGTAGATGCTTTCATAATTTGGTGATTATAGGAGTAAGGTGATTAAAGGGTACATTTATCCTAAGCTTTGGGTAGAATGCTTTCATTAGCAACCACTCAAACATAAATGGTGACTTTGGGTTGGAGAAAGTTTTTAAGCAGTGACGCACATTTTTCTGAGTATATTCAACACTTAGAGTATAATAACGGTTAGGATATCCGTGAGAATATAATAATAAGAAGAAAGGGTACAGAAACAGTCTTTAAACCTTCCACTCCAAATCTTCCAGCTCTTCTGTCAACCTAAATCCAACTATGATTGAAGACAGTAGTAGAGTCTGTGGCATCTTTCCGGCTACTCGAAAGGAACCTCACAACTGCAGGTTAATGAAAAACAGCAAATCTGGCTAATACATGGCGGACACGGTCACACCAGGATTTGCTTGGCTACTCATGGTTTTATATAGTTACATCATTCCAGGATTTTGTTCTCTCTCTTTTTTCCTTCCCTTCACCAAGGGTGATTTTTCAGTTACTGAGTCATCTGGGCAGCAGAGAAGACAGGGCTAGATCTTTGATGATGCTCCTCTGTCCTATGCTGCCTTCTAGCTGCCCTTTGGCTAATGGCCTCTATTCTTGTTACACTTGCTAAAAGGGCTGGAACAAATATTGGTAGACCCTCTCAACAATCTTAAAAGGGAAGAATTATACTCCTACTAAGAATGAGGAAACTGGGACCCACAGTGGTTAGGTACCTTTTTTTATAAGGATCATGTAGACATAAATGATAGAGCCTTTAGCCTGGTCTAGTTAAAAAAAAAATAGGATGAGAATAACTTAGGGAAAAAAAGAATTTTATTTAATATACTGTCTAGTGCCTTGACTGGTGTGGCTCAGTTGTTTGAGTATTGCCCCATGCATCAAGAAGTCCCTAGTTTGATTCCTGGTCAGGGCACATGCCTGGGTTTTGGGCTCAATCCCTGGTGGAGGGTGTGCAGGTGGCAGCCAATCAATGATTCTCTCTCATCAATGTTTCTCTCTCTTTCTCTTCCTCTTCCTTCTACTCTCTCTAAAATCAATAAAAACACATTTAAAAAAATATATTGTCTAGCAAGTTTCTAGTGATAACTCTACTTAATTAAATTGCACATATAGATATACATATATTCTGTGGGAATGTTTCTTACAGGAATGAAATTTATAGAAATAATGACATTTATGATGAGGAGAAATAGACCAAAGAAGAAGGGAAAACACAAGAATGATTAAAACAAATGATTAAACTTTTCCCCCTCTATATAGTTAGCATGAACATGGTTCCTGCAGGTCTGGAAGGTGAAGACATTGTATAACTGTATGTACACCCATCTGATGTGACAGAAGAGTAGGAAATAAAAACAGTAGTTTTGTTTTTGTCGATAGTGCAAAGAGCCAAGCAAAATCTTCTACACTAGCCAGTTTAACTTACTTTCTTAAGGAAGATTTTAAGAGTGATATGTTTTGTGCCCTGGCTGGTTTTGCTCAGTGGTTAGAGTGTCGGCCTGCAGACAGAAAAATCATGGGTTCGATTCCGCAAGGACATGTCCTCGGTTGCAGGTTTGATCTCTGGGCCTGTAGGGAGCGGCTCTAGGGTGAAGCCTCAGGCTGACCTGTGGCAGGGCCACAAACAAGTCCCAGCCTGGAGGGCAGAGCTGGCCTAGCATTGTTTAGCCTGACCTTGTAGCCCTCCCTAACTCCTTCCTAAGTAGCTAACGGGCTGTGGGAGGTGCAGCAAGTGTTGCCAAAACAAGAACATTTGTATACATGATCATCTTGTTATAATCAAACTATAAAATAAATGCACTGTATTGGCTCTGGGTCACTGTCTCTCCATCAGAGGACAGCTGTCCCACCCAATCCCAGCTTTTTCCTTCTAATTCTGTGTCTGTCTCTTTCTTTCATTTTCTCAATCCCCAGCCGCCCCTACTCAGGAAGCGGACCACTCTCTAGCCGCGCTGGACGCAGAAAAGAGAGAAATATTTATATGGGCCCAGTTTGGGCACGAGTGAGAGGCAATCTCTCTCTCTCTCTCTCTCTCTCTCTCTCTCTCTCTCTCTCTCTCTCTCCTTCCTCTCCCTCTCTTCCACTCTAAGAAAATGAATGGAAAAAATATCCTTGGGTACGGATTTAAAAAAAAGGAGTGATTTGGTTCCTGAGCTTAAGGTGACCAGATTTTAACATTGGTAAAGCGGGACACCATTGACGGGGGGAGGGGGGGGGATGCTTGATTAAAAATTTGGTCTATATGGAGCAACAAAAATTTTCATAGAACGCAAAAATAGTATTGTAATATATTTTTTAAAATTTCAACATAAGTACAATTTACAAATATAATAAATAAAAAATTATGTATAGTATTATTTTATTCTTTGGCATATTTCTCATTTGAGTGATTTTTTTTTTAGTAGATTGCTGTCGTTGTTTAAAAGGTCATGAATTTGCCATAACGTAAGTCGTAAGTGTCACTTTCAAGGCCGGCGCTAGACTTTTTGCCGC
The DNA here is from genome assembly GCF_951640355.1 of Cnephaeus nilssonii. NCBI lineage: Eukaryota > Metazoa > Chordata > Mammalia > Chiroptera > Vespertilionidae > Cnephaeus > Cnephaeus nilssonii. The sequence continues at coordinate 73,983,339 of NC_137079.1, read as the reverse complement.
CACTATAAAATATAAATAATACGAGTACTGTCTGCTAAATTCAAGAAAATTTATGTATTTATGAAATAAATAAATAAATTACTTACCTAAATTATCTGAATAGCTGATTTGTAATGACATCACTTGTTTAACTAGCTTACTAGCACGCAGTACGAAGTGTATCGTCTGAGAGACAGTTACAAAATGTTTTCGTCATTGCCAATCCCAAAAAATGCCATTGGTCATTAAGTCCAAACAATGGTGGTCGAATTCTAACAACTGATCAACAATGCGAACTTTGATAAGCAGTTCTTGATAATCAGTTCTCAACAATTATTTGTTATTATTAAAGTTTAACATTATAAAATTAACAAAAATAATATAAAACTCATATCCTGGCTAAATAGCCACATGGCTGCCTAAAACCGTATATTCCCTTCCCGTTCTCCCGCCGTTCCCTAGCTTGTCGTGCATTCTTTCCAAAAATCAGGACTTTTTTAAAACGCCGCGGGACGCGGGACAAATTGTTAAAAATCGGGACTGTCCCACCAAAAGCGGGCCGTCTGGTCACCTTACTGAGCTGTTCCAGCAAAAGTCCACCTTTCTACTTCTGGTGTTTTGTTTACTCTTTTTGCATTTAAACTCATCCACACACATCCCCAATTTCTCACACATAGGTCAATATATGTGGAATAAGATTTTTTCAGATCTGATCACAAATTGCGCTCTCTTTCTCTCTGTCTGTCTGTCTCTCTTTCTGTAGAAAGTAGGTTGCATGCCAGAATCCAGAAAAGGAAGCTGGAATATGAATCAAAGTGCCTTGTAGCCAAGAGGAAGTATCAGGTGGGAGCTAGCAATCTTCATAGCCTCCATAGGTACAGCTGCTTAAGTAGCCTTCTACCTTTTGTGAGTTGTCCCTGACTCTGAACAGAGCTTACTGGGGTGTCCTACTACACAACTCTCTTGACTAATTTACAGGAATGTAGGTGGGTATATTAACCAGTATATAATAAATCTAACTATCCTATCTAATAAAAGAGTAATCACTCCAACACATAAGATGGCCACCCCCATGTGGTCAAAATGAACGCCCCCATGTGGACACAAGATGGTTGCCATAAGATGGCCAGCAGGGGAGGGCAGTTGCAGGGGGACCAGGCCTGAAAGGGAGGGCAGTTGGAGGGGACCAGGCCTGCAGGGAGGGCAGTTGGAGGGGACCAGGCTGCAGGGGAGGGCAGTTTGGGAGGGACCAGGTCTGCAGGAGAGGGCAGTTGGGGGGGCCAGGCCTAAAGGGGAGGGCAGTTGGGGGGCACCAGGCCTGCAGGAGAGAGCAGTTGAGGGCGACCAGGCCAGCAGGGGAGGGCAGTTCAGGGTGACCAGGCCGGCAGGGGAGAGCAGTTAGGGGCGACCAGGCTGGCAAGGGAGGGCAGTTAGGGATTACCGGGCCAGCAGAGGAGGGCAGTTGGGGGCAATAGGGCTGGCAGGGGAACAGTTAGGAGTTGATCAAGCTGGCAGGTAAGTGGTTAGGGGGTGATCAGGCTTGCAGGCAGAAGCGGTTAGGGGCAATCAGGAAAGCAGGCAGGTGAGTGGTTGGGAGCCAGCAGTCCTGGATTGTGAGAGGGATGTCCAACTGCCCGTTTAGGCCTGATCCCGTGATTGGGCCTAAACTGTCAGTTGGACATCCCTTAAGGGGTCCCAGATTGGAGAGGGTGCAGGCTGGGCTGAGGGACAGTCCCCCCCCCCCTGCACGAATTTCGTGCACTGGGCTTCTAATCTATAATAATAAAAGCATAATATGCTAATTAGACTGGTCAGCCAAATGTCCTTCCAGATGTCCTTCCGGACAAAGCCTCGGCAGCTGCAAGGGCCAAGGGCAGGCAGCCATGGAGGCTGGCAATGGCAGCAATGGCGGGGTGGTGGGGGTGGCGCCTTCCCGGGCCCAATCACCTCCTGCAGAGGACATCAGTAGGGCATCCTCTGAGGGCTCCCGGATGTGAGAGGGGGCTGGCCGTGCTGAGGGACCCGCCCCCCCCAGTGCATGAATTTTTGTGCACCAGGCATCTAGTTATTAATATTTCTAAATGGAAATAAATAATACATGTTTAATGGGAGATGTCCAGGCATTGTGATAGGCCTGTGTAGAATATTTATTTTAAAATCCTCCAATCAGTCTGTATACCAACTGATCTTTTTAATCAAATGCTTGACACTGTAGAGGACTCATCAAGTCCTCTTCATTAGCTCTTCATTAGCATGGTAAACAGGATTAATTTTTAATTTTTTATTAGTTAAATTGTTTGATTATCATTTTGGTGTCATCTGGGGTTAAATAAAAAGTCAGAGGAAGTTGAATTTGATGTTAAACGGAGCATATAGGCATAGTACTCAATAAGTCAAGTTCACTAGATGGAACAACCAGCAAGAACTCAGAAAAAGGATAAAATCTTATGGATTTGATATGTGTAGTAAAAACAAATAAATATGCCAGAAAATAAATTTTAAAAAATTGATCTAAGCATAAGGAATATAAAGTTATTTTAATTAGATTTTTAACCTCTTGTTTTCCCCTTTAATATAGAATAATTTTACATGCTAATAGGATAAAATTATTATAAATAGAAGTGTTTTTAAAACCTGACTTATCTTCCCTCTGACTAAAATATATTAACAATTCCAGACAATGAAAAATTACTAGATTAAATATAATGTTTGGAGTGTTACTATTATTAAAACTCATTAAAATTGATAAGAACAGCACCGAGACCCTAATATTAAAATGGGCAAAGGACATGAACAAACAGCACATACCAACAGAGATAGTTAGCAAAAAACATATGGTAAAATGTTTAACTTTGTTAGTCATCTAAGAAATAGAAGCTAAAATAACATTGCGTTAATACCATACCATTTATATGTATAAAAGAAATTACATTCTGGTAAATTCTATCAAATGTTTAAAGGAGAATTAACATAAATTATTCACAAACTTTTCCAAAAAATAGAAGAAGAGAAAACACTTCCCAGATCATTCCATGAGTACAGTATTACCCAGATGTCAAAACTGAACAGAAATATTACAAGAAAACTACAGACCACTATTTCTTTTGAATATAGATTCAAAAATTCTCAACAAAATACTAGTAGACCAAGTCTTATAACATATATAAAAAAAGATTATACACCATGACCAAGTAAGTTTTATCCTAGGAATGCATGGGTGGTTCAATGAAAATCAATGTAATATACCACACACAAACTTGTATACAAATGCTCATAACAACATTATTTATAATAGCAAAAGAGTGAAAACAACCCAAAGGTCCATCCACTGATGAATCAATAAAGAAAAGTGTTATATATATATATATATATATATATATATATATATATATACACACACACACACACACACACACACATATATGTATACACACACACACACACACACACACTAATAAAAGAGAAATATGAAAATTGACCATACCTCTGTGGCACCCATAAGCCAATAAGGAGTGAGTATGCAAATTTACCCAACAAAGATGGCAGGTTAATTTGCATACACAGGCGCGGAGCGGCCAGGCAGTGCGGGACACCTGCTATGGGGGGAGGGCAGAGGGTGGAGGGAGCTACAGGAGCAAAGCCAGGGGAAGGAAGGCCTATTCTTGCACGAATCTTTGTGTAACGGGCCTCTAGTATATATATAAAAGCCTAAGCAACAGTTACGACTGGTCAACTGAATGACCAGTCAACTGGTTGCTATGACATGCACTGGCCACCAGGGGGCAGGCACCTGATGCAGGAGCTGGCCCCTGGTGGTCAGCGTGCTCCCATAGCCAACCTCCCGTGGTTGGCCAACCTCCCGCGGTCCCTCCCCCTGGCCAACCCTAATCAGCCCAATCGGGACTGGGTGAAATGGGCCCCCATTGGCCCTGATCACCGGCCAGGCCAAGGGACCCCATGCGTGCACGATTTCGTGCACCGGGCCTCTAGTCTATAATAATAAAAGCATAATATGCTAATTAGACCAGGTGTCCTTCTGGACGTCCTTCTGTCCTTCCGGATAAAGCCAGGGCTGTGAGGGAAGCCCAGGTCCCGGGTGCCAGAGGGAAGCCGGTGCCAGCAGTCGGGGGAAGGAAAGCGTACTCTTGCATGAATTTCGTGCATCGGGCCTCTAGTATCCATATAATGGAATATTTTTCAGCCATAAAAAGGAATGAAATACTGATTTATGTTACAACATTGATGAACCTAAAAAGAAAACCAAAACAATTAGCCTCAATGAAAGAAACCAGATATAAAAGATCACATAGTATATGATTCCAGTTATACATAATGTCCAGAATAGGAAAAATCCATAAAAACAGAAAGTTGATTCGTTTTTGTGAAAGGCTAAGAGGAAGGCAAATAAGAAAGTGATTGTTAATGGGTTTGGGTGGTATGTGAATGATATCGCAATAAAGCTGTTATTTAAAAAAATAAATTATTTAGTGTTGTCAAGACTGTGGTAAAACTGCTGCCATTACACATTGCTAGAAGCTTAGAAATCAGTGTAATATTTTTCTAAAGCAAATTTGCCTATATCATCCAAGTTTCCCCCCCCCCCCCGCCCCAGTAATCCTGTCCCTGAAAATTTAAACCATGCTCAATGTTGAAACAATAAAAAAAGCTACATACTTGAAGATATTTATTATTCATAACACCCTAAAACTGAAAACACATCAAATGCTTTACAAAGTGAGAATAAACAATAGTACATTAATTTAATGAAATATGTTTCAAAATTATATGAATTATTATAAATATAATTACATCTTCTTTTAAAATCTTTTAAATTATTTATCCATATAGACCAGAATGAACAAAGAAAATAGATATTGGAAAACAAGTGATTTTTTTTTTTTTTTGCGTGCTCTGATCATGGGATCCCATTCTTGTGTTTCTTGTATTAGTTTTGTGAGGATTATGAATTGACTACAATATATTTTGCTGTTTGTAAATGTTGTTGTTTGAAAAATAATTCTTAAATATTTGAAGGAGCGTTTCTGGTGTTCTTTTGTGATTCTGATCAGAAAAATAATTCTTAAATATTTGAAGGAGGGTTTCTGGTGTTCTTTTGCTTATGTCTGGCATATCCAGCAGCAGATACTCTGAATGTCAAGAATGTGATTCTGATCAGAGCAACACTGGGAGACTACACTGAGTGCAGTGAGGAGGTGTGGCGCCTACTCTCTCTGCAGAGCAGCCTGGCTGTGGTTGCCCCAGAGGAGCAAGCAAGCTGGGGGAGCCATTGGCCTCCCTACTGACAAAGAATAGGACTACAGACGTTTTTGCATCCTAAAAAGGAAATTTGTAATGGTGACCCTCCTTATAGAAATCAGAAGCTGTAGCAAGTTACTGAATCTTAAAAAAGAAAAACTTTAAAATACAGGTATAACATACTTTTATAACTTTTAAAATGAAAGCATACTATATATGCATTTATATAAAGTGCAAGAATCTTACATCTACAGCTGGGTGGGTAGTTAAAGAAGTATAAATTAATTTTGCCACCTTCTGGATCAAGACAGAACTTTCCTGGCAGCAGCTCTCGGTGCCCACTCGCAGTTGATACCCCTGCCAACAGCAACCACTCTGTGACCCGTATCACCAAAGATTAGGTTGAACTTGATAAATATGGAATCATTCAGCATGTACTCTTTTGTGTCCCCTTTCTCTTGCTCACCTGGGAGATTCATTATGTCTGGGAGATTTATCCATGATGTGCACATAGATAGAATTCATTCTTTTTCATTGCTGTGTAGTATTGTCACTGGATTTACCATTTCTGCAGTCTGCCTTCCAAAGAACATAGAAAAGGTTAGTGAATTTCCTTTTATTTAAATTTCATTCTGATGTTAAACAAATACATGATTAAATAATCTGTCTTAAGAGGAGAATTTCTGCTAAGAGAACTTGATCAGACTTAGTCAGGGGGAGAGCTGTCACTTCTGAATAAATAAAATGGGCTGATGTTTGGGAAAATCTGTGGCTTTGTATGGAAATCCTGTGGAGAGGGTAGACAGAGCCAGAAAGGGGAGGGATGGAGCAGCTGGTCAAAATGGTGAATAAAGGAAATGTTTAAGCTCAGAAGGGTTTGCAGGGAGCACAGTGATCACACAGCCCTTTGGACTCGTGGGTTTGAGGCACATGAGGTGTGACTCCAGTGGTCCTTCCTTCCTACTATAAATCCATCTCTCCCATTCCAGCCAGAAGATCCGTTAAGTTCCAGTGGGAGTCATGGGAAAAGCCTTCATTTGAGTCTGTCAGCAAGCTGCTGTTTGCAAACCCCAGGCTTCCAGCCGGTAGCAGACAGGCTTTGATGAGAAAAGAGGAATAGGTTCCTACGAGCAGTAAACTGCATTTCAGAGCTTGTTCTGGGAGGACATCAATGGTTAGATTATGTTAAATTATAATAGCAATAAATCTGTTCTTATCTAATGGGGAGATGGGGCAGGTGTTTCTGCATCTGAAGCTGATGATCTTCTCTTACCACCCCTCCCCCCCCCCCACATTGTCTCTCCCTCTCAGAGCTTGGTGTACTGAATCTTTATTTCTTAGAAAGGTAAATAATTGGTAACTGTGCATCTATAGAAGAAGCAGAATCTATATTGCTGGCTAATTGTTGAACCAACTTTCTATTAACACACACACAAAAATATCTTTGTCACAACTAAACATATTAAAATATATAGAGTATATTTTGAACAGTTAAGTAGTTTTATTTCCTCCATATTAAGGTAAAACAAAATAATGTTCTGGGGTGAGCTACACTCTGTTTCTAAGGTCTTTGTGACCTTGGGGAAATAAATTACTTCTTAGAGTCTGATTTTTTCAACTATAAAACCATGAACTTAAATTAAGAGCCCTCTAAAGTGCATTTTAAAATGCTAAAATAATTTATTTCTAATACATCAGGCAGAGAATTAAAAAAAAAAAAGTTCCCCTTTGATGTTAGCGTTAGCCTTACATTAGTGTTAACTCTAGGAACCAAGCATTTGATTTAGAATGACTCAGAGTTATATTTTGCTACAGTTTGGATGCTAAACTTGGAAGTTGCAATGTGCTTACTGAAGCAGCAGGTAAACAATTACTATTGAAAAAGAGTGATGAGACCCTGACCAAAGAGGGGTCTTTTTGGTTTAGATAGAGAAAGTGTCCAATGTCAGATAACATTAGATTAATTTGAGATCCAGAGAACATTTAGGTCAGGCTAACAAATTTATCTCTATTTGCACTCTTAGCAAACTGTTTTCCAGGTGTTTATTACTCTTGGACAAGCACCCTCTGTTTATCTGGGAAGAGTTCATTGAGACATGAGTCTCCATTATGTAGGTGTGACATTAAGTGATAGGATTTGGCAGACCAAACACATGTTGTAAGGGAACATGTTTTATAAGGAGGAAATGGTCACGATTAAGAGTTTCTTAGACAAAATGTAGGCTTAGACTCATGTTTAAATTATCCCCAATTATAAGATGGTCACCAGAGAAAATGTGTGGTCATCCTCCACGGAATTGTGCTTATTTCAGGAAAAATTATTCTGACACCCATCCCTCCTTTTCGGTGTTCATTATACAATATCTCCAGCTGTCAAATGCTGATGCAATGTTTTTGATAGAAAACACAAAGATCTTCCCATGCAATCTTCTAGGCTATTGTCATACAGTATGATTTATGTATTTCTTATATGTTTCTTTCTTCTTAAATCTGGAAGTAGATTCTTTTGTTTTATTGGGCTATTTATTCTCTTGACTTCCTTGGATGTGAGTTAATGGAACCATGATAAAAGGATAGAGAAGTAGAACAAACAAGCCTGATGGTATAGATTCAGGACTGCCTGACAGATTAGGGATGGCAAGGATAAGAACAAAAGATAAAATCACCTGACTCATGTGCTCTGGGATGATCCAAATAAAACAGTGCTTGAAGGTTTCCCTATGCTGTGACTCTGAAAAATAAATGAAGGACAATTTGAGATTTGATTACAGGAATTAAGAAAAGATATTTATTTCCCTTTTAAAATTATTTTTGATATATAAAATGCAGATATGTAGTCTAAGAGCATAGCACAATGCTTTGCACTAAATGAGCACTTAATAGATATTTATTAAATAAAGTCAGGGAAGGAGTTAGGGAGGCTATGGAGATGGAGTGGCTGACATGTTTTATTTTGTCTGCCTGGAAGAATACTCACCCCCTTTCTGGCCATGACCCATCTGTGTAGCTAGGATTATAAGGTGCCACCATCCTATAGATCCTGCTGGTCATTATTAGTGTAGAAATGGAAGGCCAAACTGAAATATTTTTAGTGCTTTTCCTCCACCATAATTGGCTCAGAGAAGTATACTTAACACAAGCTGAATCAATTGGAGGGCTTCCCCAGGATTTTTCAAATTGAAAATCATAATATAGTTGGAATATGGTAAGTGTGAAAACTGCTGGTGGTTGCTATACCATACTTAGGAGAAAATAAGTTTGACATGGTAAAGTCAACCTATCGAGACAAGAGAGGGAGAAGAGTCCTGGCCACATTTGTCCCTGGTTCTAGCTGTTCCCAAACCCAGTTTTATTCCTGCCCTGTGTGAGATTTGGTCATGTAAGCCAGTGGTCGGCAAACTCATTAGTCAACAGAGCCAAATATCAACAGTACAACGATTGAAATTTCTTTTGAGAGTCAAATTTTTTAAACTTAAACTTCTTCTAACGCCACTTCTTCAAAATAGACTTGCCCAGGCCGTGGTATTTTGTGGAAGAGCCACACTCAAGGGGCCTCACGAGCCGCAGTTTGCTGACCACGGATCTAAGCTAACACTGCCCCCTTCACTAAAGCTAAGAGTCCTATTGAAACAGGAATTTGGGGGGTAAAATAGGACAGGTTTAGGATATATTAGAAATTTTGGAAATTAGGGGGACCATGGAGAAAAGCACAGGGCTGCAGAGCAGCAGAAGGTATATTTCCACAGAATGAGGGAGCTGGGAACAGCAAAAGGTCTATATTTACAAAATAAAGGGAAGGAAGCCCTTCATCCATAAGGAGAAGAAGAAAGCCCAAAGGGAATAGGAAAATAATAAGGAAGGGGGGAGAGAGAACCTCACATGTCCCATGTAAAGTTCACCTTTGAGCCCAGGAGTTACTATAGTAACCAGTCCAAGGGCATAGTGACCAATCAGAGAGGATATCAAGGCACCAGGATCTGCAGCCTTTATAAGCCATAGGGAAAAAGAACTAAGTGGGACCCCCCCCCCCCGCCCCCACTACTTGGGAGTCCTTTCTGTGGGACTCTTTTCCTCTCCCCATGCGGGAGTCTGTACTTATTCTTCAATAAATTTCCATCTTTGCTATACCACTTTCTGTCCGTGGATTCATTCTTCGATTCCAGTGGACAAAGAATCCGGGTTCCAGTCCAAAAATTCCGTAGCACTATCAAGACAAGGACAATTAACACAGAAGTAGAACTGGACTGATTTGGGAGTAATCTGGACTTGAAGCAGTGTGAAGTCAAGGATATTGTCTTTCATCTTTATAATCACAGTGCATAGTACACAATTGGCAGTCAATAACTGTATAGTCATTAAAAGATAGTTATTATGTGTTTGGGAAACATGCTAAGTGGTGAGAATAAAATAGTGAGCAAGACACATGCAGTCCTTGCCCTAAGAAGCTTTTATTCAAGAGAAGAGCTCAGATAAGATAACTGTCAATGGTAATAAAAAAGTGAAGCTCTTTTGATCGGGGGAAATAGGTTAATTTGGGTTACTAGGTGACAAGTGCTATATAGCCTAGCTAATCTAAGTTAAAAGGGGAATTATTAGGTAATGGGCTATTTCATAGAAGAAGGGGAGGAATGTAGCCTGACCTTAGGGAGGACAGGGACCAGGAATCAGAGAGCCATCAGCTACACAAGCAGTGTTCTCTTTCTGACTCTCCTCTTTTCGTCTCTTAATTTTTTCCCAAGACTGACTTCTTTGCTCACCAATCTAAGTGCTGTTATGAAGCTGGTCACATCTTCCAAGTACAAACCTTTCTGAAGAAGATAATTACATTGACAAGAATTCCCCTGAGGAGGAATATCTAGTTTGAAAGTAATACCATGATAAGCTCATTGGCTTAGTGGGTGAGCCCTCAGGGCATGCACAAGTTGCAAAAGACGATTACTCTAAACTGCTATTCGTAAAACAAAGGGAAGAATGAATGTGACCCAGAAGAGACAGAGTTAGGAAGGAGAGGGAGAGACTGAATGACCTCTCTCCCCTTCACTTCATTTATAATGGAGACTACAAAAATTATAAGATAACCAGGATGATCAGATATATTCATGGAAACTAGTGAGAACCCTGAATTCTGTCTGGGTTGTAGGAAAATAAAACAGTATATGAATAGGCGAGGATCAAGGACAGCCAAGTTACACAAGTTAAAGGCTCAGCCACCTGGAGAGACTATTTCAAATTGCCTGAGAAGAGACTCTGATTGGCTGATCTGGGACCCGTCTGGCTAATAGGAAAGTGGGATCATGTTGTACTAAGTGACTCTTGGGTCTGTTAGGGGTCTGAGGGAGAAATAGAAGAGTGAGGACTAGCTATAGTTATAAGAAATATTAATCATGCTCTGTTAACCATGATTGTTTAATTCTGATTAAAGAAAGCACATTCTGACCTGGCTGGAAGTTGTACCTCTGGGACCTGGGGATTAACCTCAAAATCCCATCCGTTCTCCTTATCTGAGAACTGCCTATCATCATGGAAAGATTTGTAATCCCCCCGCCCACATTGCCTATAATCTGCAACCTTTTTACCCATTTTTTATTCCTTTTACCTACTTCCCCATGTAATCTTTGTCCTTCTACCCAATATAAGCAGCTGGCATATGGGGTGGGCTGGGGCGGGAGGGGAGAGCAGATTTTTGTGGATAACCTGCTGCTCTCCCATGCTGCTGGCAATATTGGAAAATAGAAAGGCTCATATATGATTCAACCCTCCCTATCTCTACTTAATTGACTCAAGTAATGACAGGCAGCCAGACCCATTCATTGTCTGGTTTCAAGTCCACATTTATGGAGGGGGGCGGAGGGGGAGAGTGAAAGGGACAGGTAAAGGGGTTCTTGTGAATTGGTCAGTTGTTCTAAAAAGTATTCAATACAGGGAAGAAATGAATGTCAAGGAAACATATAAGAGAGGTGTCTAATCCAAGCTAAATGAATGAGAGAATAGAAATGGGAAGTTTGGACTGGAATGCACATGTTCCCCTGGACAGGATGGTTCCCTGGGCTCTTTGTTTGTTGGAGTTGAAGAATGAAACCACGAACAGAAAATGGTATAGCAAAGGTGGAAATTTATTGAGAAACAAGCACAGACTTCCATGTGGGGAGGGGGGCGGGGAGAGTCCCATTGAGTCCCTTTTCCCTACATTTATAAAGGCTGCAGTTTTTTTGTGCCTTGATATCCCCTCTGATTGGTCACTTTCCCCTTTGATATGGTCACTATAGCAACTCGTGAGCTCAAGTGTCAGGTGAAGTACGTGAGGTTCCCTCCTTCTTCTCCCTTATTGTTCTCCTAGTCCAGTGATGGCGAACCTATGACACGCATGTCAGCACTGACACGCGTAGCCATTTGTGATGACACGCGGCCGCTGAGGCGGCCGAATACCGAAGATGAAACATTTGCTGTTCCTGAGGATGAAACATTTGCGAAATAATGTTTTTTCCTCAAAGTGACACACTACCCGTGTTATGCTCAGTTTTTTGGCGATGTTTGACACACCAAGCTCAAAAGGTTGCCCATCACTGTCCTAGTCTCTCTGGGCTTTCTTCCTTTATTTTGTAAATGTGTACCCTTTGCTACACCCAGCTCCCTTGTCTTTTGGAAATGTAACTTATGCAGCTCTTGTAGCCCTGTGCTTTTACCATGGACCCCTTAATTTCTAAAATTTCCTAAACCTGCCTATTTCACCCCTAAAAACTCCTTTCAGAATGAATAAACTAGATTTTCTTGGATGGTTTGACAAAAGCTGGAATATATGTTGATGGAAAAAAAAGGAGTTCTATTGTTGTAGAAGACCAAAGAAACCCAAGTGACGCTTAGAGAAATGGAGTTACACAGTTTTATTACACCGGCGGTCTCAGAGAAGATGTCTCCAAAGTCTGAGCAAACCAATATGGTGGAAGCTCTTCTTTTATCCCCTTTGGTTTCTTTGTCCCCAAAATATGGATGGGACTTCCTGAATTTTCGTGGGCTTTGCAAAAAGCCCCTTGTGTTGGGATGGGGGCCTTGAGACCATATCTAAGGGCCTGGCCTGCACCAGCGCTGATAACCCCCTCTGGGGGTTGTGTATTGTTCATGGTTTATGGCCTCTGTAAAATGTGAGCATTTAGGTAACAGGTCTTGCAAGACCAGGTTGTGGAGAAAGGGGCAGTGACTTCATTATAGGTTATCAAGAATGTACATTAGGTTACTGGCACAGATTCAGATTGCTAGCTCCCCCAAACATCAGGGTCACATTGGAATTAGCCTTTTAGCCTTCTCACTATAGAAAGTAACCTCACAGGATGACCTGATCATAAATTCCTACCTGGGAAGGTCATGGTGGGTAGTCCTGTCCCAGGCCTATCACTTTTTTCCTGAAATGTTTTAAGCCAGTCCTGTCTATCCATTGTTCTTATGCATCTAGGTTAACACATCTCTGAAATTCCAGAATATCTCTTGTTAACCCTCAAGAGAGCATGTAATTTTGTAAGTATTTTATAATCCAATCCCTACCTTGCTTTTTCACACCCCCCATGTAATATTTCTTAAATTCTACCATTAATTTCCTATATAATAATCCTATATAAAAAAAGAGGTAATATGCAAATTGACCATCACTACAATACACAAGATGGCCACCCCCATGTGGACACAAGATGGCCACCACAAGATGGCCAGCAGGGGAGGGCAGTTGTGGGTGATCAGGCCTGCAGGGGAGGATATTTGGGGGGAACCCAGGCCTGTAGGGGAGGGCAGTTGGGGAGGACCAGCCCTGCAGGGGAGGGCAGTTGGGCTGACCAGGCCAGCAGGAGAGGACAGATAGGGACAATTGGACTGGCAGGGGAGCAGTTAGGCATCGATCAGGCTGGCAGGGGAGTGGTTAGGGGGTGATCAGGCTGGCAGGCAGAAGCAGTTAGGGGCAATCAGGCAGGCAGGCAGGTGAGTGGTTGGGAGCCAGCAGTCTTGGATTGTGAGAGGGATCTCTGACTGCCCATTTAGGGCCGATCGGGATCGGGCCTAAACGGGCAGTCAGACATCCCTTGAGGAGTCCCAGATTGGAGAGGGTGCAGGCTGGGCTGAGGGACACAACCTCCCCACCCCACCATGCATGAATTTCATGCACCAGGCCTCTAGTAAAATATATAAAAGAAATTGCAAAACTTTTACTTTCTGAAGCATGTGAGATCTTACTTCCTCTCCTCTGTCTTCAGTTTGGCTGAAATAAACTCTTAAAAAAGTTGCCTATAGATTTGCACGTTTCTCACATCAACATCTATATATAAAGAAGGCAAGGCTATGATGCAGTCAAAGTTAAGAGTACGAAGAAGCCATGAGGTAGAAAAGAGAGTAAGAAGAATCAGTGATAGCAATAAATAAAATCAGATAGATAGATAGATAGAGAGAGAGAGATAGAGAGGCAGGGAACTGGAGGTCTGTTGATGAGGGGAAGGCAAAAATGAGATACTACTATGTTAGTGAAACGGGAACTTTAGGGGAATGTAGGCAGGCTTAGGGAATTTTTAGAATTGGGGTCCATGGAAAAACACAGGGTTACAGACTGGGAGAAGGTACATTTCCGTAACACAAGGCAGCCAGGTGCAGTTACATTTCTATAAGACAAGGAAGCAGAAGTAGCCAAGAAAGATCTATATTTACAAAATAAAGAAGGAGGAAGAAAGCCCAGAGGAATGGAAGGACAATGAGGGAGGAGGGCCTCAGGAATCACTTTAGTAACCAATTCCAAAGGGAATATTGACCAATCAGAGGGACTATCAGGACACAGGGACTGCAGCCTTTATAAACCATGGAAACAGGAAGTCTGTGGGACCCTTTCCCCCTCCCCACATGGAAGTCCATTCTGTGGGACTCTTTCCCTTTCCCTATGTGGGAGTCTGTACTTGTTCTTCAATAAATCTCCACTTTTGCTATACCACCCTCTGTCCGTGGATTCATTCTTCGACTCTGGTGGACAAAGAATCCGGGTTCCAGTCCAAAAATTCCGTATCATTAGCAGCTGAATTCTGTTCCAGTTCTCCTTGAGGGCTGACTTTGTGAATACGTGTCTGCTACCACAAAGGCCTGGTGGTTTAGCTGCTAGACTTTTTTCTGTTTTTCGTTACTTTCTTAACTTTTCTTCAGTACCCTGAAACTGATAACCGGATTGGTGAGCCGAGGTGTTTACCCAGGGATCATGTCTCGTGACACCGAAGAATGAGCTCCATAGACCAGAAGGTTCAAGCAAAAGTGGGGAAAATTTATTACAGGCAGATTCAGACCCCCCACAAGGGGAGGGGGACCCACTAGTGGGCTGCCCGTTGAAGCCTTGTAGTCCAGGGGTATGTATTTGCCACAAGCCTGCTCTATGTCTACCTGTGTCCTCACCTGATTGGTTCCCTCATTGTTCTTGCCCAGCAACGGACCTGAACGTTCCCTGTTTCTGTGTTCTTTCTCTGTCCCTGTGCTGAACTTTCTCTGCTTCTGTGCGTTCCTACACCTTGTGACTGCAGGCCCTCCCTTGTTTTCCCATGCCTCCTGCTTTGAGTCTAGAAACATTCTATTGTTATATTGTAAATCAGAAGACGCCTTAATCAATAAGCCAAATTAATTTGCAGTCTTTTATTATTACGCTAGCACTAGTGGGCTCAGAGTAGACTGTTTCTGTCAAATTCTGGGCCTCAACATGTTGAAAGTCTTCCCTATTTATACATTTTCCAGCTCTTTGTCTTCCAAATTTGGAACGAGACTTCCGGACCTTCTGAGTAAAAGTTCTGTGTGCTGGGACAGGGCCATGAGACCATATCTCAAGGCCTGGCCTGGCACCAGCACTGACAACTCTGTCTGGGGCATAGTTTATGGCCTCTCTGGAATGGGAGTAGTCTTATTCTTCCCTATTATTTAAGTCAGCAAGCGTTTACAGAAGCCAGAATAGCAGGGTTAAAATTTCAAACAGCAGTTTTCTACACAAGATGGAGGTTACTATGCTTCACTATTATTTCTGCTTGGCTGGTTCCTGTGGTTAGGGTGCTCAAACTGCCGTGTCTGCCCCTGCCTGTGTTCCACCTGCCTTTGTTTCCACTGGACCCCTGCCCTGCCTGCCTGCGTTTCAAGTTAGCCCTCTCAAAAGTAACTATCATAATTAAGATGCCCTGAGTACATTTATGATCCTGAGAATCTGAAAGAGCTTAAGAAAACAAGGAAGGAAAGAAGGGAGAGAGAGAGGGAAAGAAAAGAAGTGAGCAGAATCCAAGCTGGTACAATCATTTTTATAATTGAGTAAGAACTAAGTTCTTTCCGATTACTGTTCCTTTCACCTAATTTCTGTTTTTCTTCCCATTCCCATTTCATTATTTCCTATAATTCTTTTCCTCTTAACTTCCAAAAAAAAAAAATATACCCTACCCATCTTTCTCCTTTCTCATTCTATTTAGTTACACTTGACATATGCAAATTCAACCTTATACAAATTATTACATAAGGCACATAAAATTTTAGAGATGTAGAAAATTTTGCATTGTGTATAGATGAATGCTGTGGATGAAAAAGGACTCTGTAATAAATCTAATGGAAAGTAACCTCACAAGGTGATCTGATCATAAATTCCTACCTGGGCAGGTCATGGTGTGTAGTTCTGCCCCAAGCTTATAACTTCCCTAGTGAAAGGTTGTCCCTGACTGAAGCAAGCCCTGTCCATTGTATTTGTGCATTTATGTTAACACACTTTTAAAAAAATATTTTTTTAGTGATTTTTAGAGAGAGGGAGGGAGAGAGAGAGAGAGAGAGAGAGAGAGAGAGAGAGAGAGAGAGAGAGAGAGAAACATTGATGTGAACGTGAAACAAATTGGATGCCTCTTGCCCTGACTGGGAATCAAACTGGCAACCTTTTGGTGCATTGTCCACCCAATTGAGATACACCAGCCAGGGTTAGCACACTTTCGAAATGCCTGTTTTTTAGACCACCCCTCACCCTAGAGTGTGACCACCCTCAAGAGGGCATGTATTCTTTTTTTTTTTTAATTTTAATTTTATTTTATTGTTTAAGGTATTACAATAGTAGTACATATGTCTCTTTTTTTTTTACCCCCACTGACCTCCCGCCGGCCTCCCCTACCCCCCGGCACTTGCCCTCGTCCCCTTTCCCCCAGTGTTTTGCGTCTATTGGTTGTGCTTAGAAAACTATGGTACATCTACACAATGGAATACTATGCTGCTGTAAAAAAGAAGGAATTCTTACCATTTGCAACAGCATGGATGGATCTGGAGAGCATTATGCTAAGTGAAATAAGCCAGTCAGTGAAAGATAAACACCACATGATCTCACACATTTATGGATAATAAAGAACATTTCAAACTGTTGAACAAAAATAGACAGAGGCAAAGAAGCATCAAACGGAAGGACTTGTAAGGGCATGTATTCTTGATAACTATCCTGTAATCCAATCAGATCTCCCTGTCTTGCTTTCTCCCACATTCATATAACCTTCCTTATATTCCTTCCTAAATTCCAAATGTATAAAACAAACGGCACACTGTCATTTTGGGAAGCGTTTTTCTGTCTGTTCAGAACTTGCTTCCAGATGTGCACTATGATTGGCTCAAATAAACTCTTACAAAAACTTTCTACAGGTTTGGACATTCTTACATTGACAATGCTAAGAAGCAGGGCCCAAAATCGCCCTCACCAGGAAAACAACAAGGGCTCTCTGGATCCCCGCAGGATGGGCTGCTGCAGTTACTGCCCCTGGCATTGCTTTCTGCTCTGCTGTTGTATGGTAGCAGCTGAATGCTCAAACCCTGGGTCCCACTGCCTGGATTCATATCCCTTTTCTACCATTTATCAGCTGAGTTCCCTTGGGTAAGTCATGTAATCCCTCTAAATTTCAATTTCCTAATCTACAAAGTTGAAATAATCCTTCTTTGGAGTTTTTATAAGAAATAAATGAGATAATCTTAGCATAATACTCAGCCTGTAGTGAACACCCTTGTCAGTAAATTGAAAGCCTGATACTGGTCACCCCAAGGAGAGGCTTCTTTCTTGACGTATGTTCCTGTGAAAGGCTGTTCCCAATTTTGGCCCAGCTCTCAATTTCTTCTTTCCCAACTTCTGTCTTTCATTCTAGGTTTTCCTAGACTACTACATGTGAGGGGTGTGAGAGGGGGAGGCACTTAAACTAAGTTTGGAGAAAGAGAAGAGGGTAGAGTAATAGTCAAGGATGGTAACCTAAATATTCTCTCTGTAAAAACAAGTTCCTGTAGAAACCCAGGTCAGATGTTTTTAAACTACAGTACAGTGGAATAAAACATTCTTCAGCTCTCTCGTTGAATGGAGGATTTATCAGGCTGCATTTTACAAAATCTTCTTTTGTGGAACTAGTGAGAGTCTCAGAGCCTGTTCATATCCATAATAATGAAGCTAGATAAGGGTGCAGGGCTCGATTCTGCCCATCAAAACAAACCATCCAAGCGCCATGTGAAAAGCTTTGATAAGGCCCAGGGAAGATAGTTTATGCAGTCCATTTGTCATTGAATATGGTTTCATCCTTAGCACACCATTTTTAAACAGCTTGATTTTTTAAAAGAAAATCAATAGTCCTCGAGTAAGAATAATATCAGGACAACAATCTTCAATTTAATATCAAGGGCCTTTTTTCCCCCACATCTCTTTTAGCTTTAAAGCACGGGCTTGTATCATAGTCTAAATTCCAACAGCGACTTTCCAATGCTTCCAGACTAATTCTTTCTTATTTTTTTTTGTCATGTTGCACAAGTACAGCCCCTTTTCTCGATTACTGGTGGTTTGCAAACTTGATTTTTGAGCCAAGAAAATTCTTTTATCAAATCAAATCTTACTCTGAACACAACGGCAGGGTGGCACTGCTCTGGCAGTGTCTCCTATCTGAAAGAGGATTAGAAAACCACTGCCCTACACCACACAGGCTTTGTTTGGCTGGCAGATTTCATAGCCAGAAGAGAAGCAACAAATGTAACTGCTCACAAAAATCGGACTTCATGGCCCGGCCGGCATGGCTCAGTGGTGGAGCGTGGACCTATGAACTAGGATGTCACAGTTCGACTGGTGGTCAGGGCACATACCCAGGTTGTGATCTCAATCCCCAGTGTGGGGCATGCAGGAGGAAGCCGATCAATGATTCTCTCATCATTGATGTTCCTCTCCCTCCCTCTCTCTTCCTCTCTGAAATCAATAAAAAAATATTTAAAAAATGGAAACTCATGAAGTAGGACATAAATAGAAAATAATAATGTATAATAACCACATTCATGAAAAGGTTGAATTACAGCATTATGCTTTCTCACTAGAAATTGAAATGGCTATAGGTTCAAGACTGCATTTCCAGTTGTGCATCCCCACTCTCCTCCAGCTGTGATGGGAGGAAGCGCTCGACCTAAGTACTTGGCTTTCCTGCCTCTCTTCTGAATGTGTCTTCTCAGTAACTAGAATTTGGATGTGTCTGGGTCCAAGCCTTTCAATCCCAAGGGACTGATCTAAACACCGAGAATGTGGGTTCAGAATATGGCCCATCTAGAAAGAACTTATCAAAGACTAGAGGCCCAGTGCATGATTTAATCATGCACCTGGTACACCAGCAGGCTGGCTGTCCGCCGGTGCACCAGGCCTTCCGAAAGCCTCCGGCGCGGCGGAGGCTTTCGAAAGGCCTTGTGCCGGAGCAGACAGCCGGCCAGCTCCCCCGCTTTGGCTTTTGATCGCGGGGGAGCTGGCCGGCTGTCCACCGGTGCACCAGGCCTTCCGAAAGCCTCCGGCGCAGCCATGGCACAGACGCTGAGCTCGCGGCGCCACTGGCGCCGCGAGCTCAGCGTCCTGCTGGCCCAATCAGCTACCCCGGCCACCCTGAGTCCCGCCCCCTGCACCTCCTGCTGGTCCAATCGTGGGCATAGCGGAGTGATGGTAATTTACATATTACCATTTTATTATGTAGGATAGTACAAAGCCATTCTCCTCAATTACTCAGACTTCGACAAAACTGGGAGAATAGGACTTTTCTTCCAATCCAAGCATGCCAAATCTGACTTTGCTAAAAGGACCTCTGATTTTAGAGGCATTTCTCTGCAAATAACAACCTCCTGTATTATTTGTGAGACTTTATGATCCCCTATTTTCCAGCACCAAACCTAGAGAGGAAAACATTTCAAGTTCCCAAACGAAGTTCCACAGCAGAGCCGTGGAGTAGGGCGGATCTAGTAACATGACTCCACTGGCATAGCACCAAACTAGAAGAGTCAAGCATCATGACTTTTTCAGAGGACAAGACAGCTGTGAGTCCAGCCGGTGTGGCTCAGTGGTTGAGCATTGACCTATGAACCAGGAGGTTACGGTTCGATTCCCTGTCAGGGCATATGCCTGGGTTTCTGGCTTGATCTCCAGTGTGGGGCCTCTTGGAGGCAGATCAATGATTTTCTCTCATCGTTAATGTTTCTATCCCTCTCTCCCTCTCCCTTCCTCTCTGCTATCAATAAAAATATATTTTTAAAAAAGACAATCATGATAATACATATTACTCTCATACCCTTGCATTAAAAAGCTGATTTTCCTGAGTCTCCCAGTTTCTCTGTCATTGCTCCTTCAATGCAGGCAGTCACCATTCTTCACAGCTGCTGCTAGTCCTATAAACAAGTCTTATGCTTCAGGTCTCTCTCATAACCCGCTCCTTCCCACTAGGGTTAGTAAGGAGCAGTGGTGCTGGAGCTGTATCACACAGGCTCACAAAAGATGATTGTGAAATTTTGGGGCATTTTATAAGCCATTATTAAAAATTAAATTATGTAAAACCAGAATAAAAAATTTTAAAGTAATGAATTCTAACACATCACTTTCCAGTTATTTTACAATTACCTATACTCTTATGATTATTTACATTCATTGTCTCTTTGTATAAAAATAGCATTATAGTGTGTTACTGTGCAACTCTTTCCCATTCCACATTCAGTGATGTTCTGTTGGCAGCTTGAAATCAATCACAGTAAGAGTATTTATGCCATGGAAGTTGGTAAACAAACAAAAAAATTAGGGTATTTTTATTTTCTGGAAAGCCAGTTGTTAAATGTTTACCATCACACCATTGGCAAGGAATATTTGAATGGATGTCTATTTCTTTGCTAATACCTGACAATACAATTACTTAAGTTTATATGACTGGCTAGTGGGACATCCTGCCATCACCTAGCTATTTTTATAACATTATGAACTCTGATACTCACAAGTGGATTCCCTCATTCTTTCTTTATCAGTGAAAATTATAAACCAACAGCAATAAAGAATTAAGTTAGGTTTCAACAAGAAATAAAAACAATGTCAATCAACTGTGTGGATAGCACTTTGTACTGTTCAAAAAGTAGTAAAGATATGAAACTCATAAATCTATTACATGAATATATGAGAGATAGAGACAGTGAAAAAGCCATCACAAGAGGAAGGGTGTAAATTTTGCTATGTGAGTTTTCAAGAAAGATGTACTAAAATAAGGCAATGTACTGCATGGTTCATAATTTGATAATAATGTGACATCATTAGCAAGAGTCTGGGATATTTTTGCTGGCAGTAAAGAGTTTGTCACTACTAGAAAGAAGACTTTACTGAGATATTGGGGTTAGGTCATAGAAGAATGACTCAGTGCACATCTAAGGGCTATTATCAATTGTGCTCACATTCAAACCTAGGCCCACCTCTACGAGGGATCCCCTGGGGGCGCCTTTCTGTATAGTGTCATTGAAGGGAAGTCTGAGCATTTCTGCTCTCCTAGAATCCAGGCCTATCACACCCCTGGGTCCCAGACAGTGTCTATCTCTACCTAAGTCCTTTACCCCTAGTCCCTAATACTTGTTCTAGAATTAACCTCTCTCCAGGATGATTAATCCTAACAACATTTTCACTGGTGGAAAAGGTGTGTGTCTGTGTCAAATAGGCCTGGGGCTAGGATGAGGCAAGTGGGGGCCTTGCTTCTGGTGTAAACTTTAAGGGGCACCAAAAAACTTCGTAATCAAGATAATATTTTAATGCAATGTTTTTTTAAAAAAGAAAATAATGCCAAAAATCTACAATTTATAAAATATCAAGCTTTTAAATAATGACAGGATCATAATTTACTATAAAGGGTGGGAGTTCTCACTTGTAAGCCAGTGGAATGCTATTGTTCCCATTTTCTCCTGGGAGTGTTTGCTCAGTTAGCTATTTCCTCTCCAGATTTTCAGCTTCTTAAAGAAGGCTTCCCCAAGCCTACAAATTGTTCAAGTTGCAACCACCGTTAAAACAAGACAAAAGCAAGAACTGCCTCACCTCTATTGCCTTGATTCCCCACTGGCTAGTACCTCTCTCACGTGTTCCCTTTATATCAAAGTTTCTTTAAAAAAGAATCTATGTTCTATGTCTTTATGTTCTCACTTCCCATTTGGCATTTCCTCATTGGACAATGTTGACTATTTCTATCTTCTTGAGAAATCTCTTCTTCTCTAACTTTGATGATACTCCTTTCCTACTATTTCTTCTCCTACTAACAAACATTCCTTCTCAGTCTCAGTTCTTTCTGCCCTTTCTTAAAATGTTGGTAATCCTCAGTGCTGACACCAATCCTCTTCTCTCTTCACCCCTCCCTCAGTGACCACACCGACTCCCATGATATTACTAGCACAAATAAGCACGTGACTCTTCTTCCCAACTCCAACATATCTCCTGAGCTACAGGTTCCTATGTAAACCACCCACTGAGCATGACCTATTGGCTGCCCCTTTGACACCTCAAACTCAACATATCCAAATTGGAATCATTTGCCACCTTCCCAGTCTGATTTTCCTGTATTGTATGACATTAAAAATCTAACAAAGGCCAAAACCGGTTTGGCTCAGTGGATAGAGCGTCGGTCTGCGGACTGAAGGGTCCCGGGTTCGATTCCGGTCAAGGGCATGTACCTTGGTTGCGGGCACATCCCCGGTGGGGGGTGTGCAGGAGGCAGCTGGTCGATGTTTCTCTCTCATCGACGTTTCTAGCTCTCTATCCCTCTCCCTTCCTCTCTGTAAAA